>NC_142717.1:15822046-16133561 GCF_055471065.1 Atractosteus spatula | reverse complement strand
CCAAGTAAAAGAGCATCACTGGGACGCCACCACCTTGCCACAGCATTTAGCAGATGATGGAGACAGACACCAGATTGACGTGGCAGCCCTCATGGAGAGTGTTGCTGGGGTGAAGACACGGCTTTCACTACAGAAAGAAGCAGGTGGGGGAGAGAGTGTCAATAGGATAATGATGACACTACACTCTCTATAAAGTCTCCAGGGATTTGCAGACCCCAGCCTTCAGCTGGAGAATGTTTGTTTGACTTGGGAGGAAGGCCTAGGGACTGTTATTATTCAACCTGCCATTTGTGAGGCAGATTGTGTCTCTCACTATGGGTGAGCAGTAATTTGGCAGGTCTGCAGTGGATCATTTCAGCTGACTTGCCTGTAGAGGTCACCTGTTTGTATATAGGTGCATATGTGGTGGATTCATTGATTTAAGTCAATTGGTGAAGGGCTTGGGTAATTGCTGAGAGATACATTTTCTCAAACCTCACACACTACCTATACAGAGGTAGGTTTGTCATAATTATGAACAAGATTTGTCATTAACTAGTTTCATTTCTGCCATAAACTATAATATTATGAATTCCCCAGAATAATTTTAAGGTGTTTGTAATTAAAAATATTACATGTACAGGAGATTTATTATGTTATTATAATTAACTACTGAGAAGGCAAGAGAAAAATTGGCAAATTTAAGATGAAAAAAGTAGTTGAAACAGATGAAGTTTTCACTGATTACTTTTGCCAAGCTGAAGTACAGTAATGTATTCATAAAAACCATTGTATTGTTTCCAAAATAACACTGTAGTCTAAATTAACCTCAACCCACTATAGATATATGGACACTAATACAGTATAATGAAATTAAGTGTGGTTGAATGTTCCATGATTACTTTATCTCTAGATCCTAAAGAGGAAAAAAATCTAAACTTCAGTATTTGATTGTCTCATGAAAACTAACTTAACACAAAATATATGAAGTTCACATGGTCTTGTATTGTTATTTGAGGTTAGGAGAAGTTTTACCAGTTTCAGGAGTGATTATTTAGAAATAGTGATTTTAATTCTCATTATAATCTGTTTTTTAACATAGCATTCTGATGAACTCTCCTTAATATCAGAAAATAAATTGCTATAAGTTGCTATTTATCAAGCAATAATTAATATGCCAAATTCAGATAATGGATACTTACTGAGTGCAGTATGAATATCTTTCTCTCCTCTGTTCACTTCTGATAAGAACTCTTTCAGGAATTTCAAGCCTCTGGAGGAAAATTATAAGATATTTTTTATATTATCACATTACTTTCAATAAACACTTATTCAATTTAGGGTCATGGTGGCCCTTGATCTCCCAGGAAGCATTTGGCACATACAGTATGGGATACACCCCATACAGGACACTAGTCCACAAACATGCACACTCTTACACTTGGTCCAATTGTTTCAGAAGCCAATTAACCTAGCAGCATGTTTGTGGACTGTGGGTTGAAATGAGGTACCCAGAGCAAAGCCATGTGAACACTGAGAGAACATGAAAATTCCATTCAGATAGCATCTCAGGAATTAAACCCAGGGCTCCAGCACTGTGATGCAGCAATGTTAACCTCTGTGCCACCATGCTTCCCAGCCTTTAGAATTAAAATAATAAAAAATCTTATTATTTATTAAATCAATTATAATTGAAATTCTAAACAATAACCTTTTCATTTACAACCAGTATATACACATTTTTACATTTTTATAGATAAATCAAAGCAAACATAATTTAAAAACACAGTGAGGAGCTCCTTATTAAAAAGGAGTTACAGCTCGACCCTATCTAACTTCCAAATAGTTTGTCACAGTACACTACCAGAACACCTGAAATAGCATAAAATAATATTAATCAAATAATAATTAGAAAATTCTCACATTACCTTTTTAACCAGAGAAGGGCTTCTGTTGCAGAATTTCTAACCTGTGCAACATTTGTATCCACTTCGTACAGCACAATCTTCTGCAGGGTTGTGAACCTCTGTGGGTCAGTTATGTACTTCTGATTAATTTTCTGTAGGAAAACCAAACAGCCGAGCATTAAGAAGTGGTATTACCACAGAAGAAATCCCATGATATGAGTTATACAGTACATAATACAATGTTTCACAATGAAGAGGTGCTTCAGAGAGGTTAAGATGGTGATGATGAATTTATACAGTACCATATCTGTCATTTTTTATGAGATTAGCAACAAAAGCTCTGAAACTTTCTGAAATTTTTTTACAGAAATATTTTATTAATGCACCTTTGTCACTAGTGACATAAACTGCTTGCTTCCTACAGAGAGTTGAGAAAGGTGATACACTACAATAAGAACTGATTTCACATGGGGTCCAATTGACAATGGAATTTTGTAGAAACAATCACAGATTACAAATGCATTTTTTCTTAAATTGACTCATTTCACATTTTTATGCCTTATCTCACCAATGTAAAATAAAAAAACTAAAAATGTTTTTGACTGCACAGAAAAAATAAAGTTACTCATAGGAGAGGTATACTACTGTAGCTTAACAGCATCTTCCACTTTAAATATAATTTTGATACTGTATGTTGGTAGCAAAGGTGGTACATATTTAACAGCTTAAGTATAATTAGTTTAAATATAATTGGTTTATATTCTTAACATTCAAAATTATATTTTTTCCTTATAGTCTATTTCAGAAAGGAAATTAATTAGTAAACATTTTAAAAGCTTTGACTTCTTTTAAAAAAATGTGTTTGTGTTTTTGTGAGGAGATAAATTGTTTGCACTACATGTGTAATACAGTTGCGCCTTAACAGAATACATTCTTTACCATTATTATCATCTCAATTCCCCAGCTGCAAAAGCAGGAAATGCATAATGTGTGCATAAACACACATATTGAATGAACAGAGAAAATAGCAACCTTTGGGTGACAAAATGATTTTTAATACTATAGTGATTTTTGTACCCTCTACTGGAATACTGTACATGACTCTGAATCTCTTGTCTACCGGTATATTGGTATATTGAGTTTCAGGCTGTTTAGCATGTTCTCAGTGTAGCATGTAGAGTCCAGTAATACCATCTTGTGGCTGTGCTAGAAATGACAGCTTCTAAAATTGTATAACTGTATTTCATTTTTATTCTATTTTTAACTTTTTAATGCACTAGGATACAGGATACAGACTGGACAGGATGCCAATCCATCGTGGTGCACATACAGCCAGAAACATACACACTCTCACCAGGGCCAATTTTCCCAGAAGCCAATTAAACCATCAGTATTTCTTTGGACTGTGGCAGGAAGCCCACGCAAGCATGGGAAGAACATACAACACACAGTACCCCAGGAACTGAACCCAGGCCCCAAGTGCTATAGGGCAACAATGCTAACCATTGTGCCATCCCAAATTTAAATCACACATACTAAAAACTAGAACAACAGTTTAATCAAAATATCACATTCAACCTCTTCTGCCTTGGTTAAATAACTTTAAAGGCAAAAATTACATTATGTACGTACCTTAATATTGCCTACAAAATCTATTTTAACGGGAGCAAATACAGTGGGCCCCAGCTTATCTAAGGAAAGAAAGTCAAAAGTCAATTTTGGTTTTTAAAATAATTTTAAAAAACAAAAGTGACACTTTATATAGCAATATTGTAGAGTATTTTATAGTCTCTAAATTCATTTCAAATGCTCAGCCTTCTTGTGACAAAATTAGACTAATGTGATTTTTCAAAAGGATTCTGAGTTGTCTTGACAATATTTTTATATTTGAATGATCAGACAATCTTTTCCCCGTATCAGAATTTATTACAAAATATTATCATTGCCAGCTAAATAAGTGCAACTGACTTGGAGAGAAAGAGAAAGCTTTTACCCTGCGATCTTCAATACCATTTATTTAAAATTATACTCATACCTGGAAGTTATATATAGAAGTATTTATCAAAAACTTAACCTTTAATTTCTGTATGCTGTGTGTGAACATGCAGTATAGACAAAATAGACAAGCAGTTTGCAATGGTTCAGTATGTTTACAATGTGAAAGTGCAGTCCTGTCAGAATCAGAAGTAAAGCAACAGTTTAGTGCAGAGTGCACAAGGAATTTAAATAACTTTTAGTTAAAAGAGTAAGAGTTTCTTCCTACATTATTCACACCTTATTATACTTCATACCCATTTATGCCAATATGTGTGATGTAATGCTCCACCAGAAATACTTTAAAAGTATTTTCATTTTTTAATTTCTTATGTAGGGTATTATCAGAAATGTGGTGGTCAAGGCTCGACAGTCACGCAATGGAAAACCTGATATACTGTCATTTCCATATGCATAGTTTTACCAACATTTTTTGTAGCTGATTAAAATGAATAAATTGGAGTATTTGTAATATTGCATTTAAACACAAGTAAGGACACATTGGATACTGGTACACACAAAATAACCTTATTTTAAATTAATAAAAACTGTTGTCTGTTATATTAAAGTGTTAGCACAATTTTGTAGCTCTGTTAATGTAGTCAAAGTCAAATTAGCAGTCCTGTAGTTCATGTCAGTTAAAGTCAAATTAGCATATATTTTTATATCAAGATTACAAGAAAATACTCTAAAAGTTTTGTCCTTTTAAATGCTTATCACTTATATACTCAAATAATAAACACCCATTGCATGCAAAAGCTTTGTGATGACATTTATATAAGGATCTTACCTAATACAGGAACTATTGCATAGCAAGATTCCAAAAAGGGTTCTGTTGGAATACCATTGTCCTCTTCTAATGTAATATCACTAAATCTAAAATTAAAAAATATTTAGACAAAACATTCAAATGAGTGAAATGGCTATCTTAACCCTATATTCATATGTAAATGAGCCATGAACTACAATTACAGAATGAAAACATCAGTACCCATGCAAAATATTTTTAATATTTAATTTACATTATAAAACCTGGAGGAAGAGTTGTATGGTTATAAATATAGCAATGAAGATCACAAGTCTTATTTTATCACCTTTACATATTAAATTAACAAAAAATCACTAGTTGAAAATATTCTAGACTTTGTTAATATTAGCTTTTCACACAATATTTGAAAAATCCTGATTCAAATTTTTTCATCACTTGCATTTTCCTACCTTGTATTTATACAATCTTGTGTGAGGTTCCCTGTTAAATCTCTATAATTATCTCTTCCAGTCCAAAAGCTTATAACATAAGGTAAGAAAAATATCCAGTGCTGCACCAAGTTAAATGTGTACTGCTGTACCAATTGTTTAAATTGTGGTGTAACACTAATTGCTGCATCTGAAATATTGTGTAGCAATTAGCTTTAGAAGCTAGAAGCGCTTGTTGGAATCTGTAACTGGTGTGAACCCCAAAAACACAATCAAAGAGCAAAATAATCACAGAGAACATTTAACTGGGTATTTAACAAGGAAAATAAAAAATAAAAACATTCTTATAAAACCTATTGCATTTGATCACACCAGTACTGAATAAAAAATAACATTAAGTACAAAATCCACACGTGTAAAGATTCATGCAAGTGCAAATACACACCAGAATAAACTCTGTATCACTCTTAATTACCTGTAATATTATTATGAAGTGAAGAGTGCGTCACAATGCTAATTCAAATCAGATAAAATGAAATGTTCAGACATGACTTCTTTCATTAACAGTGAAGAAAACAAACTGTTCAATAAATATTTTCCTATTATCCACATACAAATAAAACACATTTTGTATCTGTAAACACTGTTGCATCTATATTGTATCTCTTTCCACTGGACTACAGTAATTAATACAGTTGTGAGATTAATTTAAAACACAAAAGAAAATATCACTACTTAGTATGGACATACTGACTAATCTCAAAGTCAGACATTTTTTACTGAATAGTTCAATACTATATTGAAAATGTTTGGGTTACAAGTGCAACTGTTTACCTGAATAGGATTATACAGTGCATTTAATATATAACGCAGCAAATTTCTCTTTCAAAAGCCCTGGAAAAAAGCTGAAAAACATTCCAATTGGTTGTGCAGTATTGTACTCTGAACAACTCTTTACAATAGGGAACCTGCATACCTGTGATTCATGGTACTAAAAAATGTGTCAACTTTTTCTGGCTCTTCCTGTTTTTCCTGCCGAGGAGGGAGGCCACCTTCCTGCTCCAAACAGCTCTCTCTCTGCACCTGTTCACTTTCCTCTCCGGGTCCATCTGCTCCCTCGCTCTCTGCACTGCCTTCACAGGGGGCATCCTCAAACTCTTCATTATCTGTATGATCCCCCTCCATCATGCAGCTGCCTTTCAATAGCCACAAGATAACACAGACTTATAAGAAATCAGAAAACCCAGTTTAAATCTATTTTTTTAGTCTAAAGAATTCTGAAACTGGAATGTAAAATTATGTTTTAAAAATAATACAAAAATATAAAAAGAGGCACTGCCATTGTGTGATTCAAATGAGAGTATTCAATGAAGGTATGTTACAGTTCAAATTTTTTTAATTTCTCTTTTGGCGCATATTTTTTAAATAAGCATGATTCAATATTGTAATTGACACCACAGGATAAATAATGCATACTTGTTAACTGGTTTTGTGAGTCTTCTACAATGTCTGAGTCACGGTGCTCTGATATCTCAACAAACATCTTTTTCCCTTGTCCTGGAGCTCTTGATTTTTCAGGTGCTGCCTCACGGTTGTTATTCAATTCTTTTTTCCTAGTAAAAAGAAAGAAATGACTGAATTTTTATATTCTAACTTGAATAACTCATTTTTATTTTCCATGAAATTCACACAAGAAAACCTGTACCTGTTTATACTACCCTTGTAAACAAACTTTTCTTCAGGCATTTGTTGTTATGGATAAACAAAAGGAACCTTAAAATACCAAGTAAATTCCAACCCAAAGAAATGTGTAATACACCTTACTTTTCTGTAATTCCAGATGGGTGACTGGATGAGTTGAGAGGTTTCATCTATAAGAGACAGGAAAAACTGCTTTTTAAAAATGAATTTAAATTGCTAATAACCAGGTAACTAGAAATTAATTACTTCACATCCTGGATGTTTATAAGGTTATGTCTTCTGCACTTTTTTAAAAAACTGTTCAGATTCAGCACTGCACTGTTTTTTTAAACTGAAAGGACTTAACAGAAAATATTCAATTTCACATTTTGATTTCTGAATGATTGTTTAATGTTCAATTGAAGTTCATTACCAAAGGAAAAGAGACTACACACCACAGTTCCTTTAGATTCTTCTTTAATTACTGTCTGAAAACAAAATGAAGACTTACTTTTCTCATTAACCTAAAGTGGAGTTTTTACTCCACTGGAATAATACACATTACATTCAGAGAACATTCTTCATTACACCTTTCTCAACTGCCCACAAACAGCTATGCAAGTTTAAGCACATAATAATTGTATTCATGTTTTGTTACATTTTTTTTCTTTCTTCATTGATTTTGCACCCAAAGTACTACGACATGAAAATAATAGGTTTCCTCAAAGATAGCTGTTTTTTTTCTAAAAAATAAATTTTCTTCGTAATTTATTTTTTTATTCCATATTAAACCACACCTTCTCTGAATTCATTTGTTTCTACCTTCAGAAGCCATGGCCATGCAAAGGGATCCCTGGGGTCCAAATGCACATAAACTAATAGGGGAAGGTCTCTCCTGTGTCATGGAGTCCCCCTTTCCCCCAGAGTCACCTCCCACAGGAGGAGGAATTAATATGAGAGGGCTTTCGCCACTTGAGATTCTCAATTAGGTATTAGGTGCCTTCTGTTTTACCTCTTGTATTAATTATTAATAAAGGCAGCACACCAAAGCCTTCATAGATAGATACTTTATTGATCCCGTGAGGGAAATCTTCATCTTACTCGGGTACACGCACCACTGATACAACAGACTGTGTAATAATATTATTTGGTGAGTCAATAAATTAAAGAAAGAACAACTGATCCTATAATGGGGTACAGATCTAGAGACAAACAAAGATCTAACGTTATCTGGGGAATAATTATTTCTAATGTTTTACACTACTCATATAAGTATAAATATATTTTAGCAATACAGTTAATCCATAATTAACATAGTCTAAAACAAAAAAAATATATTTTCTTTATATATCTTTAATGAAACACATCTGTGCAGCTGTGAAAAACCACCAAGGTTAGCTCACCCTGTTGGCTTTGATGGCTGCCACATGGGGCGATCCAGGGGGTGTCTGGTGCAGCAGCTCTGCACTGAAGGTCCTGTTGGCGATCTGCATACACTCCTCAAGTGTCTTCAGAAAGGTGCTACAGGTGGACTTCACCAAGGCTCCCATGTCAAGATTCTCTGGCTCCTTTTTGAATACAAACACAGGCTGTTTATAAAGTAATGAAATCTAAAACATCTTCCTGTTTCTGTTGTGTATAGCTTTTAAAATATACAGTATAGTATGTTTGATATTACTGAATCTGAGCCTTTTGCTGACACACAGTTTACCTCAGTGGCAATGTTGACTGCTCCAGCTGCAGAGCTCTCTTTGATTCTATTAACTTGCTGAAGAAGAAGGTCACAGTACAATCTCAATTCAGACATCTTTGTTTTTAAAACTTCTGTGTTTTCATGTAGCTCTGAGGAAACAAAAAGTTACATTCAGCAAGTCTATAATATTCAAGATCATTTCAACCATTAAAGCAGTACTCCTTCCCAATGCCATTCCAATTAATTTCCATAAAGAAAAATGTCTGAAACTTAAGAACTCAAAACACTGAGGTTCAACTGGCTTCTGCATTTCTCTTTTGAACCATTTGTTTAGTTCCTATAACAAATAATGTAGTAACACTTTGTATCACACTATCTAAACTAATGCACACCTGGTTACCTTAAGAATATGTGCAAAGCTACTGAAAAAGCCACACAATTAAAACAAGCAGTCACACTAAGAAATGACCTATTAAGGATGGTAATACACCATTAATTTAGTAATGGTAAAATTAAATTAATTTACTAAAGCATGCCTACCATAAAGAAGCTGAACTTCCTAAAAAAAATGCCTGTAATCACTGACAACCTCTAATGTCTAAGCATTTAGTACTGTGGGTTGGGGTGCGGGGATTACCCTGGATTTCCATGCAGATAGTACCCCAAATACAGAATTGAACCCAGGTCCCCAGTGCTCGAATGCTAACCACTATGCCACCATGCTGCCCTGACTAGGGCTATATCATTAGCAAATTTAAAATAATGCCTATCTGTATTCTTTAAATTAATAGTGTACAAAATGTACAATACAAAGGACAAGACACAGAACTTTGGTGATTCAACAGAAGTGCAACATACTTTCGATAACCATTTCTCTACGGTGAGAAACTCAGTTTGCTGAGATGGAATAACAGATAGCTTGCTAGTCAGAAGATCTTGCTTCTGTTTTTAAATATGGGCTTTACATTAACTTGACATCTCTGACAAAAGTTTAAGTCCTGGAGCTCAGACAACAGTGGTGCCAGTCACATAATTTTGCTGTCAGCTTGCCAGGTTTCAATGAGAGCAGAAAGCAGTATGGTTGCAGATTAGTTGTAATCAGGTGTTATGTTTTTCCACACCCTGTCCGTTCCTCATTGGTTAGTAGTCTTTTGGATGATTGAGTGATACCAAATACAATTTTGGTTTCCAAATTATAGAAAATATATTCAGGTCTGAAATCACCTCACATACATTCCAGGGCTTATGGGGATGTTCAACACTGACAGGTTGAATGAATGAAACCCTTTTCATTTTCAAAAGAAAAGACTGTGAATGGACTTGATCAAGGGCATCACAAAACTTAACCCTTTTTCAGAATTTTCAGAATGAGCAGTGAAACACAAACGAGAAACAAGCAGAAACCACGTGGAAATAAAATTATAACTGAGAAACTCACCCTTTTCTTTTTTTGTCCTATTATCTGTAAGGCATGCCTTGGTGGTGCCCAGAGCAACTAGCCATTTTTGCCTCTCTGCAGCATTTATAGACTTCAAGTAGAAATACTGCTCTCCTGGGATTATCAGGTCCATTCGCGTTATATCTGTGGAGTGAACTGCAAAGTGAAAGAAACACAAAACCTGTATCAACACAACACAGAACTAAGGACAGATTGACTCAGGCACTTCACACTGTAAATAAATCTAAGAAAGCAAGCATTACAGTTACACTAATGGCAATACACCACCAACACTGGAAAGCAGATACTGTATTTCTACTTCTCCATTAAACAAAGCTTTTCATTTGTACAGTAAGAGTTCTGTAAAGCATTATATTAAACTTTCTTACAAAAGGTATAAGTCACTCACCAAGGTAATGCTTAAATTTAGGTTTAATCATGTTCTATAATAAGGGAGCAGCTTCACAAATGGCAAAAGAGATACAGTTTTATGCAAAAGCTTGGGCAACCCTGGCCAAATCACATGTTGATTTTTTTTGGTTGTTTTTCTAAGTGAAAAGAAGTTAACCTCTGCAGCGATCACACTTAAACTTAATATATTCCTGCAAATTTTAATGTACAGTTACTGTTTATTTGCTGAATTTAACAGATTGAAAAAAAAAATAAAGTAAATGTGTCATGTGCAAAGGTTTGGGCACCCCATCAGTCAGTACTTAGTAACACCCCCTTTGGCAGAAATCACAGCCTCCAAACATTTCTTGTAGCCAGCTAACAGTCTTTCTATTCTTGCTTTAGGAATTTTTTCCCCACTCTTCCTTGCAGAATGCTTCTAGTTCAGAAACATTCTTAGGTCGCCTTGCATGCATTGCATGTTTGAGATCTACCCACAGATTTTCAATAATATTCAAGTCTGGGGTCTGTGAAGGTCATTCCAAAACCTTAATCTTTCATTTCTTGAAGAAGTTCATGGTTGATTTTGAGGTATGTTTTGGTTCATTGTCTTGTTATAATATCTAACCTCTTTACAGCTTCAGTTTCTTCACTGACTGTGGGACATCAGCTTCCAGGATTTGTTGATACTTAGTAGAATCCATTCTTCCCTCTACCCACACAATATTTCTAGTCCCACTGGCTGAGTTCAATGTTTACTTCATCAGACCACTGCACTTGGTTCTAAAACACCTCTGGCTTATCTAAGTGTTGTGTTGCATACTTCAAATGTTGACTTTTGTGATGGGATCGCAGGTAAGGCTTCCTTCTGATGGCTCTTCCATGCAGATCACGTTTGTGCAAGCAATGCTGCGCAGTAGACTGGTGCACCACTACTCCTGTGCCAGCTTAACCTTCCTGCAGCTCCTTTGCAGTGATATGGGGGTTTTGCAGAGATTTTTCTTGGTTTTTCAGATCTTGTCTTTTGTCAGGGAATATTAATGAGGACCCTATGCAGAAAAACCAGGACAAACTCCTGAGGCGTAGTCAATTTAACAGTCCAAGGTCCGAAAGCCGAAGGTAAACAAAAGGGTAAGCAAAAGTACAAAATCAGAAACAGAGCCGTAAGCCGTGAGGAAGCCGAGAGTCAAAGCCAGAATGATAACTAAAGTACCAAAACAGAACCAGGAGACGTAGTCGGAGAACAAACCAGGGTCAGGAAGCCAAAAACCAAGACGTAATAAATTGCGAGAAATCGAGGTAGCTCTAACCAGGAAAACCTAATACTGAGCAGAGGGGAGAGTGTGATGCAGCATTAAATAGGCTGGGGTAAAAGGGCTAATTGGGAACCGTGCTGTAATGCGAAGTGGAATGACGAGTCCTCTGGGGACGAGGCTTAACAGTCTTGACTTAAACAGTTCCCCTTAACTTCCCCTTAATGACATTTCAGACAGTGGAAATTGCAAGCAGGAAGCGTTTAGATATCTTTTTATAGCCTTCCCCTGCTTTGTAATAGTCAATCATCTTTATTTTCTGATCCTCACTCAGCTGCTTAGAGGAGCCCATGGTTGTTGAGTGTAAGCACAACACCCTGACAGGTTCGAAGAGTAAAGAGAATCTGTTAAGCTCTGGGATTGTCATCTGACTTAGATTAAGGCCTAATGAGTCAATTAAGTTCTGAGACCTTACAAAAAAAATAACACTAGTGGATCAACTGGAACTTTTTCACAAGCAACATTTAATGTTTTATTTATTTAAATCTGTTAAATTTAGCAAATAAACAGTAACGGTGCATTAATATTTGCAGAAATATGTCAAGTTCAAGTTTGTTAGCTGCAGAGGTTGTGTTAACTTCTTTTTACTAAGAAAATCAACAAAACATGTAATTTGGCCAGGGGTGCCCAAACTTTTGCCTAAAACTGTATGTCTGTAGTATTTAAAACGTTAATATAGAACTACTTTAATTGTCTGTACAGCACACTAGTGGTACATTTATCTCATACCCCTCCTTGTTCTAAACTTGCTGAAAGAATTGAGAATCTATGTTTCTCCATTAGACCAAATTTTCTAACTATTAATTGGTAGATAAAGAGAAGGCTGTACAGTACTTCATTTAAAATGTGGACTTTTTAACCTCAATTGTTTATAATTTTATAAGTACTGGCATGTTATCCTGTAATATCATACCTTGTATTTCACAAACAGAGATTGTAATGCTGCCTTTACATCCTTTCCAGGCATCTTCTTGTGAGTCATAATATGATAAAGTTCCCCCCTCCAGTACAAACCAGCGTGGCTGCCAGCCTAGAGAGAAAAAAAATAAACCAAATTATATTCTGTGTACAGTGGCTGTCAAAACTATTCACCCCCTTGGACTTTTTCATATTTTAATTACAATATGGAATCATAATATATTTAAGTTTGAATTTTTATCAATGATCAACACAAAACTCTCTGTAATCCTAAAGTGAAAACAAATATCTAAAAATCTTCCAATATTAATTATAAATATAAAAGAGAACATAAATGATTACATAAGTATTTACCCATCTTGAGTCACTATTTGGTAGAGACACTGATGGCAAAAACTACAGCCATGAGTTTTCTTGGATACATCTCTTCTAACTTTGCACATCTGGACGCTACAGTTTTGTCCATTCTTCTTTGCAGAGTTGCTCAAGCTCCCTGAAGTTAGATGGGGACCATTGGTGAACAACAATTTTCAACTCCTGCCACAGATTCTCGACTGGATTTAGGTCTGCGCTTTGACTGGACCACTCCACAACACTGACTTTTTTGTTTTCAAGCCACTTAAGTGTTGCTTTGGCTTTATGTTTTGTGTCATTGACCTACCAGAAGATCAGTTGTATCCCAAATCCCAGGCCAGATTTATCTGTACCTGCTGCATCAATTTTGCCTTCTATCTGCACAATTGGCCCTGGCTCTGATGCAGCAAAGCATCCCCATAGCAAAATGCTGTCACCACTATGCTTCATGCCTGGGACTGTGTTATCAAGGTGATGTGCAGCATTACACTTACACCAAACATAGGGCTAAGCATTGAGGTCTGAATCAGACCATAGAACCTTCTTTCACTTAGTCTTAGAGTCTCCAACATATATTCTAGCAACTGAAGTGAGATTTGATATGATTTTTTTCAGCAATACATTGGGGGGGATATTCAATGCCTAGGAAATGTTCTTATACCCTTTCCCTGATTGGTACTTCTGAATAACCCTATCCAGGATTTTCTTTGAACGTTCCTTTATTTTTATTATGTGGTTTTTGTTGGGTGTTGTACTAATCAACTGTGAGAACTCCCATAGATAGGTGCATTTAGCCTGAACTCATGTGAAACACCATCATTGTTTTGTTGGGGCACTGTGGCTAAGGATCTGCGCCTGTGGCTGGAAGGTTGCCGGTTTAAATCCTGCTGCCGGCAGAGGAATCCTACTCCACTGGGCTCCTGAGCAAGGCCTTTAACCCCAACTGCTCCAGGGGCACTATAAAATAGCTGACCCTGCGCTCTGACCCCAAGCTTCTCTCCCTGTGTCTCATGGAAGCTGGGGTACGTAAAAAGATGAATTCCTAATGCAAGAAATTGTATATGGCTAATAAAGTGATATTATCTTATATAAAAAAATGCACACAGATGGATTCCATTCAACTAATTACATTACTTATAATGACAAACGGTTGCACCAGATCCTATTTAGCTGTGTCATAGCAAAGGGGGTGATTACTTACGCAATCAGTTATTTTCTGTTCCATATTTATTATTTGGGAGGATCTGTAAAATGTTGTTTTCATTTTGACATTATAGAGTTTTTGTGTCAATCAATGGCAAAAAAAATCCCAATTAAAACATTATGATTCCATATTTTAACACAAAAAATATAAAAATGTCCAACGGAGGGGTGAATAGTTTTGATAGCCACTATATTATGATCCAGTGGACTACCTGGCATCTTCCTTCCATGTATTGACAAGGCTGCACTGTAGGACTAAGTGCTTTTAGTATTATTATAAATACTACTGAACAAGGAGCCATTTTATTTAAAGAATTCATACTGGATTAGTGCTTGTATAGTTGGTAGCAACTCAAAAGTTTTATCTCCAGATGCACATTATTATCAAGTGAACAGAGATCTTGACTCGTTTAACAGTTTGATGAGGAGTTCAGTCTCACCACTGAGAACATTTACTGTACATATCACGCACATACAGTACCAACTGGAGTAATTATTTCTCAAGACTATAAAACAACACGTGTTATATCATAAGGCGTTCTCTATATCAAAATCGTTCTAGTTTTCCTCAACGTTGAGAAATTAAATCCATGCCGCTTCAGTGATTAAAATATAGTAGAGGCAAAAATGGCAAGAAATACACATTCCAAATAATAAAAGGAAAACATGTCTGTCTGTATACTGACCTGTGCTGCAACACTAAGGAAAGGATTAGGCGTGTTTGGTGCTAGTTCCTCACCTTTACATGGTTTAACTGAACGCCATCGGAAACAAAGCGATTGCGGTGGTTAAGTAAATATTGCATTTTTCAGTAGCATATATTAACAACCCCTCTCGTCAACGAATAAACACATAATATTATCCTTCACTAGTAGGAATATACTGTACTTCGAGGCCCTGTCCCATCTTAATTAAACCTATTTAGTGTTGTAGCAATAGCATAACCTACACAAAAAATAATAAATATACTCAGTAGGTACAAATAACAAAAGCCTCTTTTCATACACTGATTTGTAGTCTTGAAATAATAAGAAAAGTATACATACCACTAAGATAATTAGTCCATTTATATAATAACCCCTCCATCGTTTTTATCTTCACAGTTCATTATTATGAGGAATTATGTCAAATCCCTTTAATTCAAAAATACGAATTCCGTAACTCTCTGAGCAGGGTATATCGCTTCCTTGCGTACTACGTTGACTTGATGTGTAAAATGTTTCGTGAATGATTTGAACCCATGTGATTGCGTAGACTTGTAGGCCAGCACAATCTTCGTGACGTCAGGAGGATTGGGTCTACTCAGAGCTCGAACCGAACTTGTCTTCACGCTGTTGTGGGTGTGGTTAGAAAAAGGCAGGAGAGGGTGCTTCCAATAAGGGTCGAAAGTACAAGGAGAGGCAGTGCTCTTTTACCAGATCTCACCAATCAACAGTGGGGGAAGGTGCTGAGTGTGTTGGTGTTTATAGAAAAAAAGAATTGTGTTTGCCACGTATGCGTGTGTGTGGTTGCATATGAGCAACTTAGTTGTTCCACATGTTTTAGTGTTGTATAGATAGTTTATCCCTCAGTATTAGTGTGGTCTTGTATAGGATTTCATTTTAAAAAATGTTGTTAGCAGTTATTAATTGGTTATGTTCGTCTTTATTATTGTACGTAAGCGGGGCGAAGTTGCCGGAACCAGAGGTGAAAATAGAGGTTCTTCACAAGCCTTTTATCTGTCACCGAAAGACAAAATTTGGGGACATGCTGCTGATACATTACGAAGGGTTTTTGGAGAGCAACGGGACAATGTTCCACTCCAGGTGAATACTTTGGGGAAAATTGCAAAGGGCAGGGGTGATTGTGCATACAAATTTGAACACTGTATTATGGAATATTTGTTTTAACTTCTGTTGACGTGTTAGTTTTGCGATCAGTTAAAAAACACCCCACGAAAGTCACTTTATCAGCGTGTATTACAATTTAGAAAATATCTAAATCCTGGATAGAAAAACGGGTCAGTTAAAACGTAATACAAATTGATCTTCCAAGTTTAGTTTTTCGAGGTAAAGTTTGCACAATGCATATAAAGAGTCAGGGACTCTTACTGAATTCCTTTTATCGATGACTTTTTAAACTGATTTCCTCTAAACCTTAGGACTGTCCACTTTTCTCTCAGTTCTTTTGGGGTTAGTGTTATTCTCCTGCTTTTTATAAGGCTAAACTGTGTGAGCTAGTCGTTCCATTTTGTATTTAGTCCTTTGCCACAGTTTATCGTAACAGTCTGGTTTGTACAGTGCAGGGCAGCCCTCTCTAGTTTTACCTTACATCTACATGAAATTAAATATGTTCAATTTTGCCATTTTGCAAATAGCCATGTTGCCATTTGCAGAATGGCAACATTAGTTCAGAAACATTTAACAAAGTTTTGTTTTCTCAGCCGCACACTTGGCGATAAGCATCCTGTTTGGTTTACTCTTGGAATAAAGGAAGTTATCAAAGGCTGGGATAAAGGCCTGCAGGGCATGTGTACAGGAGAGAAAAGGAAACTGACTGTGCCACCAGCCCTTGCCTATGGAAAAGAGGGAAAAGGTAGTTTGCAGTTATTGCTGGCATTTAACGTCTTTCACAACTACAAATGTTCAGTTTGGTCATTCAGGTCTTGATGAAAATATTCACTTAGAAATGGTACACAACTGAAAGAGGTTGAATACTTTTGAAGGTGCTGTACTTAAAAAATCAAAATAACTACAGCAGTTCTTATCGACCACTATTTCTAAAACTTCTTAAGTGCCTATAGAAAGTCAACAAACCCTTTCCAAAATAACACATTTTGTGGCTTAACCTGAAATTAAAATATATTAATCAAAATTGATTTAACCTTTATTTACACATTGTAACACAACCTGCAGGTGAAGAAAACGTTTAAATATTCTGAAAAGTAATTACAAATGAAAACTAGAAAACAGAGTTAGATGCATGTACACACCTCTGGGTACTTGGTAGGAGTACCTTTTCCTTGAATTATAGATATAATTCTCTTTGGATAGGTCTGTACCAATATAGCATAAGTAGATTTGCTAGTGGGTAGCTGCAACAGCATGCGTAGGCTGCAAAGGAGCACGTAAAAGTTTATTCCATTCAGAAAAGTAAAGAAAAACACAACAAACATTTCTTTATCTTTTCAGCATGGAATAAACCTTTTCTTGTTCCTTTGCACACCTTGGTTTCACAGTGTTTGCCTATTCCTCTTTACAGAACTGTAGACTTTCTATAGGCACTGTATATGGTGTATGTAACTGTTTTCATAGTAGGCATCTATGATAATGAACAAGTAATAGGTTTATTTCATGCTGAAAAGAGAAGAAAGAAAACACAACGTTTCGGCCGTGGAGCCTTCTTCAGGTGTGCCTTCTTAAGTGCCTATAGAAAGTCAACAAACCCTTTCCAAAATAATAATAATAATAATAATAATATGTAACTGTTGTAACTGTTTTCATAGTAGGCATCTATGATAATGAACAAGTAATAGGTTTATTCCATGCTGAAAAGAGAAGAAAGAAAACACAACGAAAACACATCTGAAGAAGGTGTGCTCACACCTGAAGAAGGCTCCATTTCCGAAAACGTTGTGTTTTCTTTCTTCTCTTTTCAGCATGGAATAAACCTATTACTTGTTCATTTGCAGCTTACGCATGCTGACGCAGCTACCCACCTGAACGATCTATGATAATGTGCTTCACCTGATCACTTCCAGGCTGCCAGATTTCACAAGTTAGAATCTGATGGTTGGTTATATGATTTGTAACTTCATTGTCTTAATAAAATAATAAAATTTTAATAAACCTATTGAACGATACAGACATTTTAAGAAATGCAGATGGCAAAAGCTATAGGTGCCAGCAGAGGATACAATAAATTGGAAATTTATTTTTTATTATTTAGACATAAAATGGGGGGTAGTCGAAAAGACTAAATGGTGTTTGCTGTTTCAATTTATTTTCACTTTTAAAATGTCTGAAATTGTCTGTTTCAAACATTTTAACCTGTACCCACAGCTTCTTTTTAGTGTCTCATTTTTAAATTGAATTAGTTAACCCTGATGTTACTAACAACTTTTTGTTACTCACCTTTAGGCACCTAGCTACAGTATTTAGTAACAGCATGCTGAGTCAAGATATGCATGCTGCCAAATGCATTCTGTGTAGTACCTTTCACCACACTGGTAAGCCTAGAAAAATAAGTGGCATGTAAACTTTAGATGGCACTAAATCTTTGCTTTGAATGTCAAAGTAACATTTTTTAAACTTGGACGTACTTTGTGCATGATTGCGTTGGTTGTCCTTCTGAAAGGAAAATGTTTGTTAAAGCTTTTTATTTTGCTTTAGCTTACTGCAACTTAAAGTAAAACCAGCAGCAGAGCCCACTTGTCTCTTTTTCTTCTAAATTAATACTTTTTAAAAGGAATGAAAAATATCATAAAGCTATGCTTGTGTAGTACATAGTATTATATTTTAGTTATTTAACTACTAACTTCTTCTATAGAATATGCTTAACAGTTATGTAAAAAGTATTTCTATTGTTTAAAAAATAGAAAACATTAAGACTCTAAGTTTTGTTTCTTCTGTAAACTGTGATTCCACAAGCTTCAGCATCACATGAAATCTGTTTCCTCTTGCCTTTTTTTCTAGGAAAAATACCTCCTGAGAGTACACTGATATTTGATATTGAATTAATAGAGATCAGAAATGGACCCAGGTCTCATGAATCATTCCAGGAAATGGACCTTAATGATGATTGGAAGCTCTCTAAGTTGGAGGTGTGTATATATTGCACCTTGGTATCATTGAAAGGTTGTTTAATTGTGGTCTTTCATTTTTATTACTGAAATAATTAAATACCAAATATAACCAACACTTAGAAACGTACAGTAAATAATAAATGAAACATTGGGGAGAGAGAATTACCTAGTCTAATGTAACTACCTTATGTAATGTAAAGCTTCTGTGATTTTAACATTTTATTATGGGACCTGTGGGAAGTTTATGTAAAGTCAAGTTTCAGTAAAGTGAGTCACAGGCGACTAGGAGACTAACCTAGTAACAGATCTATGCATTTTTATAGAGATAACATGCCTTCTCTCAAAGAGATAACATCTAAATAAAATAAGGTCAATACTAAAATAAGTGCAGTTTCCAACCAAGCAAATAAAATTTTATGATTCTCAAGTAAAACACAGCACTGAGGACTATGAACAAGATTAAGAGAACGCTCTTTAGCCTAAAGTCATTGAATGGTTGATGTAACAGTATAAGAGAGAGATAAGATCACTTTATGGCCGTATACAATTTCTTGCATTAGGAATTTGTCTTTTTGCATACCCTAGCTTGCTCTCCATGAGACACACAGACAGGGAGAGAAGCTTGGGGTCAGAGCGCAGGGTCAGCCATTGTACAGCGCCCCTGGAGCAGCTGGGGTTAAGGGCCTTGCTCAGGAGCCCAACGGAGTAGGATTCCTCTGCCGGCTGCAGGATTTGAACTGGCAACCTTTCAGCCACAGGCGCAGATCCTTAGCCACAGAGCTACCGCTCCGCCCCCAACCCCCCCTCGGTCACTCCGCCACCGCTCTCTATAAAGACAGATTAAAGAGGTTTATAATAAGAAGGTGTTCTATGCCACATCAGTCACAAATGACATGAGCCAAATGCAACTGGAGTTCTGTAGTAGTGTCACACAAATGGCTTAGTGCAGTTAGGGTGGGAATAAAATTAGTCGGACAATTTTGTTTTGGGTTTTTGCAGTGTTGACTCCTTCAGCTTTCTTGGCACTAGCAGGCTAGCAGTGACATCGCTGAGCGATGTGCTGCTCCTCCATGCAGTGTTAATGCTCCTTTCAGGCATTGTAGGTTTTCCGTTATATGAAATGATGAATAGATGTCCAAGTGGGGGTGTCACAAGAGCATGGCAGTATATTTTTTCTACCAAGTGGATATAGGTGTCATTGCTGGAGGGTCTTAAAACAGTTTTTGATTCCAGCTTCGGTAGGTATGTTATATAAAATGAACTTGTGGAAATTGACATTTCTAGAACATATAACTTAGAATTTGCATCTTTTATATTGTGTGTAATGCTGAGTAACAAATGTTTGGTAATGTAGTTGTGCTGCTCGATGTTTCCAGGTCAAAGAGTATTTGAAGAAAGAATTTGAAAGGCATGGCTATTCCCCCAATGACACCCAACATGAAGTGATGGTTGAAGATATTTTCCAGAAGGAAGATGAAGATAGTGATGGATACATATCTGCTAGAGAATTTACATACAAGCATGATGAGTTGTAGAAAAAGAGAATATATTTGAAAGCTTACCTTTTGTGAGATCGCATCTGTAAAAAGAAGCTGGGTATTGGCTATTAGGAAAACATTTTTGAATATTTCAATGTTTTTAAATTTAATGACATCACATTGTAGTTTGAATATGAAAGATGTTTTTGTTGTGTCATACTTGTTTGTTACCTAAAAAGGTCCTTTTATGTATATAACAGCCATTTTATAACGGAACATTTCCAAAGCATGTTACATGGTTTCTGTGGGGAAAATAGGAAACATGCAAGATGTATCTAATGTAAAACACAAAAATCATAAAGAGTGCTGTTGTTGCATAATGTTCTGTGTCTTGCCAAATTTTTGAAATTTCAGACCTCCAGCACCTCCAAGATGGTACTATGCCCTTTGAGTGGGCAATTTCAGACCTGTGTTTTAAAAGTGATGTAATAGGGATATGTTCCTTTAAGGCTATACAAATACTGTACAACTGGCTGTCTGCCAAATATTATGTTAAAATAACTAAAATCTTAATCATATGTGTACTGTTGTACATTTACATAGTATTCATGGTTTCTATTTTTCTACATACATGCAAATTCCTGCAGTTATCTACGTGTGAAGATCACATGCTATAGGTATGTGTTTTGAATTTCATCCAAATATTTTTGAACACCAGTTCCTGTTTCTACAGTGTTTGCGAATCCCTGTAATATATCATCTACAAACTTCACTAGTTTGCAGTGGCCCTAGTATAGATCCTTGTGGTATTCCACTGATACGATCACCCCAATTTGAACATTCACTCCTTATCTGTACTCTGATTTATATTTATTAACCAATCCTCAGTCCAAGCACTCATATTTCCCTGAATGCCTATCACTTTGAAAATGTGAATTAATTTTTTACCAGAAGCCTTCTGAAAATCTAAAAACACCATATCCTTTACTCTATATGTATATATTATTGTTGTTGCCTGTTTAAAGAACTGTAAAAAGTAGGCAAAATCTAGCTTTTCTAAATTCATGCTGATTATTCCCTAAAATCTGATTTCCATATAGCTGATCCTCTAGTTCTAACATAAGTCAGGTTTATAGGCCTATAATTACTTGGTTCAGGTTTCTCAGCTGTGTGAATCACCTCATATTATCGACAACCTAATCTGCATAACCTTCTTGTTCACAGCTCCCTTGACCGGCCGCAGCATCAACCACTCCAGGCATTTTCTTCTGCAACAGAACTTGCTGCGTCACTTGTAAATATATATCCAATACCACACTCATTCAAGGCCCCTCTGGACAATTCCAGATCACTCAGATGACATCATGACTGCATCTCTTGCAGAAAATGCCCAGCTATCTACATTGGGAAAACAGGAAGGAGACTAGGAGACTGCTTAAGAGAACATGTCAGGGCTGTGAGGATCAAAGATCTCTCCAAACCCATAGTTTCTCATTTCACCTCGAATGGCCATGATCATATTGATCTCTCCCTCTGCATTCTCAAAGAGGGGTTTCTCAACTTCTATTGCAGAAAGACATCTGAAACTAAAATTATCCTTAAACTAGTATCACACCTTCCCACTTCTCTCAATGACAGATTTATTTTCTTTTAATCCTCTCTACTCATTTGCAGGTTTTGACTTCACACCTCTCTTCACCTCTCTTGACCCCCAGAGTGCCCACTTTGCTTCTCTGCTGCTCCCGCCTCCTCTCCATTCCCAGCTTTTGTTCTCCCATGCTTTATTTGCTGCTGACTTCCCTCTCTTTCTCACACCCGAAGAAGGCTCATCAGCCGAAACTGTTTCTTTTCTTCTCTTTTCAGCATGGAATAAACCTTTACTTGTTCTTTTGCAGCCTACGCATGCTGATGCAGCTACCTGCTTGAACTACTTTCAGTATATAATATGCTAATCATTCGCATAGTTAGTCAGGGTCATTTAAAACAGTACTGACAATTCCCAGGACACCTCCATTACAATATTATTTTTTTGCATTTGTACCTTAAGTGAATTTAGTTGCAACATATATGTTAAACATGCAACAAAACAAGAATTGCTCTTGAGGCTCTTATACAATGGACACAAACAGCAGAAAACATACATTAGTAACTTCAAACATCAGTTTTAACATTTAAAAATTTGTGATACCAGGAAAATAAAACTTTTAATCTTATCACATACAAAAACACCTCAAGAAAGACAAATATTTGTATTTATTTTCTGTGAAACTAATTTAATATTGTAAGTTATCTGTCATAAGGAATCATTTTTCTGCAGAGGCAATACACGAGAAAGCTAGTCAGAAACATGAGAAAGCTCTAAGGCAGTAAACTGCAAATTTTCCTTTTGTCTCTGTGGGACATATAACAGTTTAAACAACGATAACCTGCAACATTTGGACAATGGTGTATATGTGACTTTTTTCCTAACCACAGCCAGCATGGTGTCTGTTTTACCTCGGAACTGTACTTATTTCTTCACTGCCACTACTGACTCAGTAAGACACACCTGGACCCATAACCTGGATATGAAGATCAGACACTTGTAAAACATGCCAGTGAGATCTTCTAATCTCAAGGCTTAGGCAAGACCTGTTGCTGTATTTTAAATTCTTTTAAGAAAGAGCTGTTGTTGCTTTACTAACAAATTAAAATGTATACTCTGCAATCTCTGGAATCCCTATTTTCTACTCCAAACCTCAGACTACATTAATCAGATACTTTATTGATCCCGTGAGGGAAATTGCAGTGCAACAGCAGCTTAACACAGACAACACAACAACAGTGTAACGGATGATACAATAATAATAATAATACAATATATATCAGTACAGTTAGAATTGCACTACAAAGAGTTACTCACAGTCCAGAACACACAAAGAACAGAACAGAACTACACAAAAAAGTTGTATTGCACAATATAAATATAAATGTATTGCACAGGTTCCTGGCATATATTGCACAAAAACGGTTGTGAATGGGAAAAATAACAGATGTAACAGTTTACTGTTCAGTCCAGAAACAGGTCACTGTCAATGTTGCCTCTGCCCAGACGCAAGGTGGATGCGTTGTACAGTCTTATGGCAGAAGGCAAGAATGACCTCCTGTAGCGCTCCCTGTCGCACCATGGATGGATCAGTCTATTGCTGAACGTGCTCTTCATTTCTACAAGCATGTCATAGAGGGGATGGGAGACATTGTCCATGATGGCCTCTGGTTTGGACACCATTGTCCTCTCAGCCACTACCTCCAGGGGGTCCAGGCCAGACCCAATGACAGAGCTTGCTCTTCTGATGAGCTTGTTCAGCCTGTTAGAATCCACTGCTCTAATCCCAGAGCCCCAGCATACCACCGCGTAGAAAATGGCGCTCACCACCACCGAGTGATAGAACATATGTAGCATCTTACTACATACATTGAAGGACCTGAGCCTCCTCAAGAAGTAAAGTCGGCTCTGACCCTTCTTGTACAGTAGATGGCCTCGATGTTCTTAGACCATTCCAGTCTATCGTTGATGTGCAATCCAGGTACTTGTACGAGTCCACCATCTCCACGCCACTCCCATGGATGTAGACAGGAGTAGGTTTGACCCTTTTCCTCCTGAAATCTACCACCAGTTCCTTCGTCTTTGTTACATTCAATTGCAGGTGGTTCTCCCCACACCACTCCACAAAGCTGCTGACCAGTCCTCTGTACTCTTCCTCCTGCCCACCCTTGATACATCCCACAATTGCAGAGTCATCTGAGAACTTCTGCAGGTGGCATGACTTTGAGTTGTATTTAAAGTCCGAAGTATAGAGGGTGAAAAGGAATGGAGAAAGAACCGTCCCCTGAGGAGCCCCTGTGTTACTTCCTACCTGTTCAGACCCACAGTTCTGAAGTCTCACAGACAGTGGTCTGCCTGTCAGATAGTCAGTGATCCACGAGATCATGGTGGCACTGACTTGCATCTCCTCCAGCTTCCTCCTTAGAAGTAAGGGCTGGATAATATTGAAGGCACTGGAGAAGTCGAAAAACAGTGTTGCCAGCCTTGTCCAGGTGTGAGTAGGCCCTTTGCAGCATATAGATGATTGCATCCTTCACACCAACATTGGGCTGGTAGGCAAACTGTAGGGTGTCCAGTGATGAACTAACCAGGGGTCTCAGGTGGGATAAGACCAGCCTCTCCAGTGCCTTCATGACGTGAGAAGTCAGCGCAACTGGTCTGTAGTCATTGAGGACAGAGGGGCGCCCTTTCTTTGGTACCAGGACCAGGCATGATGTCTTCCAGAGCACAGGGACTTTCTCCAAGCACAGGCTCAGGTTGAACAGTCGCTGGAGCACTCTGCTCAGCTGATCCGCACAAGCCCTCAGAACTCTGGGACAGACATTATCTGGTCCTGTGGCCTTACCCTGCTGCAGCCTCTTCAGCTCCCTCTTCACCTGGTCAGCCATGATGGTCAGCCTGGCCTGGGGGATGGTGCTCATAGCGCTGTCAGTGCTGCAGGTGTTAATGGCGGAGGTGTTGGAGAGTGACAGCTGTGGGGGATGGGGGGGTGAGTAGTTGTTGGGGGTTGTAGTTGTAGGCAGCCATGATTGTGGGGGGATGGAGGAGGTGTTGGCAGTCGCAGCTGTGAAGGCTTAGGGAGCGTGTGGCTGTGGGGCGATGGGTGTTGAGCCACAGAGGGCCGTGAATCAAACCTGTTAAAAAACTGGTTCAACTCGTTGGCCATCTCCAGGTTCCCCTCCGTTGCACCCCCAGCCTGTTTGAAGCCAGTGATCTCTCTCATGCTGCTCCATACATCCCTCACCCTATTCCTTTGCAGCTTGTCCTCTACCTTCCTCCTGTAGGTGTCCTTGCTCCCTCTTAACTTCTGCTTTAGTTCCCTCTGTACACGCTTGACCTCTTCCTTATCCCCCCTCCTAGAGGCTCTTAAAGGTTTGCCTTATAACTGTAAAATATCAGAGATTTGCCATTAATTCCCATTTTTCTAAATGTGAACCAATCTCTCCTCATTTCTTTAAAGGTCAGTATTTAAACCTTTTACTTTTGTGGTCAATGTGAAGCCTGTCCCTAAAATTCAAGCTCCTAGTTTTGATATATATATATGGCCTGGTTATGAAAGCAAAGTGGACTGCAGCCATGGACTTTACAAGGCACATGAGTTGCCACTGACAATAATTGACAGTGTGGAAGTAAGGAAAGGAATCTTGAGTGTCCTTATTAAAAAAATAGCATAACAGTCACTCTCATTTTTAGTTTCACATTAGTTTAGACAGGTGACTTGATGAGGTTAATATTGTTTATAGCACTTGATATGATGCATGTGACATTCAATCTATGTCATGTGACACACACCCCAGTGGTTCAGATTGTTTAACTCAATTGTTTTTACTCAGTTTTTAACTGGTAGTGGTTCCTTCGCTGCTGACAAGAATAATAAAAAGGATCTGTTGTTTGTGTGTATTAAAAGCTCTCTCCCAATATATTTACGCCTGCCACATCAATCAAGTCTTAATTTTTCTATGCACAAGACAGGGAAACATGAAAGAGCGCAAACAATGCTTGTGTGTTTTTCTTGTTCTGAACACGCAAATCATTGAAATACGCATGTAAACCTGAAAAGCAGATGTTGCACATTACTATAAACTATACGACTAAACGACGTATAGTTACCGTATACGACACCTGTGCACGAGCAGGCAGACAAATCATGCCTTTGATTTCTATCTCCCACAAAAGAGATATTGATTTCAACCAGCAACCCCCACACTGTGACAAGCTATTCCATGACATTAGAAGGTTCAGATAAAGGTCCATATCACTCTGCAACTCACAACTGGCAACCCACTGAAGCTATGCTGGTGTGAGCCTGGCCAGTACCTGAATGGGAAAACTCCTGGGAAAAAACTAAGGTTGTTGCTAGAAGAAGTGTTAGTGGGGCCAGCAGGAGGAGCTCACCCTGCGGTCTGTGTGGGTCCTAATGCCCCAATATAGTGACGGGGACACTATATTGTAAAAAGGCGCCATCCTTTCGGATGAGACATAAAACTGAGGTCCTGACTCTTTGTGGTCATTAAAAATCCCAGGGCGTTTCTCGAAAAGTGTAGGAGTGTAACCCCGGCATCCTGGTCAAATTTCCCATTGGCCTTTACCAATCATGCCCTCCTAATAATCCCCATCGATGAATTGGCTTCATCACTCTGTTCTCCTCCCCACTGACAGCTGATGTGTGGTGAGCATGTGTGGCGCACTATGGGGGCGGATGCTGCACATTGGTGGTGGTGGGGATTGAGTCCCCATTACCTACAAAGTGCTTTGAGTGGAGTATCCAAAAAACTGCTGTATAAGTGTAAGCAATTATTATTATGAATTGTTTATTTAATAAGTTAATAAGCACAGCTTATACTTATTTCCACAACTGAATTTAATAGACCTCAGTAAACTTAAAAAAAAACAGGTTACAGTATGTCCAAATTTGTTCAGTTAATTTTTCCGCTAATAAGTATTTTATAAATAAGGTGGCTTCTTACTCCCAAACAGCTTAAGTCACACGGAATGGTACCCGCTCCTGTATATATACAATGCAGGCACTCAGAGTGCTGAAACACATGCTGCTGTACAGTATGTTGAAAGGTAACGCCGAACACCTTTTTATTTTTTCAAACAATCTCATGCAGGACTGCATTACTCTGTAAGTGCGTGGCACAGTAAATACTTATTGAACCATTGTATCAAACATACAGTTAATCTCATTTAATAATAAAATTTCCTGCGCATCATAGTGTACAGTAACACTAACAGGATTTTTCTTTTCTTGCATTAAATACAGTATACAGAACTATTAATAATTGTGCATAAACAGTAATTAGAAAAGAATTTTATTTTAGGTTTTGAATGATAAAATCTATTAAACACGGTGGCTTTAAAATATATTGTTTCAAAGTATATAAAAACAGGTCAGTAATTTTAAATTACTACAAGCTTTTCATTTTCCATTGCAACAATTACGACAGCAAAATCTAGTTTAAAAAGCGTGTGAAAACATTTCCAAACTAAGCACAAAGTTAAAGAATCTGATGCAGATGTTTATGAAGAAAGTGGAACCACAACCAGCTAAATATATGTCTGTTTCTGCTTTATTGGGATATTAATGGTAAATGCTGTCTTCATGCAAGTGTGTATTTTTAAATATATATATATATTCATGATCATAATTAAATTCAAAAGTTTGAATTGATTAAAAAAACATTCAATCTTTTCTTTATGACCAGAAAGATCCTAACTATTGTTAAATTCATTTTACTAAATACAGGCATGTATTGCTCCATCTACAGACAGGCATGTTTAGAGACATAAAAATAATACATACAGTATTAATGATACAGTTAATCACAAGTCCCTTAGCTTAGTCATTTCCAGTACAATACTATATTGTTCACATATAAATTTTGTTACAGAGTTTGTGAAGTTGTAGTTACAAATAACGAATGTTATTAAACAAAAGTGCAATAAATACATGTATTTGTTTCTTCATAAAAGGCATTATATCTATCAATACTTTGCCTTATAAAAGGCATTTTTAGAATTCCTGCACATGCTGTGCTTCTAAGCATGTAAAAAAATCAGTACTCAGACTATCAAGACCTATTGAATACAGTAGTAACTGAAATTGTGACAAATATGAGTAACGTTTTGCTCTTCTGGAAAGGAATAGTCTATTGTTTTGTGCTGAAATATAGCAAAACACATTCAAAACAAATATTATTATAAGACAGTAATGCATCACAGGGTCCTAAGAGTGTGCAACAGTAGTAACACAAAACTTAAATTTAGAGTAAGATTACTTGTGCCATGTAAAAGTACCTAAATTGAGCAAACAAAGTTTAACAAAGTTATAAGGACACTATAGCAAAAGCTCTGGCTGCAAAATTCAAAGAAAGAAGAAATGTCAGTGCAGTATACTGTACTGCACAATATACGGTGTCCTTTAAAATCAGCTACATGTGATTTCTTTTGAGGTGGAAATGTTCTATTAGTTTAATGCACAGAAATGTTTATATAATTGTATAGTAAACTAATAGAATATTTAGTATAATACAAATTATTTTACTGTATATTAATCTAACAAAAAATTTCCATCACAAAAGAAATAAAACATTAACTATGGTTTATTGGTGGTATTAATTTCATTAGTACGATCTGGCACAGCTTTTTGTATCATGGTTCCACATAGTAATAAGACATCCAGGGAATCTTGCCATGTCTTAATATTTGCAATTTTAAAATATTACATTTTGTTCTGATAAAGTTGGTTTTCACAGATTTTTTTCTAGCACATACAATTTATTAGCAATTGATTTGAAGTGGTTCTCCAGTTGGTTAGATCAGTATTTTGAATCCTACACAGCACACAAATCAATACAAAAAGCAATATTTATTGACAGTAAATTAAAAATACAAGCCAATCTAAAGGCTGCTATCACAAACATAAAGACTGGGTTATATCACATTGAGTTAAGTGCACAATTGAAGGGATTTTCCCCATTGTATAGGACAATGTAAGAAGATTTTTGTATATCCCTGAACTTTTGTGGTTTACAACTGCTCCTGTGCTATATATATACGGTACCTTGAAACAGTTTTCAGATCCTTCCTATGTTCCTCATTTTCCAAAATGCTATTTTACCATTTAATACATGTGTGAACAGTATGTTTCAACTTATAAACAGAGATAATTCCTAGGTGATTTCAAGACTTCAATTTTGGCCCATTTTTGGCCCCACTTAGGAACACTTATTGTAAACTTATGTTGTGCTTTTTATGATACACTTCATATGACAAGACACTTAGTTCGTTAAATAATTTATTTTTTAAATATAATTAACATTTCCTTCTGTCGTACATGATATGCATTACTGTCTTCTTGTTTTGCATTTACTTACAGGAAAAAAAAGAGTTTATCCCTTCCATTTAAAAACCATTCAATTTAAATACATTTCACGTCCTGAGAAAAGAAAAAACTGAAGACAAGTTTTAAAAACAATTTCTTGATCTAAAATACGGGGCATAATTTTAATTATTTTTCAAAGTCATTCCTTCTACTTCAGTGCTGTTACTGACCAATATGTGAAATGGGATGTTTGTACATTTACTGAATTTTTAAAAGCTTTATAGGTCTCAATAAAAGTGATTGTGAATCTAAAATGTCTCATAATTCTTACTGATAACAAGCTGCTTATAATGTGGACGTACTATATAAAATAACAAAGAATGTCACAGTATTAACATGACAGGAATGTTTTATCTGTATTTCCATGTAAATGTTTGTGATGTGCTGTACACTGTCCGCCTTTAAACTGCAAAACTCTGAAATAATGTCTACATAAATTAATGTAGAAAAATGTACAACATTCACAATATGAAATATTTTCAATGATTCTGAACAGAAATGAAAAAAGTCAAGTTATTAGGTACCTCAGGGTTCTGGTATTGTTATTTATGCACCTATTTCCAATTTAAGACGTTAATATTTTTACATTGGCCAACTTTACAGAAATAATAATAATGGAGTCAGACCACTAGAAGAAGTTTATTCTTCAATGTCTTTACATTTCTCCTCTGACATCAGAGACAAACAGAATCCTTATTTTTTTCTGGGTGTAATGTGTTCTGCAAAGCAGCTTTTACACGATATTGTTTATCGCATCTGTGTTCTTAATGCAGGTGGTCTGGAGCTCACTGCAAAGGAAAGAAATCAGTAACCACATTATTATTTTGATTTAGAAAATCATTCTATTTTGCATACAATTTTCAGAAATTATGCAAAAACAAACTAAATTGGTAACAAAATATCTATTCAAGCTGCAGATGAAACATGACATTTGAAGCAACCAGGTGTAGCATTATTTGTTGATGAACTAAAAAAAGTAAAAAATAGAGTGGCCATAAAGAGTTTCATAAATATATGACATAATAGCAGAAGAAAAATATTAAGAGTTGCCAGTCTAGACCGAGATAATAAAAAAAGAGAAAATCTGGCCAATGTATTTTATTTTTACTTCACAGAAAGTTCACAGAGTATGTTAACTGCTGCATGTCTTGTTGGTAAGCTTGACAACTATACATTAAAAATAAATTTATTTGTATTTAAATACTTTATATTTGAACTAATATATTTTCAGTTTAAAAATATCAAGGTTCCTAATATATTGTCATAGACCCACCCAGTTTAATAAATAAAATAGATGATAATGCCTTTTTTAAGCTTACTTATTCCACTTCGTTTTTAATACTTATCTACACTATGGTTTATCATTTTACCAAACTGATATCCTCTGCCCCAGAACAAGACTAAATATTTTATCCTCTAGTGCTAATCATAAATTCTGTGTTTATTTTCCAACCCCAGAAGAAAATAACTGGGCTTCCTCATCAAGACAGTCTTTACAAAAACAATTGTTCACAGCTACAAGAGTCACTGGTAAGAGGCAGCAGGTCTCTTGGTGCTAGTTAGTACATTTGGCTGTTAACCTAAAGGTTGGTGGTTCAGGCTCACCCAGGGATGATTAAGTCTTATGAGCGCAAAAGTAAAAACCTTTTACAATAAGCACTACCTTCCCTAAAGGCTTGGGAGTATGGAGCAAGGTATTCAGCAATGTTGCTGATGAAGATACTCGTTTTTTCAAGAAATGGCTGAAAGAGATCTTTGGATCACTTACTATCAAACTGACTAGATGGAACAAATAATCTGCTTTTGTCTATAATCATTATTATTTTGATCTCTCAAATATTATATCCGTCTCAACGCCATTACACTAAGCTTCCATAGGCTGGATTAGAACCAGAAATGTATAGAATCCTATATTATATATGGACCTGTTCTGTTCCCCATTACTTTTCCTTTAAGTGTAACTGCGCTGTGCAAAAGCATATGGTAAGGAATGATTCAAATATCAAAGTTGTTATTATCTTACCCCTTGGTTCTTTACTTGGATATACTCTGGGGAATTGTTTATATTCCTCAGGTGGTGGAAAATCAACAACTGAGTGAAAATGAAACTTGGACTCAAAGTCATCTAAAAATGAAACACAATTAAATAAACACAACATTGATTCTACTCTTGATTAATCTAATGATTAGTAAAAACAAACTTAATAAATCATAAAAGACAGAATGTAGAAAGAACTACTATACAGTAATTGTATTAAGGCAAAATCCTAAAAATATACATTAAAATAGATTTCCAAAAATTAAATGTATTATCAACTATAATGACGACTTTGTCATTCAGACTTTACTAAGAAGTAGACTCATTTTCTGTTTGGAAAACAGTAAGGAATATTAAGAAACACAGGTGTTTTATTTTGATTATTTGAGGACAAAAAATATTGTAAATGAGCTCATTGCAGAGTGAGTAAAATGGAATGCTGTTTACCTAGGGAGGGCATTTGGCTATTCTTCAGAAAGGGAGGAGGTGGTGGGGGAGGTGGCGGTGTTGGTCCCCAGTTAGAGCTGGGGGGCACCTGATTTCGACTGGAAAGCTCGGTGGAAGGAGACCGAGCAGGAGGAGCCGGGGGGGGAGCCAACCTTCCCCCTCCTGTGGAAGACAGAAAATGGCCTAAGCTGGGTACACAACAGCCAGGAGGAGCATAAATAATGCTACAGTGCCTCAGCTATGATGTCTTAAACCTAAAGTGGTTATATTTTCATTCACATCCTTGAGATTGATTCTTAAAAGCTACTTGAAATGTCACACACGCATTCACACTTTCCAGTCTCTGCAGCAGAGAAAGTATGATAAATTGTGTGGAAGTGATTTAGTATTCTGAAATAAAAAGCAACAAATTATGTCTTTTACAGAGGAGACAAATGGCAAAGGAATCTAAAAGCACATTTTACACCAGGACATTAACACAAAAAAGAGTTCATTGTAGAACAGAATTCTCTTTGGTGCAACATCTTAAAATGGAACAGTGTCACCACACAGATCTGAGTAAGTGACAGGTTTCAGTCTTAATATAGCTTATACTTTTAACCATTTAGAAAGTGTTATTATATAAATGCATTTTCTTTGCCTTGAAAAAATGTAGTTTTGGTATTCAGTGCTCATTATGAAAATTAAGAATTTCTTCCAAAAGTTGGATATAAACACAACACATACAAAGGTACTTCACTGTTGAACTATATAAAGTTGAACCTCAAATGTTGCCTCATTCAGGATGTACCAATTGTTTCTCATCAGCTTTTTCTTCCAAAGATTCTCTGATCTTCTATGTCAGGGTAGTGACACAATATGACGTTGATTCCTCAGCATGTTTTAATAAAGTATATTTTAATCTTAAGATTTAATTAATAGAATATGGTCAATTTTATGTAATGAACACCAGTTTGTACAGAAATATTTTGTTAAAATTAAATAATGCACTTTGGTTTAAAACAGAATATTGCTGCTTTGAAATCAATTGAAAGAAGAGGGAACAAGTACATTTCTAAAGCTGTTCAAGTAGGGAGCTACATCAGCATGCGTAGGGTGCAATGGAACAAATAAAGGTTTATTCCATGCTGAAAAGAAAAAAGATGACTCCACAGCCGAAACGTGTTTCTTTTCTTCTCTTTTCAGCAGGGAATAAACCTATTACTTGTACAGTTGCATTTCTAAAGCTTAAAGAAATGTCCTACATACTGTAGCTTACATTCCTAGAGGCTAAAAGAATTGAATCTCGCTCACAGAAGTCTACATGAGGATATCCAAATCCTCAAAAGTTGTAACAAAGTCAACTCAAGAGATTTGTTTGACATCATTCAACTTGAATTTGAAATGAACCAGTGGAACTGGAAATGCATTTAAGTCAGAGGGATTTCTTTACATAGAGAGGCCACCCAGCTATGCTATCAAAGCTGATAAGTGCATACACTGACTACTTTCAATTAATGGCTGGTTAAGATCCCCAGATAAATGACCAGATACCAATAAAATAAGCTAGATGGATCAGTAACTGGGACACTCCTAAAAGACTTCTTCCATCAGACGTCATCAAGCTCAACACTGGAAAATACTGTACCTCCAGCTCTGGGGATTCCTGGAGGGCGTCTGGCTGGTACTACAGAGGGCAGAGAGGGAGGAGGCGGAGGCATGCCTGGCCTGCAGGTTGGAGATGGCACTGGGGGCATCTTTGGAGGTGGAGGTGGAGGTGGAAGTGTGTTCTTCTCGGTTGAGTTAGCACCAGAAGGTAACGGAGGAGGGGGAGGGGGAAAGGGAGATGAGTGGGTAGAGGAATAAGAAGTTGGAATTTGGGGAGGAGGTGGTGGAGGAGGAGGTGGGGGAAAAAACAATAGGCTGTCCCTAAAACTGTTGTCAGACAACATTGGTGGGGGTGGGGGAGGGGGAGGGGGAAGAGGGGAAAAGAAAGTGCCAGAAGACCTGTCAGGGACACTGGATGGAGGCAGAGCTGGAGGGGGAGGTGGACTAACAGATTTCAGAGGTGTGGCAGGTGTTTGGGGTGGTAGCCAGGTGGGTTTATTGCCTAGGGGGGATGGGAAAGAGAGAGAGGGGGGCAGGGGACCAGATGGAGAAGGCAGGTCTTTGCCGGGTCTCTCTTGGAAAAGTGGAGGGGGTAGTGAAACATTTGGAGTAAGGGACATGGAAAATGCTGGTTTATTGCATGCTGGAGGTGGCAGTGGTGGGGCTGGAGTGGTCATCCCAGGGCATCCAGGGCTGTCTCTTGTAGTGCTTACAGGTTCTGAATTTTTCTTCAGCATAGAAGAATCAGGCACAGATGGGTGCCCACCATCTGGCACAGGATATCTTTGTACTTGCTGTCTCATACCACTGGAGGACTGGGTTGATCTGGAAGCTGAACAAACAGTTTAAATTGAATATTTAATTGTTTTCTTAATGATATGTGCATCAAAAATCATTATTCTGGATTCAAAAGAGAATGGTAATTAAAACTTTAATTGCCAATGTAATCTGACAAATTTTAACCAGGCACTAGGTATGAATGGGAACAGTTTTCTAATTCACTTTATACCTTATATAAATATAAATATATTTTTGCTTAAAATTCTAAAATACAAAATAATGCTGTAGTCATCCGGTTCATGTTAGTTATTCTACATTATGCTTTCTTCCTATTACATTTAAATTCACCACATATTTTTTAAGGGAAGTATTACAATTATTTAAACATGCATATGGATTTATGATTAGTTTGCATCTTTACTAAAGAGAAGTTTGAAATAAGAATTTCATGACAGGGGAAAACACCAAAATATCACTCTTATGTGATTTAAATAAATCATGCATGTCTATATTTTTTATTAAAAGGTTTTTATTAAAATTCAAAGAAATTAATAATACATAATATATCATCTACTAAAAGCCATAAATAGAATTTTATCAAATTAGTCTCTAACATTTTAAAGATTACACTTTTTTAAAAGAATACATGGAATTCAGATTTTTTATCCCAGGAAATCTGCTATCTGGGCAATCTGTACTAAAGGAATACATGGAATTTAGAAATGTTTTTCATCTCAAGGAAACTGCCGCCTGAATCACCTTATGTATAAAATATAAAATGGGTATGGAACATATACATTGCCCTCCAAAAGTATTGAGACAAACATAAAAAATTGGCATTTCCCTGCTGTCTACACAAGAAATTGAAATTCACATAAATAAAGTATCCTAAGTCAGAGTTCAGAAGGTCCGCTTTTATTTTAAGGATATATTTTGCAAACACATTTAGTCAGTTTTCAACTAAAGCATATGTTCTGGTCAGTCCCCCAGTATTTAGGTGCCCATACTATTGGGACACTTAAAGCAAATTAAAGAAGTGAAAAAGGATTTTGCTGCAAATCCCTTGCTTGCAATAACTGCATCAAGCCTCTGTCCCATTGACATCACCAGACTCTGTTTCTTCAATTAAGATGCTTTGCCAGACTTTAACTGCAGCCATTTTAAGCCGTTGCTTGTTGGTCGGGCTTTCTGCCTTCAGTCTCCTTTTGAAAAAATGAGCTACTTGCTCAATTGGACTCAGATCTGGTGATCGACTTGGCCAGTTTACTCATTCTACTCATCCTGACGGCTTTGTCACTTGCTGGCTACTTCAATCACACAGATCTTAAGTTAGTTCTCCCTAAATTTTATCAATATGTTCACTTTGCAACCAGAGGGGTGAACACACTAGACATAGTTTATACAAACATCCATGACACATACAATGTGGTTCCCCGCCCCCAACCTAGGCTACTCTGACCACATCTCTGTTATGCTAATACCAGCATACCACTGCTCAAATGTGCCAAACCAGTTCAGAAACAGATCAGAGTATGGCCAGATGGAGCCATCTCAGCATTACAGGACTGTTTTGAACACACAGACTGAAATATATTCAGGGAGGCTGCTACCTATGAGCATCTCATAAACTTAGAGGAGTATGCAGCATCTGTGACTGGCTACATCAGTAAGTGTATAGATGATGTCACGGTCTCCAAATCCACAATCACACGGGCCAACCAGAAGCCTTGGCTGACTGCAGAGGTCCGTGCACTGCTAAGAACCCGTAACGCTGCATTCAGATCAGGCGACAAGGCAGCCCTCAGGACTGTGAGGGCCAACCTGTCCTGTGCAAAGCGCACCTATGCACAAAAAATCCAATGCCACTTCCTGGACACTAGAGATTGGCGGCACATGTGGCAGGGCATCCAGGCCATTACTGATTAAAGGACTACCCCACCTGTCAGTGACAGTGATGCCTCCCTCCCAGATGTGCTGAACAACTTCACGGTTTGAATCAAAGAACGTTGTGCCTGCGACAAAAACCACACTTCCTCCCGAGGATCAGGTGCTTTGCTTGTCCGCAGCTGATGTAAGGAGGACACTAGCCAAAGTTAATCCACGTAAGGCTGCTGGACCCAATAATATACCTGGTCGCATGCTCAAGGAATGTGCAGAACAACTAGCTGACGTCCTCACAGATATTTTTAATATCTCTTTGAGCCAGGTGGTCATAGTGGTGGATATATATCTTCAGTACCTGGGGTGGGAGTACCTGGATGGGAGAACTTCTGGAAAAATACTAAGGTTGCTGTTGGAAGAGGTGTTTGTGGGTCCAATAGTGATGGGGACACTATACTGTAAAAAGGCGCCGTCCTGCTGATGAGATATAAAATCAAGGTCCTGACTCTCCATAGTCATTACAAATTCCAGAGCATTTCTCAAAAAGAGTAGAGGTGTTACCTCTACACTAATCAATAAAACTAAGGGACAAATTTTCCCCTGGCCTTACCAATCATGGCTCCCTAATAATCCCACCTATGAATTTGCTTAGTCACTCTGTTCTCCTCCCCAGTGATAGCTGATGTGTGGTGAGCGTACTGGTGCACTGTGGCTGCCGTTGCATCATCCAGGTGGGTGATCTATTAATACTACTATTACTACTACTACTAATAAATTATTATTATTCATACTCCCTCCACCATGCTTTACTGAGGAAGTGGTATACTTGATCATTGGTTTGTCCTGTTTTTCTCACCTTTTCATCACTTTGATAGATGTTTATTTTGGTTTCATCTGTACATAAAACCTTGCTCCAGAACTCCTGTGGTTCATCTCAGTATTTTTTTGCAAATTCCAATTGAGACCTTCTGTTCTTGCTGCTGATGAGGGGCTAATACCTCTTAGTACAGTGTCTGAAATTTTCTTGGTGATTTGCACCTCCACACTCTGGAGATTATTTTATTTTACTATCAGTAATTTTGAGGTTTTTTAGACTGAGAAATATTTTTCTGTCATCCACTGCATTTGACTTTCTGGGACGCCTTGTTCTCTACTCGTGACTCCAGTTGTTTTCTTTTCTTAAGAACATTCCAGATTGTTGATTTTGCAATCCAAAGAGTCTTAATTTCTTTGATGGTCATTTTCTTTCCTCTCATTTTTAAAATGGCCTTCTTTTCTGCCAGAGAGCTCTCTGTTGGTTTTTGGTGAATGATTTCAGAAGAAGTTTCACAAGACCTCAAACATGCCTAGACCTTCACAGCTCTTTTATGTGTGTGAAATGTATGCAATGTGTAACCCCGTAGCAGTTAAAAACACCTGTAAACCCATTTGTCCCAATACTAAATGAGATAAAATGTGGGAGATTGAACAAAAAAAAGTGGTGTTGGTATATAACGGTAAATATTTATGCATAAAAATACCCATGCATAAAAGGTAGATAAAAGTAGGTAAAAGTGGATATTCTCTGCTTTTGTTTCATATTCATCTTGTGATTTGAAATTTCCTGAGCATACAGCTATAATGGGCTAATTTGTCCCATTACTTTTGGAGGGCACTGTATGATGTGACTTCTTGGCTATAAGTGGACTTGTTTGGCAGAATGCATTCTGTAGCATATTTTCTTAAGTTATGTTGGCATCTATGGTGTAAAACAGAATTAGCAATACGTTATTAAATTCTCTATTTATTTACATATTAAAGCGGAACTGCAGTCCCTACTTATCAGAACAATTATTAAATCTAGGTAACAAAATAAATTCATTGATGTCACACAAAAATTTTACAAATTCCGAATTAAGCGAAAAATTGTGAACTCTGTGAAAGCACTGTAATTTGCCATGTTGTCACAAACTCACATTTGAGTTCCTACAAACTGTGACATGGAGTCCTTCTTGCTCTCTAGTCACCATATTGACTGTTTTTTTGTGATGTACAAGCAAATATGTACAGGTTGTGCAGCAGACATTCCACTGCGGAAATTATCCAACATGATCTGCATGCAGAGCTAACAAGTAGTAATTGTCAGCAAAGCTGTACCGAAATCAAGAGCAATATTTCTATTGGATTAAAAGAAATGTATTCACAAGACTGCTTCACATCACAGGAAGTTTTGTTTCCATGTCTGGAAATTTCTGTAATTTGTAATGGTCTATTTTGTCATGTAAATTGGAAGTTACTGTGTACATTTTACTTTTATTGTGGTTTGAAATGCACTCATCAATGCTGATTCTTTTGAACCCTGAAATACAAAAACAGCACTGCAGTTCCCCTTTAAAAGGAATTATGTTCTATTTGTTTATATACTGTAAGTGTTACACATTACACTTTTCATTACATTAAGCGTCTCTGTCCCGTCTCGCAGGCCCACGCGCATTGTGTTTAACAAACACTCACGCCGCAAGTAATGTACCTATCACCGTTCACTTCTGTCACTATTTCAGTTCCCCCTTTTCTTTACTTCCCCACTCACTATTGCGGATTCTCCTCGAGCTCCCAAGTGCGCGTCATTTACTCTTGCAGTCTAATCGGTATCAGACTTTCTTGCCTGCCCCCTCGTTTACGATTTAGTCGTGTGGTTCGGATTGTTGCTCTCCTGCTGTCTCAACCGTTATCAGACCTTCTGCCTTGTTTCCTGGATTACGTTTTTGTCTTGCGATTCGGATTGGAATTCTCTCTTTCTCTCCTGAGTCCTGCAAGGATACATACTCCCTTTCCTGTCTCCTGTTACAGTAAGCAATAATCACACCAATTCTCCCGCAATGATGCTCATTCTTACCCGGGTAATCTCTCTTGCCTGCAGGTTTCAGCACAGGAAAGCCTCCAGCAAACAAGCCCCCAAGAGATGGTGCAGGGCTTCCTGCTGCAGGTGAAGACCCTGCTCCACTGACCACATCAGGACAATTGCTTTTTGCTTCTGTTATCCAAAAAAGACAATAGACATTGTGATAGACAACATTTTAAAGAAAGCAAATCAGAGGCTGTTTTTAATTCAAAGACTAAAGAACTTTAATGTCAGTAAAAATGTCCTAGAGTTGGCATATAAAAAGCCTTGTTGAGAGCATCCTGGCATTTAACATGACAGTGTGGTATGGAAACCTGGGGTTGAAAAGCGAAACCAAACTGTCCAGGATTCCGAAAACGGCAGGAAAAGTAGTTGGGAAAGAGCAGCCCCAGCTCAGCAATTTATATCATAATACAGTTCTCAGAATAGCAAGGAACATCACAGCTGATTCCACACACCCACTCCATTCTTAATTCATAATACTCCCATCAGGAAGGGTACCAAATTCAAACAAAAACATTTATAAGAAGTCTTCTGTCCCCTCTGCAATAAAACAGCTCAATGAATGTATGTAAATGTAGTCCCCCCACAACCTATTTATTTATCCATTTATTTATGCATCACATACTGTTGTTGTGATTCATGTCCTTCATGTGATTGTATGTGACTTTTATTTTTTTTGCTTGTGTGTTTTGTACTTTTATACCAGAAGCCAAAGACAAATTTCCACACTAGTGGACAATAAAGTATCTATCTTTAAGATCTACCTTTTCTTAGAAAGAACAAGTAACATAACATAATGTTACTTACATTTTAGACTCAGTCAATTATCAATCATCAGTTTTTAAATATTACAAATCCCTGACTTCTTAAGTCATTAAATTTTATTCTGGAGTATATATTCAAATATAGATCTACACTATGTGTGCTTTAATTTGTGGTATATAAAAGGCCTGTAAAATGTTAGTGTCATGCAGATACACAAGGCAAGAGTTTGCATATTCTGTAACTTAATGTTCTTTAACAGAAATTAATGCAGATTAATAGAAAATCCATGAGGTCTCTGAGGTCTCTAATAAAAGCATAACCCATCACAGTCAACATAGTCAACAAACAGTGCGAAGAACCACCACATCGGTGTCATTATTTGTAACTACATTATATACCATATCTGCGACAAAAACATTTGAAAACCAGGCAGTCCAATGAACACATTAAGAATGGATTAAGCATAATGTTTTCTATTTATAGATACAAATACACAGCATATAAGAAGTACACTGCATAGTACTCTATTCCATGCTCAACATACAGTGCCTTCAGAAAGTATTCACAACTTGTTATGCTGTAAATTCAAATAGAAATATTTATACTGTATGGAATCTTTGTCAGTGGTCTACATAAATAACTCTATTATGTTAATATAGAATTAAAATTCTGGAAATAATGTACATATAACATTGTAAAAAAACATTGAAATATATTAATTTAACTTAGTTTGATATACCCACCCTTATGACCTGCTAAGACACTCCAACTGAGCGCCGCTGTACTGTATCTAATTTCCTTGTGAGATCACTGTAAAGCTTGTCAGTCAGGTCCAACATTAGGAAATACCAAACTACTCCTAGAGAACGCTGTCCTCCCTATCTGAGTCACCCGGTAAGAAGGACCTTCGTCCTGAAGTGACCAAGAACCCAATGACCACCCTGACAGAACTACATGGTTCCATGTCTGAGATGGGAGAACCTAAAGACAACTTTTTCTGCAGCACTACACAGATTTAGCCACTATGGGAAATCGGTTAGATGAAAATCATTCCTGAAACACAAAGGCCACATAATAGCATGTGGTAGACCCTGAAATCACAAGGCAAAAAGTTATCTGGCATGCTCAAACAAAAGTTGAAGACTCTGGGCTGAATGCAAAATGCTATGGCTGGCACAAAACCGAACACAGCTCATAAACATGTTGGTGGAATCATACTTTTATGACAATGTTTTTCAGCAGCAGGGACTGGGGCGACTGTTAGGATAGAAGGAACAATGAAGCTCCCTCATTCAATACAGGCCCTATGTTCAATACAGGTCTTGAGGACAAATGCTTAAGTCAGATAAAGACCTTCGACTGGGGAGAAGATTCACATTCCAACAGGACAATGACCCCTAGCATACAACCAAAACAACACTAGAGTGGCTACAGATCACAAATGTGTATTGAGTGATGCAGCCAAAGTGTAGAATTGAGCCCCTTTGAAGGAGATGAAGATTATGGTTCACTGATACTCCGCATCCACCTTGACAAAGCTTGAGCAAATCTACAAGAAAGAATGGGCAAGAATTCTCAAATTCAGATGTGCAAAGCATATACTGGCATACCCTACAGGCATACTTTTGCCGAAGTGCTGCAAAAGGTCCTTTTATGAAATACTTAAACGGAGAATACTTCAGCAAACAAGATACAGTATTTCCATCTTTCATAAATTTTTGTTACAGAACAAAATTATTTTGGTCCCTTTAAACTGTTGTGTGAATAAAGGAGAAATTACTTCAATGCATTAAAAATGTGGTTATTGTTTTAACACAGATATTTGGAATAGTTCAACAGAGAATACTTTCTGAAGACACTGAATATAAGATGCAGTAAAGGATATACTGTATATGATATAGATATGCAGCCATCTATAATGCACATGAAATCTTGTGTTCACAAACTGCAGTTCCAGCCAGTATGCCACAATCAGACTTTCACTGCTCAAAACTTCAATTGGTGGCACTTTTGCTGTGTTAGATGTTACTAAAATGGCAGCTTCATTTGTGTTTTTCTTAATCTAATAATTGTCTTGAAAATATAGTATTTTGTGTTATATAAACATATAAAATACATAGTCTAGCTAATGTTTTAGAATGAAATGTGTTAGCTACCATTTAAAATTGAATTTTATTTCTGCCAAGAAAGGAGACTGGATTGGACTACAATTTTTTAATGTGACTAGTTTCACAGAAATTCTCAGAAAACAAGGGATTTAAGGGATTTACAGTATATAAACAGAAACTGTTAATATTACAATTTACCATTATACAGTTAAGGTATTTTTCCTTTTATTTTAATGTTGGCCTGCAAAACAGGTGTAAATCTAGATAATCTGGACAGTGTACCCGAACAGTGGTAAACCTGTAGCTGAATTACAGTATGATTATTTGTGGATATTAACAAAATTCTGTGATTCTGTGTGGAATGTTGGAAGTTGTACTGTAGTTTTTGGTGTCCAGGTATTTGGCTCACATGCAGCTCATATTTTGAAGTAAAGGATAGATATATATTAAGTATTCTTCTAGCAGCTAGTAAAAAAGTAATTACATGAAAATGGCTTATAAAAGAACCTCCAACACATGAACAATGGGTTAATGTTGTGAATGAGATCTATATAATTGAAAAAATAACTTTTTCTCTCAGATTGCAGGCAGAGAGGAAAACATGGATTCAATTTATCTCCCTACAGGGACCTGATTCTAGTTTATGAGAAAACATATAGTGATATCTATATGTGTAGACTTTTTTATTGTTTGTTGTGTTTCTTATGAGACAATTGTATTTTTTTGTATGGCCCTCCATACCTGCTGGCATAGTGTAAATAGCTCATTTTATATATATACAATGTGGCAGAAATGTAAGATGAAGGTAAATGTTTATTCTGCTGTTTTGGTTTTGTTTGTAAACCCTTTCATCTCTAAATAAAAAGTTTGAAAAAAAGGTTTTTAGCTAGCTACAAGGTTTCCAGCAGCAGTCACACAGGCCTCAAGGTTCTGGGAGTACTCCTTTGTACCTCTGGTATGCAACACTAGCACCCTTGTTTTCCTTATTTCTCGTCCTTGTACTTCTGCTGACCGCTTTGTTGCTTAGCTACACTAGTGATAATGATTCCTCCAACCTGCTTACAATATTATATACAAGCTAGAAAAACACACTGTAATTTGAACTTCACTTGCTATCCCGCTAAGCGTTTGCTCCTTGTGTACACAATAATGATTTCTTTCTCTGACCGAACCCAAGTTAAGTTTCTGATTCAACAGTTTTGGCATAGTCAGTGGCAGGATTCCAGGAGTGGAGGGGATGCCTGGGCGGTGGGAGCGACAGAAAATAAGGCGCTAAACTAAGTGGAAAGGACTCCTATAAGTCCTGAAGTCTCTCGCCTGCTGCTCAGAGACAACCGGACGCTCTCTAGGAATTGCAAGTCAGAGACTGGGAGTCTTGGGCATCCCCTGTACCAGGGAAGTGACCGGTCGGTTTTTTAAGGGAAGGTTATCCTCAGGGCAGAGTGTCCCTAGGAAGAACAGTACCGTGAGAAAAAAAAAAAGAAAGAGGCGCCCCGGGTTGCGGTAAAACCAACGGTTTGGGTTGGTACGCAGTTGCGGTAATCCCAGCAGGATAAGCTGGTGCGCAGATAAACCTGGGGAGATCTCCGACTGGGTGTCAGAGAAGAAAAAGCTCAGTGCGTGTGAGGAGAAGCTGAAAAAGAAATATAAATTATCAGACGGTGTTCGGCCTGAGCAGGATTGTTGGAAAGTGTATAAGCAGTGGTGTAAGGATAAACAGATATTGGAATAATTTTAGGAAAACATTTGAGAGTGAGAAAGGATACAGCCGAGAAAACTGATTGGGAAAAGCAGATCAAGGATATAAAAAGGAGGATGGCCGCTGTTGCAGAGCACAAAGATGTGGTAAATAAGTTGCGAAGTGAGTTGGAGGAAGAGGTTAAGAAATTAAAGATTGAGAATGATAAACTGCAGGAGAAATTGTGTAAGTATAGGAATGAGAAGGCGAAAGCTAAGCCAGTACAACGTTTATACCCTGTTCTTAGCTATTGGTAAAGAGACAACAGAGGCGTTTGGGATGAAGGTTTACTTCTGGAGCTGCCTGGATGGCCTGGGGATGCCCTGGGGTGGCCTGGGGACCTCCAGCCCCACAGGGATGATTGGACCGATATATGGGACCGGTGGGATAGTGATGAACCTCCTCCTTGTTTATTCACATTGAAAGACAATAAGGGGGAAAAAGCCACTTGATAAGGGACCTACAGGTAGCGAGGATGAGGAGGAGGGGCCGGGCCCCTCCTTCCTGAGTGACCCTGCTACAGTCCTGGTAGTGGTACAAAGATGTCTGATATGCAGCAGACAAAAAAACAGGTCATTTTAATAGACTGCAGAAAGCACATGCAGGATGAAGAAACAGCTGACAGGGAAGGACAGAAAAACTTAATCTCCCACATGGGACACAGGAGCACAACTGTCATGCTTGTCTCATTTCACTGTCTCAACTCCCTTGATCGCAGACCCCTCCAACATATTCCAGCTATTGCGGCCTGATCATGCTGTTTTTTCTGTCATAGACATTTCAAATGGTTTCTGGTCAGTACCTTTACACCCAGAGGTTCAGGATTGGTTTGCATTTATTGTTTGATGGAGAACAGTACACTTGTACCAGGCTACTTCAAGGGTTTCACAACAGCCTGACAGTGTATAACATTGCTCTGAGACAGCACTTGCGTGAACTACCTCAACTGACCTCTGTGATCATTCAGTATCTGGATGATATTCTGATTGCTTCCCCTAACGAGGAAACCCCTAAGGTCGAGTCCCTCCAAGTATTAGACATTCTAGCAAAGAGAGGCCATAAAGCCAGTTACAATAAAGCACAAATCTGTTTAGAAACTGTGACCTATCTGGGACAAAAGATCAGTAAAGGGAAAAGGGAACTCAGTGAGGATAGAACTCAGGCTATTCGAGGGTTTCCAATACCAAAGACTGAAGGAATTGAGATCATTTCTGGGCCTGTGTAATTTTAACAGGGCCTGAGTAGACTGCGAGCACAACTTCTAACAGATCTGCTTAAGGGGGGAGTGGAGTCCAAGGACAAGACTTGGCTCCCGCAGCAGAAGCCGCCTTTAATGATTTGAAGCAAGCTCCCTTGGGATTCCCTCAAACCGACCAACCATTTTTTCTGTATGTGAGAGAAACAGGTTTTGGGCAGCTGTGCTGACGGAGGAGCATGGAGGTAAGCATTGCCCGGTGAATTATTATTTAGGACCCCTCGAAGCGGTGGCCAAGGGATGCGGGTCGTGTTTAAGGGCTGTGCAGGCTATCTGCTTGGCTGTACAAGCTGTGAGTAATCTTGTGTTAGACCAGCAGTTAATAACACGGTGCCCCCATGCTGTGCATACACTGCTCCTACTTAATCGAGTAAGTCAGGTAACTATGACACGGTAGACCCAGTGGCAGGCTCTTCTAGAGGCCTCCAACCTGACCATTGAAAGGGAAGAAACGCTTAACCCCGTCTTCATCTCCTTGCAGACCCTGGTGAGAATCATTTAGTTGAGCATAGCTGTGAACAGTGGGTAATGGGAGAAGACGAGGGGATTAAGATAGCTGAACATCCTCTCGGAAATGAGGACTTATAACATTATTCACGGACGGGTCCTCTCTGGTGCATGAAGGGGGACGGAGGGCTGGTTGGGTGATCACATCAGAATTTGATGTACTGGTACCCGGGAGTATGCCCCCTACTGCCTCAGCACAGCAGGCCAAATTGAAAGCATTGATTGACATGCTAAATGGGAATCTGCTACAATTTATACAGATTCCAGATATGCATTTGGTGTATTTTATGATTTTGGATGGATTTTGGAGGAATGGGGATTTTCTCACTGCGGCAGGGACTCCAGTTAAGAATGCTGGGTTTGTCTCTGAATTGTTAGAAGCTTTGCAGCTGCCGACTGAAGTAGCTGTAGTAAAGTGCAAGGGACACAATAAAGAAATGTCCCTAGTAACTCGAGGGAACAGTCTTGCAGATGCGGCCGCCAGGTGAGCAGCCCTGGGAGAGCAGGAGTCTGTGACCTCTGTTGGTGGAAAAGGGACAGCTACAGGACGTTCAGGCTGAGGCCTCCAGAACAGAGAAATGGACATGGTTAGAAAAGAATGTGGGGCTGCATGATGATGGGTAGTGGTGCTGCCAGCAGACCGGACGCCCTGCATGCCCTCACACCTTAATGCCCTTTACTGCATGACAAATGTATTCCATCGGACACCCGGTTGTGAGTCAAATAGTACGCCGGTTTTCCCAAAAATGGGTGGGAACCAGGTTTGCAGCAATAGCCTCTGATGTGGTATCTCGATGTGATGTGTGTCAAAAGAACTCAACTACAACTCAGGTGCAGGTGCCAACTCTCAGACGGCCTGCCCCTGAGGGACCTTTCATGCACAGGCAAATTGACGATTGAAGCTTGCCAGTATGTAAAGGGAAAACTGGACTCTTAGTGATGGTGGATCTGTTTTCCCAGTGGGTTGAGGTATTTCAAGTTAAGAGGGCCACTGCCTCTGTAACTGCTAAACATTTGATGATGGTTTTAATTCCTCGGTGGGGGCTGCCCTACCACTTGGACTCTGATCAAGGGACACAATTCACTGGGATGGTGTGTCAGACTGTGGCCGCATTGCTGGGGGTGAGATGGGACCTTCATTGCCCTCACCCTCAGTCTGCAGGAATGGTGGAAAGAATCAACAGAATGATGAAATATCAGACTGACGGAACACCGGGGGTAAATGCTTTGCCTGCGGTCCTGCGTAGCCTTCAGGCTGGATCAAACAGAGCTGTGGACTGAGCCCATTTGAGATCATTATGGGCTGACCAATGAAACTCCCAGGAGGGACAAACTTGGCTACTGGATCGTTGAGTTTGCTAACCGATTCTCTATTGCAATATTGCAGATTTCTAGCTAAAGCAGTGCAAGGGGCTCGTGAGCAGGTGCTGGACGCTTGGGGACCTCCAGTAGAGGGAGGACATGACCTGATACCTGGCGAGAGGGTATGGGTGAAGAAGATACCCTCCCAGACGTTGCAACCCTGGTGGGAAGGACCATATCAAGTGATACTGACCACCGCCTCTGCCATCCGAGTGACAGGATGAGATCGCTAGATCCACGCATCGCAGTCGCCGGTATTTTATACAAGATTTATGTCTCTCTGTTTTGAGTGCAATAAAACCACCAACCCCCTCCTTAGATACTGTTACTAACTTAGTCAAGCTTTTACCAAGCCACTATAGAAACCAATGGAGAAACTGATAAAGTGTTATATTCATAACATAATTTGTCTTACATATTTTTAAGTAACAATGTTACTGAATTTAACATCAAAACTAAACAAAGTATTTTAATTCATATGTAAACCTGAAAAAACACATCACGTTTATAGTGAGCTAAACAATAGCCCCCAGCGTGTCATGGTTTCTACAGTATCTCTATACTACGCAGGTTAATTAATGTTATTGCTACTTTATTTTTAATATTAATTTAAAATTTGATTTGATTGATTAATTTGACATGTTGTGCTGTCTAAAATTATTATAAATATGGTATACATATAATTTATTTTATTATTAGAGAAAGAGTCTTTATTATCCCCAAGGGGTCTGGCATTGGCCTGGAATCAAACCCAGGCCTCCTGCATGGCAGACAAGAATTCTACCACTGATCCACCATTGCGTCACTCTGAATGGTCAAGTGCGTATCAGCTCCAACTTACAGTATGCAACCATACAGTAAGTTATTCTTCTAAATTAATTGAAAGTCATTCAGATCACTACTGGCCTCTTTTTTGTTGTTTATATGTTTATTTGCTTTTAAATACAATGTTTTTAAAGCCACTGTGTATATTTGTAGTAATCAAAATCCCAAATAAAATTATGTTTTCTAATTACTAATTATAAACAATTACTTATAATCCTGTATATTGTATGTAATTTAAAAATGATATTTCTGTTCGTGTTATACAGTTTTGTGACAAGCTGTATAGTATCTTATTTGGAGTAGTGCGTAATCATTGTATTTAATGCAGTTGTTTGTCGCCACAATATGTACAATATGATTAACTCCTGAAAACACTAATGGGATACAAATATTTAATTTTTATTATTAGAAATTTTATTATGTGACAGCCACACGCAGTTGGAGTACATAAAAATTTCACTGAGCCACCTGGCAGTTTCACAGAGTTTTACAGAGTAGTGCAGCCCTACACCAGATTATTTGAAAAATACTGAATTAAGCAGTGGTGTTCACCATGCCACAGCAGTTGTTGCAGCACACCACCACACATTATAAATGGCTGCATCTGTAGCGATACAAAACACAATTGCACTACCTTAGGAGCTTGAATTTAGATACAGCAAAAAAATGCACAAAACATCCCATTGTTTTCCAAACGCTTGCCATATCACAGTAATTTCATTTTTAAATTCTATTAATTTATTTCATTTAAAATTTTAAAGCATTAAGTTATTTTTTCTTTAATACCATTTAATTTCCTTTTACTAGTAACACATCATAAATTACTGATTAGAGACTCCATCATCAACCATGAACAGAGTACAGACATAATGCTGTGAAAGTGGTATTTACTTATGAACTTCACAAGCTTCCCTCTGTATAACAAATAGCTGCACAGTTCAAGAATCACTGCACCTGCTGTTTGTGCCTGCATAATGCCAATCACTAAGCATGAGTAACATAATGCATTTCAGAAAAGGAATTAAGAGTTTAAATGATTAGAAGTGGTAATAAACCTTTTTAAAGCTGCTTCTCAGAAGGATTAAGAAAGTTCCTCAGAATGTGGTGGAGCCAGATTTGAAAGCACAATGTGGAAACTAAGGGCAAACGCATTAAAAACTCAGAACAGGAAGCCCTTCTTTACATAAACCAAAGTAGAGATCTGTGGCAAATCTGTAACAAGCCACCTTGACCACATTTCTGCAATTTGTATCAATCCTTAATCCATGTATATCATCACAAAGAGACAAATAGTAATAAAGATTAAAAAACTAGCAATAAAATGAAGGAAACGTACACAATAAAACAGCATACTGTAGTAAGCCCTGAATAAATGTAAGTATAAAGACTATTAAGAATGAACTTACTATCAATTGCTGGTGCACTACGATCATTAATCTGCGTCACCTTCTTCAGACGAGCTCCTTTCTGGATGTCTGCCAACAATGCGTTCCTGCCTCCCTGTTCATCATGTTTCAGTTTAGGAGGTGCATCCTGTCAGTAAAAGCATTTACATACTTTGTATGAATTTCAGGAAATTAAAGAAAATGACGAAAATGAAGTGAAGAAAGGACCCTATCACACATTAAATTTCCTTGTCTTTTTTAATTAAACCATTGTACACAATTTAAAGGTCTAGACCAGTGTTTCCCAAAGTAGGGTACACGTCAGAATTTTTTATTTTATTTTATCATAGTTTTTTTAGCTGCTGAAAACAATTTAAATTTAATATATGAGAATGGAGTAATGAGAAATATGCTCACATTTTAAATATTATATTTTGTATGATAACAAATGCCTTCAGATTTGTTTGTTTACACTGCAAGTGCAGAAAAAGAGAAGTGGGTGGTCACCCAAGGTTTATACAACACACACAGGTTGGCTCAACCTCAGATAAGGCTCTTAAGTACAGATGCAGCCATTCAAAAAGTGCAGTAAAACCCTGTACTACGTGGAATTATCAGATTAGTGCATTATACCGCAGTACGTGATTGGCTGGCCAAAATGACCGACAGCACTCATGGTATACTGGTTGTTAGTGAAACGATTGCTTCATTTAATCTCTCTACTGTGCATGTTTAAATCCGCTCAGTATTGAATATTAATATGGAATTTTACAACTAAAGGGAAAATTTAGTAGCTGAGCATAAAAAGAAGAGGAGCATAATGTGTCTTTAGGTCATAAACGTTATTAATTTAGGAATATAAACATATTATGTAAACTGTATATGGCTGGTATTGGTAGTTTAAATAAAAAATACATACCAGTATATACTTTCTTCATAAACATTTTAAGCATCAAAGTCTTTCATTTGGTTACATACTGTGGTTATTTTGGAAAAGTTTTTATGTGCTCCTTCTGACTATATAAAGTTTATATACTTTATACAAACTTAACCTTTTCTATGAATACTTGCGGTCATTATCGCAGTAAAAACAGCATTCTTTTTAGAATTTGATTAATGGGAATATAATATGGTATCTAAAGAAATTAAGAATGATATTTAAGGATTTACTTATTTTCATATAGCTCAAATTATTACCATAGTCCACTTTCTTTGTAAACATCTGCAAAAACTGGACTGATTCACCTGCGATTGCTTGGAAACATTTTGCCTGCCCTTTTCAGTTATAGATTAAGTTGTCAAGCGATGCGGTGGTGTAATGGCTTTTGCATGTGACTCGGGTGCTAGAGGTCGGGGATTCGAACCCCTTTTCCGACCTGAGCTTTCTTTTAACAAATAAACATTTCCTTGAAAAACTAAAAGAGTAAATATTATGGAAACTATATTTAATTTTTGGATATTTCTGAAACTCCCTCTGTATTTCCTGTTTTCACACAGATGAGAATAAACTACATATGCAAATCGTTTCACAGATGGAAAGATGTTCTGTGCTCAATAGCTCTTTTACCACAGTACGCATTGTTACATTTTTAAGCATCAGTTGAAGCATTCTGAAGTCTGTCAAAATCATAAAAAATGTTACCAAATAGTATTGGTGAAACTGTTACCTGTCCTGGATAAAGCGGTTAGAAAATAGGTGGATTTACCCTTGTAAAAAAGTTCCAATTTTACTGTGATACGGAAGATATTATTGATAATAAATTACATTGGACGGTCTGTAAACTGAAGATTTATAGAGAAGACACGTTGTGTATTTTCTTTCCAGCTTGGAATTAACTTTTACTTTATGTAATGCAGTTTGGGAGGCTAGGAGTGTTAACACCCCGCTGTGTAATGTTATGTAGAATAGACAGTTCTGGGGAATGGAGAAGAATTTTCAGTTGCAAGCACTGTTGTTTTTGTTGTTGTTTAACATAAGGCAACCAGCAATCAAATGTCGTATTTTTTCTTAACACGTTAATAATAATAATAATAATAATAATAATAATAATAATAATAATAATAGAGAAATCATAACTATAACCCAGAGTTGTTTCATGCTAATCATGCAATCCAACTGAGAGAATGATACCTAAATCAACATGAAAAGACTTTATATATATAAATTAAAGTTAAAAACACTTTTTATGCACCAAAAACTGGTGTTTTTCTTCTACGTGATCGGCTTAGAGTCTTTGTATAAACTGTAAATTCTTTATATTTCTTAATTAAACACTTAACAATTTAATTGTTAATTAAACAAAACAAAATTTAAACACTTTAAATTTGTAAAATGCAACACGCATTCAGTACAGAAATAAAATAATGTTTTCTACAGGTGTTAAGCAGATCAGCAGGTTGCTGACAAAATAGCGCACCGTCCACTAACCGTATAGACCGTTATACAGCTTCTATTTTTTAAAAAACATTTACAAAAAGTTTCATCTTTACAAATACCACAGATTATACTTGATTGTTTTTTATTTAATGTCACACTAAGTTACTTTATTGACATCTAAATAAGAAAGTCAGGTGTTAGCATAAACTATTAGTAATCAATAATATTAAAGTTTGCAATGTAATAATTTGTTGCACTTCTTCCACATCTTTTAAAAACATTAATTTACAAGAATGTTATAAATATACGTTGAATCTATCAGAAAATAAGTAAAATACAAACTTATAAAGTAAAAAAATGAAGGTAAAATATAATTAAGCACGAGAGGCCATGCTATATTGAAGATATAGTCACAGTTAAAAGGCGTAATTAAGCTTTTATAAAACAGTCCCCAAATATGCTATTGCTGTATAGAATTTTGATTTAAAAATGTATTTAACATGAAAATTAAGCTGTTTATGTTCCTCCACCTGAGAATACAGTCCCTTGTTGCTACGCAACACAGAAACACAGCCATAAGTAACATTAACTAGCAAAGAGAGGACATTAGCTAGCCAATATGAAAAAGGAATAAATGACTTATTTTTTGTTTATTTCTTTAGCACATTTATTTGAACATTTCCATTGAACCTACAAGCATTGAAGAACTATCCAATCCCTAGTTCGTCAGGCATTTTCTTTTTTGCTGCGGGAGTGCTTCCACTGGTGCTGGTCTCAGTGCCTGCCAGGATATCACTCCAGCGCTTTGTCATTAAAATTGGGTTCATAGCGAACTCTCATTTTTATGTCCACTATAACAGACATAATCTCCCTTGCTTTTAACTGAGCGTTTGATAATTTCTAAGAATTAAATTTTTTAAACTATCATTCAACGAGAGCACAAAAAATCCCAAGGATCCTCAAGAGCACAACCAAGACAGCAGAAGAAGATAAATCAAATACCTGAGAATCCAGACTTTCTTCCTTATCTAAGTAGTAGTGTTTAAAAGCCTATGCAATTGATTTGATTGACCGTTATTTATCAGTCAGTGCAAAATTCCTTCCTGGGTGTGCGTATATCAGAGAATATAGCACGGCTTCGAAAGCGTGTCAGCCAATCAGATTTCAAAACGGACCTATCCGTTTTATAATTTGAAATTAAGACAGGATACACTTTTTTTTCCTGTGTCTTTTCCTACTCTCTCTCACCTGCTTTGATTCGGACACAGAATGATTAAAAATGGGAGGGAATGTTTCGTGCCAGCCAGCGCGCTATCATCTCACACCAGAGGGAAGGGAAAAAAGCTGATAGTGCTTGATATAACTTTTATATAAACAAGAACTAGTACCTGGTTCAATTAAAAAAATATATATATTTTGAATTAATCGAATCCCAGGTGTGAGTTCATAATGTGAGAATTACATATTATCCCTACGTCTGCGAAACACCTGATCATCTACTTTAAAGCTTTCAGTGCTTTGTTTGTGTATATTCCAATCGCAGCCAATTCCCCCCACAGACAGACTGACAAAGCAATTGGGAAATGTTAACTATCCACCCATTGCAAAGGGTTCAACTGCAGCAGCCACAAATAAAAAATAAACTTTTTTTTTTCTCCTGATGGTAACAAATTGTCACGGTTCACATCCTTGCGTAACAATCATGACATTCTCATCCAATCAAAGGTTTGATGTTTTGTTATTCTGAAACCATCATCTTAATGTTGTATTAAGATACATACCGCAGTATGTTGCGGTATGTTGCGCTGCGTCCACCACGTTTTAAAACAGCATACCGTACCTCGCTCATTTACAATGGCTGGATCTGTATCTTCTGCCCTTTGCTACTTCATATTTTCCGCGCTAGTTGGCATGAAGTAAAAAAAACTAGACCATCTTATTGATATGGAGCCCCCATCTACATCTAAAAATGACAATGATAGAACCGGATATCTCTGCATTAATTTAATCTCAACACAAGCTGTTCCATCCCTCACAATAAACAGTTTGTTATGTTATTGAACATTTCAATGTCATTATTTAAATGTATCATTATTTTTAGTGTTTTTATTGAACTATTATTTCTAATATAGTATACATGTATAATGTTTCTAATACATTAAGTATTAAGAAATAAATACCATATTTGTTCTAGTACAGATAAAATAGTATTAGTATCTCTACCCTCAAATTACCTTTGCCCGAAAAGAAAAGGGGTACACCGATAAGACTAAAATCTTAAAAGGGATACGTGATTATTCAAAGTTTGGGAAACACTGGTCTAGACCAAAGTACTAGAACTTTACTTCAAATAGTCCCTGGTGCTGAAAAGCAATTTCAGTAAAAGACAGGCTGTTCAACCTTAAGAGGAAATAAAAAATTAAGAGGGAATAAAGAATCCCTAATTTTATCTTTTCATGTTTAATTAAACTCTGTTGCAGCTGTTTGCCGCACAAACAGTTCAGGAAAAGAACTAATTAATTTCTGTTGCAAAGCATTCGGGGCTGAAAAGAATAGAACATCTTCATCTATTTAAAAAACATTTTTAATTGTTACACTGAACTAACTAAATGGTAGCTACTATGGTGCAATTAGACCAAGAGATATTAATGTAAGCAAAGAATATCTCAAATTTCTAATGCAAGACACATCAAAATTAAATGCCCCAAATATTTGAGCTTGTTTTTCCAATTTCAGAGTCAAGCGTCATGGGACTGAAATATGTGCTATCTCTTCTCAGCAGTGAAATTTTATCTCTGAATAAATAATGTAAAGAATGCTCCGTGACATGCTAACATATACTACGTCAAACAGATAGCAAGTGTGCAAAGAGAATGCTTTACCAGGCAGAAAAAATAGTTTCACTGTTAATTTTAACTGCTTATAAAATATATTATTTTTTAAAGAGAATGTAAATTTTAGCAAATGGACAGAATCCATAAGCTTAAATGATGTTGTTGTTCTTATTTCTTATTTGCTTCACAGATACCCTTATCCAAGGAAGCCTACAATACATACATAAAATATACTTGCACAATACACTTATTACAGTAACAATCATGATGTACATTCAGCAAGTTAAAAAAATTAAAATTAAGGTCAGCACATAGCACAAGCACTATACCAGGAAAAATGAATCATGAGATCTTAATCAGGTTACATACACCAAGTGTTTGTGTCTGGACAACAAGTGCCAACTAAGGCAGCCTATTAGCAGACACACTATATGTGTATAGTCCACAGGAGCAAGTAAGTGCAGCAGAATCTGTACATGTTAAAAAAAGTAAACACAATATTGTTTTTTAAAATTTATATTCAAATGACCTTTCAAGCTTTGACATGAAAGTCATCCAAAACTATATAACGTTTAAAGAATTAAGTGATTTGTACAATTAGCTTAATAGACACTTACCTGGGAAAGAAGTGAATGAGGAGGTAGGGGAGTCCCAGACATAGGGGGAGGGGGCCCTGGGGGTGGAGGTGGTGGTGGAACTGGCATTATAGAGATGCCATAAACTGGAGATTGCCCTTCTTTACTACAAGAACAGAATAAATGTCTCGTGACAAAACACAAAACAAAATGAGGCAAAAATGGAACTTCTAATTTGATAGCAGTAGCATGAACAGGAAATTAAAAGGCAAAATCAGTCAACTTTACATTTTTTATAAAACAAACTGACCAATACAAGTTCATTTCACCATATCAGCACTTGTATAGCAGTTAACAAAAATAATTAATGTTAAGTACTATATTTAAGTAATAAACAAATCCATTTTCTAGTATTATATTGTCCCAAAAATGTTCTGATAAGAAAAGATTTCAGATTTAAAGACAAATCTTCCCATCAATTAAAACAAATAATAAACATTTCTTACTTGTTTGTTAAGTTTTATGTAACATTTTAACATGTTTTATCAGAATCAATATGAAAACCATTCCCTTTACTTCTTATTGCATTAATTTTTCTTTTGTTTTAGGTGCAAACGGCCCAACATATCTACCACATTCTAAAAACTAAAGAGACCTTTTTCAATAACCAAGCTATTGTTCACTAGACAAAGACTCTAGCCAGAGAATTAGTTTGGGTGAATTTGTGAAATATACCCATGACATGTCTGGATATTCAAAACACTGAACTAAATTGATTGGTGCCTAGTATACTCCACCAAAAACGAAAGTACTGACTACATTTCTAGTAAGAAAATAATGAAAGGCTATGACATAAGAGCTTACGTTAAAAGCAGTAAGATAGCACTTGAAGACACTGTCGCCAGTATCTTTCAGGTGATCAAACATGCTCAAATGACACAAATGGAAGAATACCACAAACACAAGTATAAACTTGAGTACAGTAGTGTTTACACACGAGCATGAGACCATGTTATGTTATGAAATGGGGTAATGAAATTACAATGGTGTCAATGACTACTTATTAGAAAGATTATGAAATCACCAGCAGAAAGGAGTCTTAAGAAATAGCACCAGTGGAAATTGTTCCTATTTGATCTCAGAGCTGCTTTCTTGGAAACAGGTGGCCTATTGATTATAAAGACCCAATGAGAAATTCAGTTTCTAAGAATTTCTTTCCAAAAAAAGTGAGTATTTTCAAGCATGAACTATCATTTCTGAAACAAATTAAGCTAAATTGTTAGGTTTCTCTAGCATAAAGTAAAACAAACAGGGACAATCCTAAGGTTCTTCCTCAGCTTAAGTGTATATGCTTTTAAATACAACAACAGTGCCCACAAATGTGTCTGGCAGATACAGAGAAAAACAGCACTGCAGTACTGAAGCATTTGTCTGTGACACTGGTATCTGTGTATTCTATCAAATATTTTATTTTTAATCATAGATTACTTTAAAAAATGACACATTCCACAACACTCCAACTTTGGATGGAAAATGAGAATGCTGACCTTGTTCTCTGTGTCATGGTTCAAGGCTGTCTTTGGGGAGAAATGTGATTAACAATGATTGTCATTGTCTGGGATGGGTGGTACTTCAACTTTACAGATAAGTTGCTGTATAAAACACAGAAAAGTAGCACGCTGATTGAAATTTCAGACCTAAAAACAAATATGAAGATTGTACATTATGATTCACATGCATGCAGTAAAGATAACATCATATTGTTACAAATGGGGGGTTACGAAACTGGAGAAAATCAAATGTTTGATAAAAAGAAAAACGTGAACCTAAGGATGACTGGGAAAAAATACTCGACAGCATTAAAAACATTGTGATGTGCAATGGAAAATTTGATCTCCTCTCACATTCATGTCAAATAAAACTTGTTTCCCTTACACTATGAAACTTTTATTCCCCTCCCCCCAGTTTTTTAAAAAAAAAGCATTGTACATTCATCCACACAGATACAGAATTCTCTGTGAACAAGGTATTTGAAATGCAACACCACCAATAAATAATTTGCCTATATTTTCAGCAATATTCTTTTGTGATTTCAGATTAAAAAAAAAGATATCATCATCAGAACATCAGTAATTTTCCATTGTCAGTTGTGAGCTTATAATTGTTTCTTTCAAGTATTTTCAAACGTTGGGAAGTCGTTCAAAGAAATTGAGAACATCATTCTCATGTTCATTATTAACGTGAAATTATTTATGTGAAACAAATTGTTCCCAACAGATGGGATAGTAAAAATGTAAATTAAAAACACACCTAATTAGAGGTTTATGAAAATCGGAAGTACAGCTTTTCTCATCTATTGACAATTTCTTTCCTACAACAGAGCAAATATGTTGCTTGTTTTTTGTTGTTCACTCTTGTATTAGTATGCATATGATATGCTGAAAATTGGTTTCATTTTACCTTATTGTTTCAGAATCAAAAGATTCAGAAAAAATATGATTTAGGATTTAATAAATCTTTTTTACAAAGTTCTTTCTAATTGAACAATAGTCCACAAATAAATTATCTGGACCTTTTATGAACAATGGCCTTGATAAGGACTGCATAACTCAGTATTACAAGACTACATATGTATTCAGACCAGTGAACTCAATATTTGGCGGCAAATAAAGTGGAAAGACTTTCTAAGTAAGTTTACCAAGCTTGCACACCAGCTTGGGGAAATTCAGGACCATTCCTCCTGGGGACTGATTGTGACTGCATTTAAGCCTTTCCACATATTATCAACAGAATACAAGTCAGGACTTTGACTGGGCCTCTCGAGGACATTCAATTTTTTATTCTTCATCACTTCAGGATAGCTTTGGCTTTGAGCTTTTGATCATTGCCCTGTTGACACTAATACATTTTAGGTCCCAGTTTTAGGACTGAAGCAGGTTTTCCTCTAGGGTTTGCATGTTCCCATTTGTTTTGATAAGCTTCTCAGTCCTTGCTGATGGGATGCAAAATATTGCCACCACCAACCTTGACAGTACTGATGGTGTTGACTCAGTGTGAGTTTGCGTCAGATGTAATGTTTCGTATTTAAAATGTTTCATTTTTATTTTGCCCCATGCTATAGACAATTAGTGCTTCGTTGCAAACCCTCAAGCAGTATCCAAGATGTTTTTTTTTTAGTTCCATACAAGTCTCCTTTGTGGAGTGACCAGAATACTATTGACTCATAGACATTTTCTCCCATGTCAGCAACCGAAATCTGTAACTCTAACACAATCACAGTTAACATCACGGTGGCATTCATAATCTAGGTTCTCCTTGCATGACTGCTCAGTATGGAGGGACAGCATTTTGGTGCCTTCCACTTCTTAATTTTACTAAGTTATGTTCAAATTGATATTAAGGGTTTATAGGGAAGCTTCTCCGCACCTCTACCTTCATACAATTATTAATGCCTGTGTTGTTTTGGAGCTATTTGGTCTTCATGGTTAAATCATTGCTTGAAATTCAGTCCCTGGCTGAGGGACCTTAAAAATATAGGTGTTTTTATTGGTAAATCTTGTGAACCACTATTACTGCAGTGTGGCTCGATGTTATTTTGCGTTCCTACGTTAATTTTAAGCTTCCCAAAGCAAAGTCTGGACATTTACCCAATCATGACTTTTCCATTTTTATATATATTATGTATTGTCTTCTTTTGCTTTGTCTTTTTCTTTGAACATTTGGAGTCGAAAATTTATATAATAAATACCGTTAATTGCTACACTAATGTGTCATGATTACCAACTTTAGAGCAAAATGTGAAAACTGTGCAAGGGCCTGCACAGCACTGTATACAGTGTATGTACAGATGCAGAAATTAAAAAACACGAAGTATGCTGTGTCAAAATGCAGGGGCACGGGGCAATATACCACATCATACCACGTTAATTGCAAAATGATAATAGTATCCAGAAGCGCCTTGTAAAACGGCCAGGTGGAGCTACTAAAGCTTAAAATCTCATGTACAGCATTTGAGCTGTTGCCAGGAAACGCCCGGTTTCGAATCCTGGTCACTGCTGGGGGACAATCTTTTTCCAATTAAGAATTTAAGTTGTATACTCTTTAGACTTTTAATAACTTTAAACTGTGTATTACAGCATGTTAATCATTAAACATTAAAAAGTTGGCATATTTTATAAAAGCAAGATTGCATTGCATATTTTATAAAAGCAAGCTCAGTTGGACAAAAGTTCACAACCTTCCACCTTCATCATAAATATTTTAGTTATGCATAAATAATTTATGCATCAAAGTCTTGAACTTGGTAACTTACATGGGTTCTTGTTTTAACAGGCTTGTTCTAACATTAGCTTATATTGTGTACTTCACAAAAAGTTATAACATTTTATCTTTTTCATAGAATACATAGTAAGAACACCACTTGCTGTTATTGTAAACAGATAAATGTTGTTGTGTTAAATGTGATTTAACATCACTCAATAGTTATACTAATATGGAATTGTACAACTAAGCAGCTCAAGTATCACAAGTGGACATTTTAGAAACATTTTGACATTCTTTTCTTTTTAAAAAAAACTTCTATTGTCCTTGTAATTGTAATGACCACTGTAATGTAGCGAGCCGCACCAAGGCGGTTCAGAGTGCTATCAGACCATTACTTTCGGTTATTTTCTCACAGAGCTGAATGCATAAAAATAGTCCACTATTATAGCTTATTGTGAACATGATGTGTCTCTTTCAGGTTTATATGCAAGTTGAGGAAAAAAATCTATTTTGTCTTAATCCAAATGTCAGCAGCCAGTAATCAGCTAACAATTTAACTTGGAATTTTTTTTTAACTGTACTATATAGTATACCACCTGGGATTGAACCCGGTCCGTCAGCGTCATTTAACATTCAGAAAGCGCTCTGTTTTATTAACAGATACTCTGACTCAAACCTCAAATGACTCAAATGTACAGTAATATAGACATGGGTAATATCATCCCCATTAAACAATGTGCTTATTGCACAAATCCTGCTAAACTAGAAGCATTGCAGAAGGTAATATACTGTAAATTATTTACTGGAGCGCAGTTGAGTTCAAAGAAGGAAGTCTGCGAAGCCTCCCTGTTTATTGGTACTGTAGCGCCCTTGTCCGGGGGTGAGGAGGAAGTGCACCTAGGCGCTGAGGGTAACGCAAAGCAGGCTGGGAGTTGTAGCCGGGGGGAGTCCAAGGGTCTGTACAATGACCAGCAGCTGACCCTGTTCATGTAAATAGACCTAAGTTCATTTTAAGTGTTCTTTGAAGCTTACTGTGTGTAGAATCTGTTAGCGATTTACCAAGCTAAACCTGTGTACTTACGTCCCCCAGAGAGAGAGAGAATTATTGGACAATGTTATGTGGCTCTGGTGGAATTTCTCTGTCAACTGAAGAGTAATAGAGGAGACAAGTTGTGTATCACCTCTTTTTACACTTGTAAGAACATTCCAATGTTAATGTGACACGGAAGATATTATTAATGACCTTTTATATCTGAAGCTGTTAACTCTACTTCACACCTGCATGTTAAGATGATGGTTTCAAAATTAAAAAACATCAAACCTCTGACTGGATGAGAAAGTCATGATTGTTTCGCAAGAATGTGAAATATTTATTTGCGGCTGCTGCAGTTGAACCCTTTGCAATGGCTGGATAGTTGGGAGCTCTCTTTGACAGCTGACACTCCTCCATATGCTTAAGTAAAAAATTAATAAAAACGCCAATGTAAACATCATATTTACAATTTGTTGAAAATAAAATGGTTGTAAAGTTATCTAATGCTTTCTCAGGCAAAAACAAGAATTCACGTAGGGAGTTGTGTAAACATGCGCAGGCAGCAAAAGTAATCATGGCTGAATGAGTCAAACTGATGCAGATGTTTACAAAGAAAGTGGAGTACGGTAATAATTTGAGCTATATGAAAATATATAAATCCTTAAATATCATTCATTTCTTTAGATATGCCATTCCATATTATATTCCCTATTAATCAAATTCTAAAAAGAATGCTTTTTTTACTGCAATAAGGAGCGCAAAAATAAACGTTTAATAAATCGAAGTTTGTGAAAACCGTGACAAATCACCCGAATAAAAAACAATTTTAAAATATAAGCAGCTTGAAATTATTAGTTATTAATAAGTCACTTAACTTTGTGATATTTAGAAATACCAACAAATTCAAATTGATGCAGATGTTTACCATGAAAGTGTACTACTTTAATAATTTGAGCTCTACGAGTATAATTACAGTATATCATTATTAATTTCTTTAGATGTGTGATTCCATATTATATTCCCTATTAATCTATTCTAAAAAGTATGCATTTTTTTACCCGATAACGAGCGCAAGTATTCATAAAAAAAGTTAAAACATAACTTTTTATGAAGTATATAAACTTAATATAGTCAGAAGGAGCACATAAAATCTTTTCCAAAATAACCACAGTATGTAACCAAATGAAAGACTTTGATGCTTAAAATGTTCATGAAGAAAGTGGAATACTGGTGTGTACTGGTTTTATTTAAACTACCAATACCAACCATATACAGTTTACATGTTACTGACATGTTTATATTCCTAAATTAATATTGTTTATTGACCTACAGACACTTTATGCTGCTCTTCTTTTTATGCTCAGCTACTAAAATTTCCCTTCAGTTGTAAAATTCCATATTAATATTTAATATTAAGTGGATTTAAACATGCACAGTAAAGAGATTAAATGAAGCAATCGTTTCACCAACAACCAATGCACCACGTGTGCCGCCTGTCAGTCATTTTGGCCAGCCAATCACGTACTGTGGTATAACGCGCTAAACTGTAGATAATTTCTCGCGGTACAGGATTTTGCTGTGTATTTTGAATGGCTGCATCTGTATATACAGTAGTGTCTCTACACCTGCAAATTTAACATTCACAAGTTAGCTTATTTGTGATTTGGTCTGGCAGACAGCAGTTTTGAATGAATGATGGATGAAACAAAACAAAGCAGGATGAAACCGAGCTGAAGGTTGTTAACAACTATTTTCAAATATTCAAATACATCCCAACGATCCTAGTCTGTTGTACTGCTATCTAGCTCGTGAGTGAGCCTCTCCCTGTCCCCTGCCCATGTACCCACTACCCAGCATCTGCATCTCATTGTGCTATTCACAGAGCAAGGAATAGCTGGTGAGCAGGCAGAAAGACAAAGTGCTGGCAGCCACTGGACACAGAGGCTCACTGACAATTTCATTACAGTAGGGTGTACTAATAATGAAGAGAATGGATTAAATTTGTTCTTTTAACTGATTACTGTAAGTTTATGATAGCATTTTCAGAAGTGTTATTTAAATTAACTTAAAATTAACTGCATTTGTATGTTAATTATCCTATAAAAAGAACAAAGTCTAATTTTGCTAAGCAATCTATATCCGTGATGAGCTTTGAAGAAATATCTTAAATGCCTGATGGACTATGAAGAACTACGCAATAATGCTGTTGTTTGGTGTAAAAGAAGCTACAGTTCATACAATAAAAGAAAGTGAAGAAGCTATTAAAGCAGGGGTGCCCAACCAGTCGGGAGTGCTTGGGAGCCCTTACCAGTCAATAGATGTCAAGAATGTTTGGCAAAACATAAATGGGCTATTTGACTATTTACTTTTTTTAATAGCCTAAAAATTCATTCAGGTCTGTGCATGTAATTTCATACATTTTACTGCCCTTGTGTGCGTTTAACCCTTGTGGAATGGGTTGTTAAAGTCTCTTCCCTGAGTGCTGGCTGACACTGAAAAAAAGGCTATAGGAGCTCCGTAAATAAAGAGTGTTGTATGTGCTACCTACTAACGTTCTCCTGTTTATTGCCTCACGAACCCTACATTCGCTACAGTGCATAGTGGAGCAAAACAGACTGGCCGTGACTAATTCACCAACAATTTGATTGCCTATTTGATAGTTGGAGTGTGTGAGTGAAAATGATGAAGCAAAGAGACCAAAAAATTACTGTTACCACAAGGAATGGGAGCAGGATTATTTTTCTGTACTTTCGCATTCAAATCTGTAATGCTAACATCTACTCGAACAAGGGAAATATAGAACAACATTTCAAAACTGCACACAAAACGTATGATGTGGACTTTCCCGCTAAAAATGAGTTATGGTCAGTTTTCATGAGGCCTAATACAAGAGGGGAAGCAGCAATCATCGCATCGTTACACATCCTGGCTAAACACAAAAAGTCATTCAGGGATCGAGAAGTAATAAAAAAAAGCATCTGCTAAGACTGCTGACTTGCTGTTGGAGATTTCAAAAACAAGCTTTTTTGGCGAGGTTCAGACAGCTGTTGCCTGAAATCAAAGAGTTTCTCAAGTCATGAATATGCCCAATTAGAGGATGACCAGTGGCCTCTGGATTTAGCATTCCTCACAGACCTGACTGAACTACTGAATGAGCTGAATGTCGAGCTGCAGGGACAAAATAAATATGTCATCAACATGATCAGCAGTGTCAACACGTTAAAAAAAATTACAAGTGTTCTCCAAGTAAGCTTCTCAGTGCCAGTGCTTACATTTAGGTAGGATATTCTTTTTTCGAAAATGGGAAACATTACTTGTTCACTGTAGCATGAGTTACTTGCTTTTATTTACTGGAATTTTAGTGATGGGTATCGTTATTGTACTGATGTGCCCATCGTCTGTTTTTCAGATGATCAGTGCTTCAAATTCACACTGGTAAATTGCGCTGGACTGGCAAATGAAAAAGTCGATTTTACATTAAAAAAGGTTGGGCACCCCTGAATTAAAGTGAGACCCAACCTACACTGCCATCGTCGCTTAAGGTAAAGGTTAACCTAAAGGTAAACAGCAGGTAAACAAAAGGTAAGCACTAAAAGGTTAAAACAGCTCTAAACGGTCCTGTTTTGCTTTATTGCAGATGAAAAAAACCTCTGAGGGATTTAATAGTTTGAATCGTAACTTCAGTTCCCCTAGAATTATTTAAGGTCTTAATTTTACCAACCACAAATTTACCTAACGTGAGGGTTTTCAGGAACATAACCCTCGTGGCTGGCGAGGGTTTACTGTAATGCAATCCACAATTTCTGTATTCTGACACCTGCAGTCCATTAAAAGCAGTGTGGCGGGCATGAGTACTATTTCTGAAATGACAGAGCTAGCACAAATATATTTTAAAACTGTTACTCATAAGGATACTCAACATGTGAAAAATAAAACATTTCCATGACCTCTTTGTGACCAATTTTCTTATAAAAACATATACCAAAATGAAACTTTATATGACAAGACAACAATACAAAACAGATATTACTAAAAAAAATCATATGCATGAAACATTTGTGAGGAAGACAAAAAATTATGTTTTTTTTTCTTTTAAGAGCACATGTTTATGATGAAACCGAGCAGATTCAGATTTGGCTCACCCCACTCTGATGGCTGGATCTACAAACTGATTTGAAACTTGACATCAAGAGCAATTATCATTTACCATCACAAAAGTTCCTCCTTTTAACAAGTCTGACATATTCACTTTCTTTTTATCTCCTAAACGAACTTAAATAATCAAGTATGTGCATGTTTTGTGAAAGAACAAATGGTTTTCAAAATAGGTCAAGGATAAATATAAAGTTCTACAAAGTAAAAAAAAAAAGGCAAATGGACTTTATATATATATTCAATGCTTAAGTATGTAAATGTTACTTTTCTCATTCATAAAAGGAGCTTTTAATTTAATTAAAAGAGGTTTTTAATAAATGAGGCTTAGATACAGTTTTATAAAATTAACATAGTGTTTTTTTGTTTAGTGCTTGCCTAGTTAATTCTTAGATCATATGTTGAAAAGCTAAATTTTATTCCATCACTTAGAGGATAAAATGCATTAGCACCACTATGACCTCAAAACCATACACTAACTTAAATATCATGCCATAGCTCAAATATCCCCCTAAGACCTTAAATCCTAAAGTGTTAGATTAATTCTAAAATCTTTAGCAAAGTGACATGCTCAGTCATTGGGTCTGGCCTGGACCCCCTGGAGGTAATGGCTGCGAAGAGAATGGTATCCAAACTAGAGGCCATCATGGACGTCTCCCATCCCCTCTATGACATGCTTGGGTAAATGAAGAGCACATTCAGCAATAGGCTGATTCATCAATGGTGTGACAGGGAGCGCTACAGGAGGTCATTCTTGCCTTCTGTCATAAGACTGTACAACGCATCCACTTTGCGTCTGGGCAGGGGCAACATTGACAGTGACCTGTTTCTGGACTGAACAGCAAACTGCTACATCTGTTCCCCCCCCCCCCCCCCGTTTACAACCGTTTTGTGCAATATATGCCAGGGACTTGTGAAAGACATTTATATTTATTTATTTATATTTATATTGTGCAATACAACTTTTTGTGTACTGTTCTGGTTTTTCTTTGTATGTTCTGGACTGTGAGTAACTCTTCTTAGTGCACTTCTCACTGTACTGATTGTATTGTATGTATTGTATTATTATTATTATTGTATCATTCGTTACACCGTGGCTGTGTTGACTGTGTTAAGCTGCTGTTGCACTGCAATTTCCCTCACGGGATCAATAAAGTATCTATCTATTTAATAGTCCTGAGGGGCTCACCTCAAGATTACTGACTGAGCCCACAATGACAGAACAACCAATTGTTGAATTAAAAGAAAATGCACTACAGTTGTTCTGAAAATGTATTCATCTCGTCCCCACCAGCTCAAACTATGTGTTTTCTTGCAGGCAAGTAGCCTTCCACTCTGACCAGTTTCACTTTGTTAGGTCTGCTTATAATTTGGTAGCACACACAAGAGAGCACCAGAGTACTACCCTTAATAGGTGTGCTCTTCCATTTAAAGGAACTAAATAGACAGTAACACAATTTAATATTGGCTTTACCCTGTAATGACAGTAATGAAATTCACAAGAATAAAGCTTAAATGTTTTAATCCAGAAACTGAAATAAGACTAGCCAAAATTCAAACAGCTTGACAACATCAGAATCCATTCAACAGAAACACAACACAAACAAAAACAAATAAATTCTGGAAATTCTCTAATGATGTGCTCCAGTTACTGTATCTGACTGTGAAAACTGATACGGAAACTGCAATAGACATCTGTTATACGACTGTCACATTCCAGAAGCCTACCTTAAATGCTAATTTCTAAACAATTTCTTGGCTTTACATAGCAGAATCTTTGTTAGAGATTAAATTATTAATCTAAATTAAATTATACACACAAATGCAAGTGATTACTACTACTACAATTACTATATAGAAACCTGATTCACACAGGCTGCAAACTATTTTGCTACAGTATGTCTTACAAGAACGTCCTGAATTCAATCTCTATAAAGGTTTTAACTACAAGAACAAACAACAGTACATACACAAAATATTATTACATACTTAGAAATAACATTGTGCTTGTTTACTAAATGTCACCTGACCCTTCCAATAGGCTTCAGACTCTTAAAACAACTGCACACCTCATGATTATCTGCACCTCAATGTGTTATTTTCAAAGCAATAAATGTATTTTTGCTGTGTATTACTGTAAATAAATATTTGGTAGGTAATAAGCATTTAGTTATTTTTAATTTGTAAAAGAAATATGTAGATATGAAAATTAAAATGTGTGAGGTGATGATGCAAATGATTGAAGAGAACAAATAACTGGACTGAATTTACCAAGTAGTTTATGGAATAAAAATTCGAATCATTTACATCTTTTTGTCTTTTAAATTTCTTGTATTCTCTATACTGTCCATTAGAGGCAAATGCTGTTTTTAAATTATGCTTTATGTTTTGGTAACTGTTATAATACTACTACTACTACTACTACTAATAATAATAATTTTACCCTAATCTCAAGTCAACCAGAAAAAAAAGTCATTAAAATCATTTTTATCCAAGACAGCAATACTCAAAAAAGAGACGAAACTTTTTAACACAAAGATTTCTTCTTAAAAAATCAGAAGACAAAAAAGGACGTTTATCTTTGTATAACATGACATGCTTTGTGTAGCCAAAACATATATATTGTATCTACTGTATGTAAGTACCACGTCCTGGGAAAAGTAATCGTTTGAGAACACGATGCTTGTCCCAGCAGTACAAGTTTAGTCTGCACTTTTTTAAACACGTTTAAGTGTTTAGGTTTGGAAGGAGACATGAAGTATAATTGATACAACACCGTCCTTAATATGGGTCACCAATCAAAAGAAAGCTGGGTAAAGGAAATGGCGCATCAAGAAACTAATTAAAAAGGTAGCATTAAAAAATAGAAGAATCGCTCACCTGAGCATAGTATACAGAGTCAGAAAAACAATTAAATGAAAAAATAAACAACAGCTGCAGAAAAGCAACCCACACCACAAAAACCAAAACTACTTGCATTTCACGATCTTGGAGTTGACAAAATGGAAATAAGTCATGTTAACAGCAATACTGTTTTACTATTAATCTTTAAGAGTACTTCCTAGTATACTACGATCAGTAATTTAGAGAATATTTTATGTGACCCTAAAGAACAGAACTACTTCATTACACAATCTGTAATGTTAACGTTGATAATAAAACCAGTACTTCACAGCTGTAGAACACTAAGCACTAATGTAACTTCGACAGCGCCTAGCACTTAAGGAATTCGTCATTCTTTATTCTTTTGCCTGTTTAAATCTTAAGTATACTAGCGAAGAGACAATTAAAACAAACCGTACCTTAAGTTTTGGAACCCGTGTCAACAACAGTTTTCTTCAGCTTGATTGTGTCCTCGCTTCTCCTGCGCTGACTGCAGCAAACAACACACCCGCTAGTTCAAACGCCTATAACAGTGAGACATGACAACAGTAAAACGGGAAAAAAACGACCCAGGTTTAACTTTGCAAGAACGATAACGTTTAGGGAAATCAGGACACCACAGCCTATAAGCAGTGCCAAAGTAAAACGACATTTACTTTTCGAGTCACTAAAGTTTACGTAAAACGTCCTCAAAGGTTCTGACCAATGGACAAAAATAGCCCCGAGCTACATTTTACACTTGTTACACACGTAATTAAAGAAGAATATTTATTCTTTAACAATAATCAAAATTTAATTTGTAGTAACTATTTTGAAACATTTATATCATATCAGTCTTACGTTGTTCATGAATTTTAAATGTTTCCGCGAAACACTTCACCCTAGCCTCCTGTTGTTTCTCCTCTGCGCAGAAGATCAATTTCAGATATGCAGATAAGGGGGTAGAGCCTAAGCCTCACCTGCTCCACCCAAGCTGTCCTATCAATCAGACTGTCAGCGATAGAGGAACTCGGCTTTACAAAGTACGAAACCTTTGTGTTTCCAGGGAAATACACTTCTCATCATAATTTGGATTATTAACATTTAACAGGAGAGGTGCTCCTGACCTATTCCTTGTTTTATATAGAAAGAAGTTATGCACCGCGTCATCTTTTTTTTTATATATTTAGGTCCTAACATAATCTGCCATCATTTGCTGCCCAAAAAACTCCGCAAAGATTGGATCTATGCATCTAGCTAGAGGTCTTTTCATGTATGAAATGGTCTTCATACATTCAGTCATATTGCTTTTACTTACTACAAAAGCAAAAGCTGATGCATACTCTTATCTATCAAGGAGAAAAGTCTGAGCACTCACTTTAATTAATCGAATAGATGTAAGGTGCTTGGTTTAGCAAATGTTTGTAATATTCATGGATTTATACTAATTTTCTAATCTGCTTTATTAAGTACAGGGTCATGGGAGGAGCAGAAGCCTATCCTGCTAACCTATGGGTGCAGGGTGGGATACACCCGGAATGAGGATTCTTGTTCAAAGGGCACACAGACAGACACACACACACCATGGTCAGTTTTACACCAGCCAATTAACTAGCCAGTATGTCTTGGGACTATTACTCTAACAATAACATAGAGAAAACGTGCAAACTCCATGTAGATATCACTCCGGTAACTGAACCGAGGGCCCCAGCAGCAGATGTTCATTCCTTACTATTCAGTTGGGTTATCTGCCGAAATTAAAATTCACAAAACTACTGCTGTACCATAGTGAGATAACAAAATAAGAATATATTTTCAAGTGTCTGACCTATGCAGTTAACAAATTTAATGGCTTGAAATTACGTTGAAGTAGTATCAAGACAGTATTAATGGTACATCATATAATGCAAAACAAATAATTGTGAACAATGAGGGGTATTTCTTGCCTTGCTAGAACAGGCTTCATTCATTGGTGAGAGATACAGTAGCATTGATGTGGGTGATTTGGTTTGTAAATAACCTGCCTTTGGATTCAAATGAGGTCACAGAATGAGTCAATGTTGTTTGTTCCGTTAAAACATTCAGCATAGTGATATCCAAAGTTACACATTGGACAAATACAAGGTTGTCAAATTATATACAGTTTAATGCAACAGAATATCCTTAGTTGTGCTAGAATATAGGTCTTGGCCTTTGTTAGCTTAAAACCACTCAAAAACTATGTATATTTGAATCAAAACAGATTGTGTGGTATCTTACTTAAATTTGAAGATATTATTTGAGTTCATATTTTGTCAAACAAGACAAATTGATATTCTATGATATTTGTAAGTCTTAGAGTCATTCAATAACTAGAAATTGCTTGAATCCAATAACCTTTCAAAACTTGCTGTTCTCTATATCCCTTCTTCCTCCTTCTTCCGCCAAACCCTTGTTCTTTCTGCACTTGAGTGCTGTACTGTAACTACTCTACTAGCTAGTCTTCCTGCTTCTGATCTTGTTCAACTTATCCAAAACTCCACAGCTCACTTAGTCTCTGCCTCTTTTCTCACTTGCAACACATTTTCATGAGCAGTCTTCACTGGCACTATTTCTGTTTGCATCATATTAGGTCCTTGTTTTTATGTATTCCATTCATCACTGTCTTGAGCTGTCTCCAGTTCCACATCCCTCTGTGTACCCACTCTCACCTTCCCCATTCATCTCCCTTTAGTCACTTAGTTGTTGTTTCTTTTCACTCTCCTACCCCTTGACATCACTCATTTCTCTCCTAAGCACCCCTACAGTGGAATGAAATTCCCAGAAACATCAGGACTGTATCATTTTTGGTTACCTTCTTGACACGTACAGTGTCTCCTCAGGAGCTGCCTTAGTCAAACTGGAGATTGTCTGATTTAGTTTGCAATTGTTCTGCTTTTATTTACTAAATACTGTGCTTTTGGAACTTTGTATTTCTGTTGTACATTATTTAGCACATTATGTTATATGAAATTATTGCATAAACTGATATCTTTTTTTTAGATTTACATTCTGCTCCATTTTTCATTTTCAATGAAATGATGGGTGGTACAGTGGCATAGTGTTTACAATTCTTGTCTTGTGGGGTCCTGTGGTGCTGTCTGTGTAGTGTTTACATGTTCTCCTAAGTTCATGAGGTTTGTTTTCTGTGTGCTCCAGTGTTTCCCACAGTTCAAAGACATGATGATACTGTACTGTAAGTGAATTGGCTTCTGTAAAAACTGTATATAGTGAGAGTGTGTTTGTATTTGTGTCTATTGTGCAATGCGATAGATTGGCATCCTGTCTAGGGTGTATAAAGCAGTTTAAATTGGATATGATGGATGATAAAAATACAACTTTTATTATTACTACTATGTTACTATACTGTGTAGTCAGGTACACATTATATGTACCAGTGTTACTGACACAATGTATTAGATAAATATATAGATAAACTGTACGTAAAATGACTTTTTGTAAGAGATGTAATGTAAAGCCAACATTATATCTACTACGGGTGTGAAAAAAAATTAGAGGAAGTGGGTCAAGCAGAAGTAGACTGAAGTAGTTCAGGTGGGTAGCTGCGTCAGCATGCATAGGTTGCAAAGGAACAAGTCATAGGTTTATTCCATGCTGAAACGAGAAGAAAGGAAGCACAATGTATCGGCTCCTAGGTGATCCAGAGGATGTCTGGGTATCCAATTCCGTTCACACCCAGGCACCTCAGTTAGAGAGTGAACCTGGGAGACTGCGCTTACTGGGCATGCCTGGCCTGGTCTTGGAGAACACTTCCCGTAAGGGCGTGTGCCTTGAATCACCAGCTCTACTCTTTGCAATTGGGCCCTCTAACTGGACTACTGTGTGGGGCTTTCCTGCCTCACCAGCTCAGTGAAGCCCCTTATCTCAATAAAGACCGTGAGCACAAGCACAGCTTTGCCTCGCCAATGTGTAGGCATCAGCCTGTGGGTTTGCCAGTCTGCACCCCTGTGTTACACCACAAAAGACCAGGGACTGAGGCGGACAGATTTCAGAGATGTCTGCTCTTTATTGTGCATAACTCGTAACTGACACAGAATGGCAAAAACCCGCCAAGGCACGAAAGTAACGCAAAGCGGTAACCCCCAAACCCAAAGCACGGCAGTGTTGTAAACCCCAAACTGACGCTGTGCACGACACAACATTTTTCCCCCCTTCAGAAAATGAAACAAACACAGTTTTCCCAGACAGTGAAAAGCACCGCTGGAAGTAGGGCCAGCAAGCGCCATAAAAGCAATCAAAAATCAGTAAGTCATTAAGCCAGGCTGGTCTGGACCGGACCCTGGCTGGCCGTGGAGAAGGAGCTATGGGTTGGTCTGCCACAGGAACGGACGGCTCCACCGGGATGTCGACCTCACCTGGGAGTCCAACAGGGGCAGCCTCAGCCTCCATGTCAGGGTGTGTGGACACTGTCACCCTGCGGAGGCAGCTGGCATGCCATCGTGACCCATCAGAGAGGTAGAAGGTGGCGGGACCCAGCTGCTCTGTGACCTTTATCAGAAGACTGAAAAGACTGGAGCTTGTGCTCCCGACTGGGCCTTCAGATCCGGACCCAATTCTGGATTGCGATCCCAGGCAGCTTCGCCCTGTGCGACCTGTCATATCGCCTTTCACGTGACGCTGGCATTCGGCCACCCTGCTGTGAGTGCAGCCGGAGGGGTTGGGGCTGGGTACACTCGAAGCCTCTCCCGGTGCATTTGTAGTTCATGGCCGAGCATGAGGAAGGCTGGTGAGCTGCCTGTCGTGGCATGTTGTGGGGCCCTGCAGTGAAGGAGAGTGCGGAGGAGTGCGGCTGAGAAGGAACAGCCCTTGGACAGGTGGGTTTTGATGCCATTTTTTGAGAGTCTGGTTCAGTCATTCCACACCCCCGTTCGCCTTTGGGTTGTAGAAAGCAGTGCGAATATGTCGAATGCCTCGGTCAGCCAAGAAAGACTCAAACACTCCAGACACAAACTGTGGCCCATTGTCGGTGGTGATGATTGCTGGCAGTCCCCACCGGCATTCCAGGAAGTCTGTGACAGCTTGGGTAGTGACCAATCCTGTGGAGACTACTTCTGGCCATTTTGAATGGAGGTCATAGGCCACTATAATAAAAATAATAATAATATCACTTTATTAGCCATATACAATCTCTTGCATTAAGAATTTGTCTTTTTTCACATACCCCAGCTTGCTTTCTATGAGACACACAGACAGGGGGAGAGTCAGAGCACAGGGTCAGCCATTGTTAAAGCAGTTGGGGTTAAAGGCCTTGCTCAGGAGCCCACCAGAGTAGGATTCCCCTGCCAGCTGTGGGATTTGAACCAGCAACTTTCCAGCCACAGGTGCAGAGCCTTTGCCACAGTGCCACTATGAGGAAGTGCTGATGAGGCAGGACACCATGCAGCTCCCCACAGATGTCCAGCTGGTGATCCCAGGGCTTGGCTGGCCAGCGTAGGGGCTGAAGAGGAGGCAAAGGAGGCCCTCCTGTTTTCCCGCTAAGGAGGCAAGCCTAGCAGTTTCTGACCAGTGCCTCTATGTCCCGGTTGATTCCTGGCCACCACACCAGATCCCTGCACCGTTGCTTGATCTTAACAATGCCCAGGTGGCCTGCATGTGCCATCTGGAGAACACATGCTTGGGGACTAGCTGGAACAACCATCCAGGTCCCCCGGGCAAAACAGGAGTCGTTCCAGCTAGAGAGCTCATCTTTCACACGAAGGAAGGGGCCCAGTTCAGGAGGGACCTTGGAGGGCCAACCTGAGTGTATAAAGGTGTGGAGCTGGGAGAGCACTGGGTCCTGTTCTGAGGCCCCCTGTAGCTCCCGGAGAGAGACTGTGGCCTGAAGTGGAGTGTAGAGCATTTGGATGAGGTCGGGCTTGAGTGTGTCTGAATCAGGGCCTCCAGACAGGTTAGGAAAGGAGCGGGACAGTAGATCTGCAACTACATTCTCACGTCCTGGAGTGAACTGCAGTGCAAAATTGTATTGCTGGAGCCTCTCAGACCAGCGGTGAAGCCTGAGTGGCCGATGCTTTGTTCCTGAAGTGGCATGCAGCGCGGTAAGGGCCTGGTGGTCCGTCCGTAGCGTGAATGCACGACCGTACAAATACATGTGCCACCTCTCACATGCCCAAACGCAGGCCAGGGCCTTCCGCTCCCCCACAGAGTACTTCTGTTCCATAGGGCTGAGAGCCCGGGAGGCGAAGATGATAGGTTGCTCCACCCTGTTGTGAAGCTTGGACGGTACAGCTCTCACAATGGTGCTGGAGGCGTCGCAGGTGACGAGGCTGAGGCTGGAGAGGTTGAAGTGTGCCAGGACAGGCGGTGAGGTGAGCTGAGCCTTCAGGAGATGGACGGCTTCAGAGCAGGCAGGAGTCCAAACCTAAGGGGCATCCTTCTGCAGCAGCTGACGCAGCCGGGCTGTAGTGGCTGAGTAGTGTGGCAGAAACCAAAGATAGTAGGCAGTCATTCCAAGGAAGGAGGCAACCTGAGCTGGTGTGGTAGGCTCTGGGATCCACTGAAGGGCCTTGATGTTGGACTGCAACAGGGTGAGGCCAGCAGCTGTAAGACGAAAACCCACAAACTCGATGGCGTCAGCGGCATACACCCATTTCTCTCCGTTGAGGGAGAGGTGGTTGTGGTGAAGCACCTTGAACACATTGTTGAGGCGCTCATCGTGGCTGGCACGAGTTGAGCCATGAACCACAATGTCATCGAGATAGATGACTACTCCAGGGATTCCAGCGAAGATAGTGGACATCACTTTTTGGAAACAGCTGGGGTTGGAGCTCAATCCAAAGGTCACCCATGTGTAGCGGAAGACACCGCTGTGTGCGACGACAGCTGTCAAATTCTGGCTGTCAGGGTGGAGAGGAATCTGAAGGTAGCCCTTCACGTAGTGAACTGCTACTGATATTATTACTGACAAAAAATATTATCGACACTATATTGAATTTGTTGGTCTTTCTAAATATCACAAAACATTCAAAGTTAAGTGATTACCATTTTCCAGGAATACTTGCGCTCATTATCACAGTAAAAGAAACTCATACTTTTCAGAATTTAATTATTATTTTGGAAACATTTTTACATGCTCCTTCTGACCATATTGTTTATATACTTTGTGAGAAAAGTGATATTTTAACCTTTTCTACGAATACGCTCGCTTTCGGAGTAAACAAAAGCATACTTTTAGAATTTGATTAATAGGGAATATAATATGGAATCTTGTTATCTAAAGAGCATGCTCGCCAGCGTGGTGATCTCAAAGCCTTTCCCTCTGAATAGCTACTAAATAGGCAGTGAAAACATTTGTCTGCCTGTCCGTGGGGGGAAGGGGAACTGTCTTTCATTGGAAGGTACGCCCATTCTACTCTGAGAATGTAGAGGGGATGAAAAGTGCCCGTGGTCTTTTCACTGATAAACATGTGTTAACAAAAACTACAGTATGCTTAAGAGTTGTTTAACTGGTTTTTATTTATTTTTCGGCACTACCTGCTAGAGCACCACAATTCACACTCAACCACATCACAGATCACAGATCAGTCCCAGTATGTGAGATATTGCTGTTTGATCTGTGCTTGATCTTTGATCTGAGCTTTAATAGAGAGCTTATCTCTATTAATATAACTATCCACTAATATCGAGTGGTATTAAATGCAACTTTTGTGTATAGATGGCACTTTTCTAAAATTTATTTAAAAATAAAAAACTATTACAATTGGCACGCCTGTAGCTTTTTCAAGAAACCTCCTAGAGTTACAAAAACACTTGTAGTGTGTACAAAGTACATTGTGACTGTTTTCACAGCCTTCACTATGTCGTTTTTAAGCCATTTTTTCACCATGCTCGAATATTCTTCTGTCCATATCTTTGGAAGGGAAACACAGAAAGCCTTCAAACCAAATGCATTTTAAAAACCACGACTTGTGAAAATTTTCACAGCCTCCACATAAAACTATCAGTGAACTAATTCTCTTTTTTAAAACCTCCGGTTTTTCATCAATGCGTAATTACCCACTAACTTTAACCCGGGGAGACTGCTGTGTACACACGTTCACAATGCGAGAAATACTGCTCAATATGGCTTCGTGTGAAAAACCCGTATATCACCATAGGAAGCAGAACAGCGCAGTCTCCAATTACCCAGACTGTAAGCATGGGAATAAAGCTTTGTTTGATTTTTGAAACCCTTTATTTATGTCCTGTTTTCATTCAGGTAAGGGTCAACTATATGCACAATACTGCTGACAGCAGGAAAATTCAAATATTTACTCAGCAGCTTATTAGCAGCTGCACAATGCTGCAAGTAAGTGTTTTACACATTAAGCAGGTCCTCTGACCTTTCCAAGTCTTGTTTTGGGTTGTGAAACTGTTTTTTTATTTTTTATGTTTTTTTGAAGATGACACTACAGGTAATACACTGGAATAGGGGGGTCTTCTTCATGACTCAATAGCATTTACACACCAGACAGCCTCCCTCACCTTATACAACCTTGCTTTGGGTTGTGAAACTGTTCTTTACTTTTTTAGGATTTTTTGAAGATAACACTGCAGGTAATACAGTGGGATTGGGGGGTGCTTCCAGTAATTTCCTGTGTTTTATTACAGTTTCACATTGGTTCTGAAAGTTAACACTTATGCAAGACATACTGTTTTTGGGCATATTGAAACTGTTACTTAGCTTTCTTTGTGAGGGTCAGGGTTAGGGTTAATTATCCTGTGAAAATATGTACTTTTCTTTACTGTTTTATTGGTTTTGAAACATAGCTATTATTATTTTTTAGCTATTATTTTTTTTTAAAAGAAACTCAAGTTAAATGATCAAAAACACAGCTGGACAGATGTTGAAGTTGACCCACAACTGGCTAAAGAACTGCCCCTTGCTGTCTGTATTAAACCTCATTCACTCAGTAGTTTAAACTAAGTGTAAAGTGCTATGAAGAAGAATGCATGAAGATACTCTCACATTTTTATGAAAGCTGTAGTTATTTTAATCTTTTAAATATTGGGTGCTCCTACAGTTAAAGGACCCAAAGCATTTAAAAGCTTCACAGCTCAAGGACAAAGTATCCATAGATTTTGCCAAAGCTATTTGAACCAAATGGCTTTTTTTATTCCTTTTTAGGAACATATTTATAGCAAAAACATTATGCCTAGGGACGTTTTTTTACAGCAAGAAATTATGTTCTGTCTGTACAACTGAAACACATTTTGGAGTACTTTCACAATGCTTTTCTGTTTTAATTAATCCAAACATTTCTGGCTCCAGCATGCCAAACAACATGGTCTTTAACATCACCCCTGAAGGAACTGTATCAGAGATATTTTTTTAACTGCACTGCATCGGGGAGAATCAGTATAGCTTCTGGGAAATACATTTTTTCCTGCATCAAAGTTTAGCTCGTTCAGAGCGCCGCACACAAACACACACATCAGGGCCAGTTTTCCCATAAGCCAATTAACCTACCAGTATGTTTTGGAGTGCGAGAGGGAATCATATCACACATGAGGAGAAAAAACACGGAATGCAGAAAGAACATGCAAACTCCACACACACAGGATGGCAGGAATTGAACCTAGGGCTCCAGTGCTGCAAGATAGCAATGCTAACCACTTTACCACCATTAGAAATAGATGGATATATTATCTTTCGAGTTCAGAGGTTTGCATGCATAATTTAATTTTGAAAGCCACTGAGACATCTGGTACTACTGTTTTATATTTATAAAAAAAATACAAAAAACATACTAACAACTGTGCCATCCTATTCCTTTGTTAATACATTTTATTTTTATAAACAGTTAACATTGTTAGCAAAATATTTTGAATTATATTTTTCCCTATTTTTTCTTTAGTTGTGTATTTAACTTATTTTCTGATAGTCAGACTTAATGTATATTTGAACAATGAAAATATATTTTTACAAGATGCAAGATGCAATTTAATATTATTGATTACTAATAGTTTACGCTAACACCTAACTTTCTTAATTAGATGTATTTAAAACAATGAACTGTGTAACAGCATTCAGAAATACAATCGAGAATAGTTTTGTGGTGTATGTATAGATGAAACTTTTCTAAAATGTATAACAAAATTAAAGATGATTAAAATCTGTAATCTTTCCACCTGTAATGTCATTAGAAAGTACAACAAGTTCCTGCTTTGTCTAACAATGGTATCAAAAAGTAGTCTAAGTGGTGAGAAACCTGTGCTTAATGATAATCAAGGGACTTAGAAGCCAAAGAAAATGATTAACATTGTTTAATTTTAAACACTAAGTTATGAATGCAGATGCAATTGGTGCTTTACAGCCATTGTGCAATTCTGAGCTCAACGCTCCCTCTCTCTCTCAGTGCTGCCTCCCCCTCTGACGCAGCGCAGTGGGCAGCACGCTGTTTTCAGAGCCTCTGATTGGGGAAAAAAAGACCTGCTGATCTGTTCTACATACCAGGAAGACAACAGAATATGATTTTTTCTGTTCTAAACGTGTGTTGTTTTTATGAAATTCATGTATTTTAAATGTTTAATTAATAATAATAATTGCTTACACTTATATAGCGCTTTTCTGGACACTCCACTCAAAGCACTTTACAGGTAATGGGGACTTCCCTCCACCACCACCAATGTGCAGCATCCACCCGGATGATGTGAGGGTAGCCATAGTGCGCCAGAACACTCACCACACATCAGCTATCATTGGGGAGGAGAACAGAGTGAAGCCACTTCATAGATGGGGATTAGTAGGAGGCCAAGCTTGGTAAGGGCCAATGGGAAATTTGCCCAGGACACCAGGGTTACACCCCTACTCTTTTCAAGAAACGCCCAGGGGTTTTTAATGACCACAGACAGTCAAGACCTCAGTCTTACATCCTATCCAAAAGACAGCAATTGTTTACAGTATAGTGTCCCTATCACTAAACTGGAGCATTAGGACCCACATGGACCACAGAGTGAGCACCCCCCACTAACACCTCTTCCAGCAGCAACCTTAGTTTTCCCAGGAGGTCTCCCATCCAGGTACTGACCAGGCTCACACCTGCTTAGCTTCAGTGGGTTGCCAGCTGTGAGTTGCAGGGTGATATGGCTGCTGACCACAAAACTATATACACAATACTGCTGACACCAGGAAAATTCCTATTCTTTACTCAGCAGCTTATTAAAAACAGCACCCGTGGTGTTCTCTTCCGTGCTGTGACTCTGTTTTTCTTAGAAAACCTTTGTCAGTCTGTCCGTGGGGGGAAGGTGGCCTGTTTTTCATTGGAAGACTTGACCTATTCTACTTTGAAAATGAAGAAGCTGAGAAAATACCTGTGAAACCGGTTTGTTTACAAACAATGTAAACACAGAGACTCAGAGTTTGTGGAGTGAAATTCGGCACAGCCAGCATTCCCGCGCGCCAGCCGAGAGAGAGAGAGAGACAACAATGAGAATCTGAGACACAGCAGCCCAAAGTTGCAACAAGCCCTGCTCAAATCCTCAATCTCATCATGACAGCCGGATGTTTCCCCAAAGCCTGGAACCAAGGACTGATCACGCCCATCTATAAGAATGGAGATAGACTTGATCCCAACAACTACTGGGACATCTGTGTGAACAGTAACCTGGGGAAGGTATTCTGCAGTATCATGAATACACGAATACTGGCCTTCCTTACCAAACACAATGTCCTGAGCAAGAGTCAGATTGGCTTCTTATCAGATCACCGCACATCTGATCACATTTATACCCTACGCACACTGATAGACAAACACGTCCACCAGAAACATGAAGGAAACATTTTTGCCTGCTTTGTAGATTTCAAAAAAGCAGTTGACTCGATTTGGCATGAAAGATTGTTTTATAAACAACTCCAAAGTGGCATAGGGGGCAAACCGTATGAAATAATTAAATCAACGTATTCAGAGAGCAAATGTACAGTGAAAATTGGAAACAAAAGGACCAAATTCTTCACCCAAGGCCGTGGGGTGAGACAGGGCTGCAGCCTGAGCCCAACACCGTTCAATATCTACATCAGCGAATTACCAGGAATGTTGGAGCAGTCTGCAACTCCTGCTCTCACACTACACGACACAGAAATCAAGTTCCTGCCCTATGCAGATGACCTGGTCCTGCAGTCGCCCACAGAACAGGGGCTGCAGCAGAACCTGGCACTGCTAGAGCAGTACTGTCAGACCTGGGTGCTGACAGTCAATCTGGACAAGACCAGAGTTATGGTTTTCCAGAAGAAAGCTAGACCTCAGGGAAACAGGAACAAATTCACACTCAATAACAACACATTGGAGCACACATCCAGCTACACATATCTCGGTCTCACCATCAGCTCATCTGGGAGCTTTGACCTGGCAGTGAAGGCACTGAGGGAGAAGGCACTCAGGGCTTTCTAAGCAATAAGAAGGAGGCTCTTCAACATCAACCCACCAACAAGAATCTGGCTCCAAATATTTCAAAGTGTAATCCAAACCATTGCCCTATACGGCAGTGAAGTGTGGGGTCCCCTCACAGAACAGGAGTATATTCAATGGAACAAACACCCCACAGAAACTCTGCACATGGAGAGCTGTAGAAACTTCCTCCGTGTGCAGAGAAAAACACCTAACAACGGGTGCAGGGCCGAATTAGGCCAGTATCCACTATTGATAAACATACTGAAAAGAGTATTAAAGTATTGGATACACCTAAGAAACAGCAACCAAAATTCCTACTACCACAAAGCCCTGCTGAGCCAAGAGCTGTGCCCAAAACAGAGCCCCCTGAGCCAGCTGGTCCTGAGGCTCACTGACCCAAGTCACACTGACACCAGCCAGCCTCAGGACAGCACTGCTAGAGCACCACAACTCAGACTCAAGCACATCACAGCACAGATCAAACAGCAATATCTCACACACTGGGACACACACACAAACACAACATAAACTGGAATGCTACAGAACCCTAAACAGACAATACACACTAGCCGAATATTTGACCAAGATAAGAAACAGCAAAAAGAAACAGACCCTGACAAAGCCAGCGGGGAGAAATAGAGACAGAGGTGCACTTCCTACTGCACTGGGACAGATACTCTGGGATTAGAGAAACATTCTTCCCTAAATTCAGAAATCTAATCCCAAAGTTCCCACACCTGCCAGAATCACAATGGATCCAAATCCTACTGAGAGAAGGAGGAGGGAACTCAATTGAACTGGCAGCCCAGTATGTGATCTCCTGTCACAGCCTGAGGAACAGTGAGTCTGTCTCCTAATAATACTCCATCTGTCTACAGTATATGTAAATATTTTTTGATACTGTATGTCATTGTTGTAAATGTCTGTAATATGTCTGTAGATTTTATTTTACTTTTATTTTTTGTTTTGTTTCATGTTAATTTCATTATTTTTATTTGCTTTGGCAACACTGATTGTACCCATCGGTCATACTAATAAAGCACCTTGAATTGAATTGAATTGAATTGAATTGAATTGAGAGAGAGAGTGCGCCCAAGCCGGGTGCTCCTCGGCTGTAGCGCCAGGCGAATGCGCAACATTAATGTAGGGCTTTCGGGCTCATGCAGGTTTGCGCCCTACACCCTGCGGTACCGATGTGTACATACAGTAAGAACATGTTGTGATTATTAGAAATCTAAAAAATGTCAATAATATTTGCTATTTTAGTTTTTCAGAGAAATGGTGACAGCTGGATTTGAACACCCACCCTCACCTTTATAAGTCAGTCACTTAAGCTATCACACCACAGAAACAGTTATGCATCAAGCACTGAAACAGCAATACACATATCAATGGAAAGTCTTATGCTACTGTTTGTGCAACAGTACATGAATATAATTACATTGTTATTAATTTATTTAGATACGCAATTCCATATTATATACCCTATTAATCCAATTCTAAAAGTATGCTTTTGTTTAATCCGATAATGAGCATATTCGCAGAAAAGGTTAAAATGATCAATTTTCACAAAGTATATAAACGCACAGTAATATGATCAGAAGGAGCATGTAAAAACGTTTCTGAAATAACCACATGTAAGACATGTTTAAAATGTTTAGGGAGAAATGGAATACTGGTGTGTATTTTTTCTTTAAACTACCAAGACCAGCAATATATAGTACACTTTACATAATATGTTTATGTTCCTAAATTAATATCGTTTATGAGCATGTGAAAGGCATGGTGAATCAGAGATTCTCAAGAATCAGAGATTCTTTGTATGATTTGAAACGAATACGTGATCAGATCAATGAAATGTTGTGGTGTTACTTTTTGTCAATGAAAAAATAAAGTATTTTCGTTTACAAAGACGATTACAAAGAATGAGGACCAGGGTAATACTTTTAGTTTACAGCTTGTCCAAGGTCATTCATTATTAATACTATTAGTAATATCTTCAGTAAAGACTTTGATGTATATAATTTCTGCATAATTAAAATATTTATGATAAAGGTGGTAGGTTGTGTACTTTTGTCCAACTGAGCAATCTTGCTTTCATAAAATAGACCAACCTTTTAGTGTATAATTATTAACATGCTCTAATACACAGTTTAAATTTGAAAGTCTAAAGAGTATAAAACTTAAATTCTTAATTGAATAAAATATGTCCCACAGCACTGATCAGGATTTGAAACCAGGTGTTTTCTGGTGACAGCTCAAATGCTGTACATGAGAGATGAAGCTTTATTAGCTCTACCTGGCGGTTTTACAAGGTGATTCCAGATACTATTAACATAATCTAATTTGCATACGGTAAAGCGTGTTATGACACGTTTTGATGCGACATGCCCACTGCGTTGTACAGCAGCGTACCCCACTTGTTTTGAATGGCTGCATCTGTATGGAGCAGCACAAGGGAGATCACTGGCTTCAAACAGGCTGGGGGTGTAACAGAAGGGAACCTGGTGATGGCCAACGAGTTGAACCAGTTTTTTAACAGGTTTGATTCACGGCCCTCTGTGGCTCAACACCCATCGCCCCACAGCCACACGCTCCCTAAGCCTTCACAGCTGCGACTGCCCAACACCTCCTCCATCCCCCCACAATCATGGCTGCCTACAGCTACAACCCCCAACAGCTACTCACCCCCCCATCTCCCACAGCTGTCACTCTCCAACACCTCTGCCATTAACACCTGCAGAACTGACAGTGCTATGAGCACCATCCCCCAGGCCAGGCTGACCATCACGGCTGACCAGGTGAAGAAGGAGTTGAAGTTCACCAGGGTAAGGAGTAAGGACCAGATAACGTCTGTCCCAGAGTTCTGAGGGCTTGTGCTGAGCTGTGCTGAGCAGAGTGCTCCAGCGACTGTTCAACCTAAGTCTGCGCTTGGAGAAAGTCCCTGTGCTCTGGAAGACATCATGCCTGGTCCCGGTACCAAAGAAAGGCCGCCCCTCTGTCCTCAATGACTACAGACCAGTTGCGCTGACTTCTCACATCATGAAGACACTGGAGAGGCTGGTCTTGTCCCACCTGAGACCCCTTGTCAGTTCATCACAGGACACCCTACAGTTTGCCTACCAGCCCAGTGTTGGTGTGGAGGATGCAATCATCTACATGCTGCAAAGGGCCTGCTCACACCTGGACAAGGCTGGCAACACTGTAAGGATTATGTTTTTTGACTTCTCTGGTACCTTCAATACTATCCAGCCCTTACTGCTAAGGAGGAAGCTGGAGGACATGCAAGTCGGTGCCTCCATGATCTCATGGATCACTGACTATCTGACAGGCAGACCACAGTCTGTGAGACTTCAGAACTGTGTGTCTGAACCGGTAGTGAGTAACACAGGGGCTCCTCAGGGTACAGTTCTTTCTCTGTTCCTCTTCACCCTCTATACTTCGGACTTTAAATACAACTCAAAGACATGCCACCTGCAGACGTTCTCAGACGACTCTGCAATTGTGGGATGTATTAAGGGTGGGCAGGAGGAAGAGTACAGAGGACTGGTCAGCAGCTTTGTGGAGTGGTGTGGGGAGAACCACCTGCAATTGAATGTAGCAAAGATGAAGGGGCCGGTGATAGATTTCAGGAGGACCTACTCCAGTCTACATCCATGGGAGTGGCTTAGAGATAGTGGACTCATACAAGTACCTGGAAGTGCACATCGACGATAGACTGGAATGGTCTAAGAACACCGAGGCCATCTACAAGAAGGGTCAGAGCCGACTTTACTTCTTGAGGAGGCTCAGGACCTTCAATGTATGTAGTAAGATGCTACATATGTTCTATCAGTCGGTTGTGGTGAGTGCCAACAGTAAACAGTAAACTCTCTGCTACATCTGGCTTTCCCGTTTACAACCGTTTTTGTTAAATATATGCCAGGACTTTTGCATTTATATTTCTATTTATATTTATACATTTATATTTATATTGTGCAATACAATTTTTTGTGTACTGTTCTGGTTTGTTCTTTGTATGTTCTGGGCTGTGAGTAACTCTTCTTAGTGCACTTCTCACTGACTGTATTGATTGTATTGTATGTATTGTATTATTATTGTATCATTCATTACACTGCTGTGTTAATTGTGTTAAGCTGCTGTTGCACTGCAATTTCCCTCATGAGATCAATAAAGTATCTATCTATCCCGAAATCAGTCGGTTTCCTTTAGAGTTTCGCCACCTCCACTCACTTGCGTGTGGAATCTGATGCATCACCACCCTCCTGGCTGTAACTAGTTGTGGCCTTACAATCAATATAATGTACAACCTTTTTCCTTACATCTCTCAAATTCAGATTCAATTTCAAAATTTTATTTCAGTTTATTACATTAAGAGCTCATACTGCACTGCTTTTAGAATACATTTGCAAAAATCTTCCACAGTAGTTCAAAAACCCAACATGACTGAAATTTATTTTTGGGACTACTCTATCTTTAACCCAAACATTTTCTCAGCTGCAAATCTTCCCTATCAATTAAGTGCCCTAGGTGCTCCACACTCTTTGCAGTTAATTTATTTTTTGACAATTCTACATGTACTTATTATTGCTGCAGTCAGCTAGACACCCTTGCAAAAACTGATCCACAGCTGCATCAAAAACTGGGAAAGCCCCAAAAGGAAAGGAGATGATATCAGTACAATCCTGTGTGTGTGTGTGTGTGTGTGTGTGTGTGTGTGTGTGTGTTGGCTTAAACTGAATCAAACTGCAATTGTTGGTACACATAAAAGATTAGGTTTGGTAAAATATGGTGCCTTGCAAAAGTTTTCAAACTTCTGATGTCCTATTTTGTGACATTATAGATTAATACACACATACATCAGCTGGAGCCTATCCCATCCAGCATGTGGGCACAAGGCAGGATACTCCCTGGACAGGACACCAGTCCATCACAGTGCAAAGTCAATTAGATTTGATTGGTAAATTTTATAATTCAGTCATTTCAACATTTCTTATTGAATGCTGATGTATATTTTGCCTTGAATTTTTGTGACCAGGTTCTTGAAGATTCAATGTGAACTAAATTCTGCAAGTCTCTGGTAAAAGCATGGTTTTTAAAAACCTTGCAAACGTTTATAATGGACTAAAACAGAGTCCATGTTTCAAGCATGCTATCAAGGCCTAACATTTTTTACATGGCTTCAAAAAGAACCCACCATTAGTAAAGATAGCTCATCCACCCATTTTCTAACCACTTCCACTATACCCTGGACAGAAAGCCACAAACACAACCACAGACACACACACTCACACCATGGCCAATTAAATTACCAATGTTTTTGGACTGTGGGAAGAAACCAGAGCACCCAGAGATAACACCCCAGGACCAGAATTGAACCAGGTTCTAGTGCTGCAAGTCAGCAATGCTAACACTGCATCACCATGCTGCCCTATTAATGATAATCTTTTTTAAATTCCTGTTACGTGTATAACGTGATTATCATGACCACTTTCACTGTGGGGCATCTGCAGCTGTACTAGCTACGGGACAGGCTTCCTCATTTCTGCCTGCCCTGCACTGTTTGCTGGGGAGACAATGTACTCATAGCACCAAAATGCAATGAGAAATCAAGTCTGCAGCTGATTGTTTAAGTCCTGTTATTTATGTCCATTTTCAGCAATCGAGCATTATGTTGTTCAGTTCTTGCCCTGCACTTCATTTATGCACCACCACCACCAGCAGTTTCCCAGCAGAGTTTTTCCTGCCTTCCTCCTGTTCCCAGTCTGCCTATATGCCCTCTGTTTTTCTATTCCTGTTTCCCAGCCTGCCTGGACTTTCCCTGTTGCCGGCCCGTATCCTGACCCGCCCGGACTTTACCTAGGGAACCCATCCTTTGCTGTGCTCTCCCGTACCAACCCAGCCTGCAGCGTGCACATTTCTTTTACTGACCAGCCCTGCCATGTCCTGGTTTCCCTTTCTGCACTTGGCTCTGTGAAGCAGAATCCATTCTGGAGTGTGCTGGTCACAACCTCCTGGCAAACGTTGATAGTCGTGGTTGATAGTCCAGGATGGCGTGGATCCCACACCATCCTGGAGGGCAGCGAAACCATTACGGAGGTATCATACACACTTTGAGGTATTAACAGTAAAAAACAGTTGAATTATTTAAATTAATTTACATTTCTTGAGTCTACAGATCAGATTGATGCTTGAAGGTAGGGCTTCGGTAGTTTGTGCATGACAGCAATGGCAATCGTTGGGACTTAAAAATGGAAAAACTCATGAAGGGCAAAAAACAACAGTACAGACGTCAATGTTAGTCAAAGATTTTTTTCTCCTGCATTCGCAGTCAATTTTAATGTACAGGGGTGTCCACACTTTTTTTATTGGGGGCCAGATGGAGAAAAATATATGGAGTCGTGGGCCACAGGCTACCTCGAATAATAGAAATTAACAAATGACACCAGATTTATGTGCATTCCAATAATCAAATTGCCTTTTAATATACCTGTAAGATTTCACAAAATTTAATCTCTTGTAATGAGTCTACTAATGGCAGTGCTCCAGACTAAAAAAACTACTTGGGAGCCACTGGCTCCAAAAATGAAACATTTAGGAGCCAAATGACTTTTTTTATTTGCAAAATTATAGAATAAAAATAGTTTGTCTGGAATGCACTCAATAAACTCAGCACAAGTCATAATCATACGTCTTTGATTAATCCATTCTGTTCTTTTTTCGTTAGCAAGATTTGGGAGGCATATTTTGTGAACGGTAATTCCTTGCGTGCGACCATTTCAGTCGCAGTCTGGAGCCCTGAATGGGAACAGTGAGGTTGTACCTTGGACTGAAGAATCACTGTCAAGTGTTAGTGTTGTTGTGGAGAATCTGAGCACATCACAGAGGTGACTATTATCTTGGATCTCATTCGGCTCATTTAGCGTCATTAGAGAAAATGTTTGCTCGCATATATATGCCAAACAAACTCAGCATCCTTTTGGCACGGTGCCTCATCTGTGGAAATCTGGATTTTTCTAAGCTCCTGTAGAACTCTGGTAGTAGGAGCAAATACTTGTGATGTTTCATTCCATAATGTCTCCTTACATTATATTCCTTCATTACAGCAACTGATTTTTGGCAAATTTAACAGACACACATGCCTCTGAACTCTGTGAAAAAGTATTAATTTTGCCAGTGTGGCTTGAATCTGCTGCATTCGCTGTCAATTTTACATTTCCTTGGTTCCACCATTTCGAAAAGCTTGCTTATGTTAATGTACAGAATTAAAGTTTTGAAGAGGGTAAAGAGGAGGAGAGGTGGTAGCTAGTTAGTTTTGAGATGTGATGTTATGTGATGGCGGCACCCAGTGTTCAAAATAGGCAATGCATTTTTTACTTAATATCGGGTCAAATTTAATTATAGTTCTAAATTAACTCGTGGGCCGTTTCAGAAACAGTGGTGGGCTGCAATTGGCCTGTGGGCTGTAGTTTGGACACCCCTGACTTAGGGCATGAAAAAATATCTTGGGAGAGGAATGAGGATTTTTTCAAATATATACTGATGGAAAAAATAAATGCAACATTTTCTGGAATGAGAATACTATAGTTATTGCTTATGTACTTTCACAAAAGGTTATCAATTTGTTTTAAGCCCTCTGACCAGCAATACAGCTTGTGCAGTGAGGCTCGTTACACACGAAAGCTCGTTAAGTGCACTTTTACCCGACGAGGTCCAGGTGGAACAATATCTGATCAGGTTACCTTTAAAAAGGCCTTAATTCAAAGCTTATGTCACTGCAAGAAAAAGGCCACACACAGTCAGTTTTCTGTGCATGCCATAATGCCTCGAATTCACCAGAAGCAAGGGAGAGGGCCATTGGCATGCTGCAGGCAGGCATGTGATGTGCCAGCGATGCCAGACACTATGAAGTAAGCCACTCCAACTTGTCCTGACAGCAGAGAAGGTTTCAGCAGACCGGCAGGACAGATGACTGTCCAAGATCCGGTCGCCCTCGAATGACCACACCAGAGCAGGACCGACAGATCAAACTGGTCCATCTGAGAGATTGTTTCAGATCTGCCACCCGTAGTGCTGCTGAAACTGCCAGGAGACCCAGTGCTGCATCAGTGACATGACAGTGAGTCTCCATGCTGCTGGCCTTAGAGCAAGGTGACCTGTCAGAGGCCCTCTGCTCACACCTCCTAGAAGTCACACCCAACTGGCTTGGGCCAAACAGAGGCTGCGATGGACTCACCAGCAGTGCCATCAGGTCCTCTTCACGGATGAGTCACTCTTCAGCCTGTATTAGAAGGGAGGGCCGGAGTGTGGAGGAGGAGGCATTACATTTCTTTTTTCCATCAGTATGTACAGTATATAAAGGAACAAGTAATATGTTTATTACATGCTGAAAAGAGAAGAAAGAAAACACAACGTCTCGGCCATGGAGCCTTCTTCAGGTGTGAGGTCAAGGGGGATAATGGGTAGCCCTGCCTCACCCCAGAACAGACTTTAAAGGGGCGTGATCTATAGCCATTAACCGTTATTCTGCTGTTGCTACCTGTGTACAGAAGGTTAATCCATTTTCTAATGATGGGTCCAAACTTCATGTGCTTAAGTACCGATGTTAAGTACTGCCGGTTTAGGTGGTCAAAGGCGTTTTCTAGGTCTACACCTAAAATGCATAGGGGTAAAATGCATCCTCCAAGTACAGACAGACATCCCTCAACAAGGCCAGGTTGTCACTCATTAGGCGTCCTAGTATCCCACAAGTCTGTTCTTTCCCTACAAGCGAGGCCACTACATTTTGTAGGTGCAGGAAAAGGGCTTTGGACAGGATCTTAGTGTCCATGCCTAACAGGCTGAGGGGTCTCTAATTCTTTATATCATTTTTCGCTCCTTTCTTAAACAAGAGAGAGATAGTGCCTTCTCTTAAGGACTCAGGCAGCGATCCTGTCTTGAAGCTTTCTTCGTATAGGTGCAGTAGTAGATCCTTAAGTGGATCCCAAAAGGTGCAATAAAATTATTTTGGGAGCTCGTCAGCACCCGGAGTTTTCCCCTTCCATAAGCTTTCCATAGCCTGCCTCAGCTTTTCTACTGTCAGATGTCTCTCAAGTACTTCCCCATCTTCTTCGCTCAAAACGTTTTCTAGCTTTGAGGTAAAAAAAATAATTTCTTCATCCTTTACCTCTGTAGAGCTGTACAGTCTTGAGCAGAAGGTCTCGATGCAGGAAAGGATAGCACTAGGGTCTGTTGTCTCTCTTCCCTCCTCATCAACTTGGATCCTATTACGTTTCTGAAAAAGATGCAAGTACACTTCTCATTTTCTTCCAAGAATTGCACTCTGCTTCTTAACAGCACACTTCAACTACTTTCTTCCACTATGCTCTGGATGTCCTTTTTTAAAAGGGTGATATCCTAGAGCACATCGAAGCCATTGTGCAGCATCGTATAGAGACGCTGCAGCTGCCTCTGTTTCCTGGCTAGCACTCCTGTCCATCTGGCAGTGGCCTTCCTCCCCTCAGCAATGAAAAAGGCCGTTGTCCTCACCATCACCTCTTCCCACCACTCTCCTACTGACCCATACAGATACTGCAAGGACAGCTACTGTGTTAGTTTCCCCTTGTAGCTGGATACTACCCCCTCATTCTCTAGCAGTTTTGTGTTGAGTTTCCAGAGGCCTGGGCCAAAGACAGCTCCGCCCTGGAGTTCCACTCTGCACCCTAAAGCCTTGATGATCCGAGAAGAAGACAGGCTGAAGAGTGACCCCAACAACTTTCACACTCTCCAAGATGAAGCAATAGTCAATTCTGGAGCTGCTATTCCTCCCTGACCATGTATATCCTGCTGTTGTGGGATATATGCATCTACTGTATATGCATCTGAGAGTTTAAAGTCTTTAAGTTTTGCAGGGCCATTGAGCTGGAATCCTATTTTATCAGAGAGCTAGACTCCCTGTCTGTGTGCTCTAAGATACAATTAAAATCCCCTCCCACTATCACGTCTGTGCTACATAACAATAGGGGAGAGAGAGCCTTGAGTAGCTCCACCCTTCCTCCCATGTCAATAGGACAATACACATTGATTAAACACAGGTTAACGGTCCCCCATTTAACATCCACACACAGTAACCTGCCATCTATGACCCTCTGAATACTTTTCAATTTGAAGGCCCATCCTTTGGAAAGAATGGCCACGCCAGAGGCTCTCTTGTTATTGTCCCCTGACCAAACAGAAGGCCCTTTATCCCACCTATCTTCAAAGCTTTTATACCTCTCTTGATAGGCTAAAGCACACTCCTGCAACATCAACACATCTCCCTCTCTTTGCTGGAGGTAATCAAAGACAGACTGGCACTTAACTCTGTCGTTGATACTTCTGGTGTTAAGAGAAACTATGTTTAGAGCCATTATACATAAGAAATTGAGGGGTATTGGGTGCAGTCGATGCACCAGTCTCCTCTTCCTCCTCACCCACCAGCTGCTGAAGACTGGAATGGACTGGATGGAGGAGAGGAGGGCATCTGTAGCACTTGCAGAATTTGAAAATAGCAGCTCTGCTGAATCTTAGGCATCATCGTTGGCCCTGCACTGGCCCTTGTTCTGAGGAACAGGAGTGGGGAAGGGGTCCTCCCTTTTCTCTGGGGTATTTAAATCCTTGTGCTTGTCTGGTGCTTGTCTGGTGCAGTCTGCGGTTGTGGGCTCATTTCTCTTCCACTGGCCCTGGAGCCACAGCAGGACTGATCCTGGCTGGTGGCTGAGAGTCTTTGTCCAACAAGGGCTCTTTGTTCGATTTGTCATTTGCTTTGGTTTTTCAGGCCAGTTTGGCTGAAACACGCACTGCCTCATCCTTTTTCATTTTGAATTTATTGGCGTAGGCGTGAGGGCAGTCCTTAAAAACGTGTCCTTCTGAGCCACATAAATTGCATTAAATAAACAGAGGCAAAATGTCCCTGTTGGCCGCAGGCTTGGCAAAATTTCACAGTTCAGGATTATTCCAGGTGTCCCACAGCACCACAGCGCCAACACACCTTTGGCTGTCCCACATAAAAAACATAACCATTGCAGGCACCCAGCTGGATTGTAGAAGGCAGGTGCTTTAAGCCTCCATTAATCCAAACCTCGAATTTCCATGCTCTTGTTTTTATTCCGTTAACATCTCTAACCTCAGTTCCATGAAGGACCGTGCAGTACTGGTTAAGCCAGGTGCAAGTGTCCTCCGTCTTTGCCAGTTCCGAGAATATAACAACATGCACTGTTTTCCTCTTTCTCTGTGTCAGAGGCTGCAAGTGGATCTTCTTAAGGGCAAGAACTTTCCTTCTTTTTGCCTCAAACACCTCCACACATTGTTCCAACAAAGGGTAGGTAGCAAATACAACCTCAAATGTTTTCTGACCTGGGAGAGTGAAGATGAAATCCAAGTGCTGAGGCTCAAAGCTGAGTTCCTTCCTTTTCTCCAGAACTGCATACAGTCCATTATGAGGTCATCCAAGAGCTCAAAACACACAGCATTCTTGCGGTATCCAAAAGCTGCCATTTTCTAACATGTAAAAGCAAAACACTGTTTAAACAAAACCAGAAAAACAATCTGATAACTCCACCTACAGTCTAATCAAGGTATCTCCCCTGCCAGATAAGTATCATGAAATACTAGGGGTTCTTGCCTGGTGCAAGCTTCGTCCCAACTCCTCTGGACTCTTGTCTCTCCTCTGATTGTTTCCCACTTTTCCTTTCTTCTTCTTTTGCTCTTTATGTCATCTAATCCTGTGTGATTGACAATCATTAACCCACAACGTACAGAGGTATACTAAGGTAAACTTTACAATTGTTTCTGCTCAAGGGACCTCAGCAAACATCCTCTCCAATTTGGAGTTTGAAGTGTTTGCTCTGCTAAGGGTCACAAACTTTATCTGGAATCCAAGAGACACTTCTCAGTCACCTAAAGCTTTAACAATATATTACAACAAATATTACTCATAAATCATCTACACAACATATAAAACAATAACACTGTTTTAGCAATTGGAAGCTTACAAAAAACAAACATGAACACATTAATAGAATTTAAACTGTAAAGACTTTCAAATATTTTTCCTGAGGATTTGAAATGATACAATATTCTTAAATGTAATTTCCTGTACATGGACCACTGTGTAAATAATGATGTCTCACTTGGAACCAAAACTTCTGTTTCCAAATCAAACTTTGACCATGCCACTACATTACATGCTCTGTTTCCTTTTTGTTCTGTAATCCTACTTTGCTCCCTCTAGACTAGAGTTTTCTGAATTAATTAATTCAAAAACACTCCTCTAGAGGGAGCAAAATAGGATTTTGTTTGGGATTGAGACATGGATCTGAGTCTGTGAATCCAATCACACAGTAAAGACAAATAAAAAAAAGCCTAAAGAAGATTCTACAGATGGAAAAAACTTTAACTTTGCAACAAAGGGATAACCTCTACTTGATCCTCTGCAGCTTGTACACTGAAGCAGCTCCCCACTCTAACCTTTGTCACCTCTGTTTTGTCTTTTCACCTGCAACTGCATTAATTCTTTAGATTTTATAGTTCTGTTTACGTAAGTTGCCTTATCTTATCAAAGCTATTTCTTTTTTTGTTATACCCTCGATAACAATTTTGATTAATGTTAACTGCTGTTTTGCAAATTATTAACTGCTATAAACTTTCTTGAATCTTAGATAGAAAGGGAAAGTATTTATATTTATTTCATAAACAGTGTTTATTTCATGGCAACTCTAAGGTAGGTTTTAAGATATCACTGTGATGTTCAGTGCAGTGAGGTGTAGGATGCAATGAATTAGCTGTCATATACATGAGGAGATATTAGGCTAAAAGAAAATTATACCCAGTACCTCCCTTTTTATTTATTCCATATAGGAATTTTAAAAAGCTATTTTAAAATCTATACTATTTATAATCTTTTATAAATTTATGAGTGAATTAGTGTTGCGGAAGCCGTGGAGAGAGACCGCCGAGACGGGAGGACCCTATAAGTAGCGGCAGGAAAGGAGGGGTTCGGTCCTGGCTCAAGGTATCGGGCGGAGTCGGAACGAGACATAAGCCCTCAGGTAGTAGACGTCCCAACCAATCCCAATGCCGAGCGTGGAGGATAGAGAGACCCAGAAATAAAAAGCCCCAACAACAAGACACACCGGAAGAACAAGTAAAACACAGGGAAACTAGGAACAGGACAGACCAGGAGTGTCCTCTAGATGTAGAGGGTGTGACAGTACCCCCCCTTCATGGGCGGCTCCTTATGCCCAAAAATAAATGAACTCCCCTCACTGGGGGGAGGAAAAACCTCATTAACTGAAAGGAAACCTCCGGGAGTCCACAGCTGAGAGCTACCCCCTATTCCAGGGTAAACACAGGTCGTGGGGGCTCCGGAGGAGGGAGACAAAAAAACAGACAAAACACGTAAAAAAGCATGCACAACAAAAAATAAGCCCTGACGGAACAGGGGAACAAACAACACATAAAAATGACTCACAAAAAATAGGGAGACCAGGGGGCATGGAAGCCCAGACCAGAGAGACTAGGGGCGTGGGAGCCCGGGACAGGGAGACAGCGGGCATGGGAGCCCAGGTGGACAAAACACGAGAAAAAAAATCACACACAAAAATAAACCCTGACGAAACAGGGGGACGAACAACATGAACAAAACCAGGAACACAGGGAACAAGAAGCTGGGTAGGCCATGGAACCAGAAACCGGGGCGGCTGGGAAATCAGAAGCCAGAAAAAAGGACAAGAGAGACCAGGACCAGAAGCCAGGGCGGCCAGAAAACAAAAGCCAGGAAAGAAGAAAAGGGAGACAAGAAAATCCTACCTTTTCTCACGGATTTGTTACAGTCCACATTGTCTCACAAGGATGGTGTATGCATTGATGGGGCTCCTAATAATGAAGTAGCAGTAAGTTTTTTACATATTCATGGTTCAAGGTGCTCTGATTTCTTTTTAGACTCTTCACTTCAGATACCAATTGCTACATTTTATTTTTTAAAAACTACAGTGCTGTTTTTCTGATTAATCATTATTAAGGTACGAATGCTATGTTGATGAAATCCTCTGTAATATACACACATTAAAGACCTTTGGATCAACAGCAGGTTCCTACTTTGCCATTCTCAATTCTGACATCAAACATCTTGTCAGCATGCACTCTAAAAGCCATATGACTGCATAAGGTGTTGAAACATTTTTATGTTTTGAAACATTGATCATTACAGTATGTGACTTCTTAACAATAAAGATTTGTATTGAAAACAACATCGTCAATTTTTGCTCTTCATTGGCAATTTGGAAAGACCCATTTGCAAGTGTAATATGTTCTCCCCATGTTTATGTGCTATTCTTCTCACAGCCCAAAGACATACTGGTTGGTTAATTGCCTTTTGGGAAAATTGGCCCTTGTGCTATGTGTGTGTCCTGTCCTGTCCTGTCCCAACATTGCTTACTGAGACTGTAACACTGACTTGGATGAAATAGTTAGAAAATGGGTAGATAGACTACTACTGTATATGTAATTAAATGTAAAACCTGTGGTGAGCAATTAAGTGCAAAGTCCAACATTTTGAACAATACAGGAAAATACTGTAAATAAGTTCAGTTTGAAATAAGTTCTTACCCTTAAAACTTCATTATTTCCTTTCTGAAATAATGTTTTCTTGAGTGTAGCAGGCTAGAAAACACTACAGTGTTACTAAATTATCAACGCGGAAGACTGTATAATTTATATTGCAGACTGTATATTGCCAATACATAAGATACTGCTCTTCTCCAGAGGAAAGCTCTTTATATAATGGTTCACTAATCCCTTCGTGTGCAGCAGTTGACTTTCATCATGGCCTCCTAACAAAGTATTTGTTATAAAATAACAAGACCTGTACTCTAAAACCAGGCACATGGGCAGTAATACAGTTTTATATTTACTATTGTTTTCTCATTTATATTATTGTGTATCTTTTCTTTTTGCAAACTGTGACAGAGTGTGCTATGACAACTTGCAAAGCATAACTTTAAAAAATATTATTACTTCGTAAAGACAGTAAAAAAAACATTATCACAGTATACCACCTTAATTTGTACTGAGATGAACAACAACACATATGCTCAATTTGAAATGCCTCTTGGGAAGTCTTTTCCATGAATACTTAAATTGTTTACTGAGGGACTGAAATCTCCAAAGGACAGGTGATCTCACTCACATTTAAGGACGGAATACTGTAAGCAGCAGCTATGTGGAAGCAATAGAACGAAAGGGTTCCAGAAATTTCAAGTGAAACATTCCAGTTACCAATTTACTCTAATTTAATTTGTAGAAAAAATAAATGAAACCATGATCAGCTATAATTGAAGGATTATTTACGATACACCTCAACCCAGTGTATGACTTTGATAATCCAGTGCATGACATTTGAAAGATATTGCCAGGGTCGTATAAGTAAAAGCGTATAGTTTTTTCAACATTACAAAAGCAAACAATCTGGTAAAAATGAAATTAGAACGGAAGTAATGCCAATGTGATGAATTACATTGAGGTCTCATTAGGGTTGTAAACTAGCAGATTTTCCAAATATTGTTTGAATGTATTTGCTTAAGAAGTTATTAGGCACTTATAGTTCTTGATTTCTTAGTCTTAGTGAAACAATAAACAGTAAAAAAAACATTAGTGGATCATACAGAATCAAACAAAACAGAGACAGTATGAGAAGTAATATCAATTTGAGGTGCAACAGAGAAAGAGGTATCACATGGATTCACAATATTTATTATTTACAAGAAAATTACACCTTATTTGTCTTAGACATTTATATTTTTTCTTTTTATATATTTATCTTAGACATATTTATAAGACATTATTAAAGACAAACACCCCAATAAATATTAACCTTACACAAAAAAATTGTGTGGAATATTGGACACAAAGGGTGCATTGCATCTGGATTGACTGTATAGACATACTGTAGCAAATTTCAAATCAGTAACAAATATAATGAGTGAAAGTACAGAATAAGTGGAACTAAAGTCGAGCATTAAAAATGTCTTTTGAAAAATACATTGGAGTTCAATTGTCTTTTTTGTGTTACTACAGAAGAGCAATTTTAAAAGAATATTAGAATATTAGGATATACAGTTGAAAGACAGGTGTATTTAACCTCCAGGGACTCAAACTCTGCTCCACAATATTGACGCATCTAATATTTACTTAATTTATATACATGATGCTAGCAAAAATTCAGCAGGGACCTGTAAAATTCTTATTTTCAAAAATATTTAAGGACCATGAATTTAGCTAAAGGAATAATAACTAAGGTTGGGAGGAATGATAACAGCCAAGTTCAATTGGACTTGGCTGTCAGTACTTTGCAATCATTCCCGATGTCACCTCCTCACCTAAAAAGTTACAAATACAATGTTATCTCCATCTCCCTCACGTTTTTCTGCATTCCACCTCCACCCCAGTAACTTTGCAGTTACCCTTTTGTCACTCTTCACATTGCAGTCCTAGACTCCTCATCCTACAGTATAGCCAGGAGGCTAGCCAAGAGGGTTAAGACAAATTTTGACTAAAACACTCTATAACCTTTTCACTATACTTAATTCTTGGGTGTTGTTATTTTTAGTAAATAATATAATGAAGCTAAAAATTCTGTAGTCATAGTGAAAGAACAACAATAGTGGAAGTGAAAGTACAATGTTTGTATACATTTAAAAATATATGCGTATACCAGTAAATGAAACATTACTCTGTATTTTTCTTATATTTACCTGAAACTGTCTACAATTTATAAAATCCAGACACTCATGTAACATTACTAATGAGAAAATACATGTTTATATCTTAAAGCACAGTAAAGCACAAGAACAATTTATTACAGTCCTATCATAGAATTGTATCATGGCTTCCCTCTCACATTCGCGTCTTTTAATATTCTTTGAGATAAAAGATGGTTTGTCTCTGCAGAAGGAAGAGCAAAATACCACACACAGTATATATGCACATGTATGTATTTTATTATTGACAATTATAAAACTTTGTTCCTAATTCTCTTAAAGTTTACCAGAATTCAAAATTATATCCACAGGATTTTTTTTAGCAAAATTGTTTTTAACCCCATTCTTCCTATATTGTAAAGAGTTCTAATAATATTAGGGGCCTTTCATACCATAACCCCAGACCGATAACACATGTGACAGGATCTCTTCTGAAAACTACCATTAGGTGTTGAAACTAGCAGTCTTAAATGATACTGTTTCAAAGAGGCCTTAATATCCTAAACAATTATATATTTTGCTATTGTTGAGTGTCCCTGTTCTTGAGAGCTGTATTTTTTGTATTTTCTTGTTTTTTTGTTATTACTTTTGGTGTTATTCTTTAATTAATCTGGGTTATGAGTTTACTCAGAGTGTGTTTTTTTGTATTGCACAAGAGAAAACCACCTTAAATTACACTTAAAATGTCTTGCTTTTCCAGGGTATCCCTTCTTCACAATAATCGTTTCTATACTTCAAATCATTATCATCATTTGCTGTCTCAATCCATCTGTAATTCACATTCACCTGTGTGAAAATGGCATGGTAATTCTCCAGACTCTCAACTAGATAGATGCACATACACATTGCTCAATGTGGTATAGGCACATATTAAAACTAAACATCATAATTTATATTGTACATTTACCTTTGAAGAAAGTCATGTTGCCACTGTCGTGTTGATCTTTATCCAACCACCAAAATTAGTAAAACAACAGTGTAAAACCCAACCATAATAGTATACACTTCTAAATATTTTTACTCAAACACTGAAAATCTTTTTAAAATTATGTTTAAAACTCAATAAATACTAAATGCAAAACAGGGTAAAGGTTAAAAACAGGTTAAAACTCTTTGGCTACTGTCCCTTTCAAAATAGTCAGCCTTGTCAGTAAGAGAGCTTGGGAGTAAGACAATTGAGCACCTGTTTTATGACAGCAAATCCTTTACAATAGTGCAATTCTACTTAGGTTTTTTGATTAAATGAAAGGATAAGCTTAATAAATTATGTTAAATCATTCAGAAAAAATAACTGATGCTCAAATAGGATGTTTGTTATTTTACATAAAAGGTCAGTATTAATTAACACTATTAATATTAACCCATATTCAAGGCTACAAATATACAGAATCCTAAGACATTACAGTCAATTAGCCATTGATGGTTTCCCTCAAACAGTAGTCTTATACCACATTAATAACTAAAGAAGCCAACATCCATGCTACCATTCACTTTCTTTATGAGTTCTGAATCACAACAACAACAATTCAACTTAGCACGCAGTGAACTACTGTACACCGCAGAGTACAAAACCACTAAAACCCCTGGAGACAAACTTTCAAATGAGCTTTCAATCATATTCTTAGATAACAAATACCACAACAATGATTTAAATCATTCAATATTGAGCAGGTATGGACTGAGAATTAAATGTAATTTCAATTCCAGAATGGATGGTTTATAAAACTTCTAAAAAAAAACATTATTCCTTCATCTTGGTTGACACATGTCTGGGTTGAGAGGAACTGGGGTGATGACTAGTCTTTGACGCTAGCGTTGCTGCCTTCGAAGAAATTGTTGTTTGCAGGTAGTGTTGCACGCACTCTGCTCTTTTCCTTGAAACGTCCTGAACGGGAGATTTTCAAATTCCTTCGGCAAGTCTTCTCATTAAAAACAGGCTCGATGTTTGAGTCTTCATAATCTTGCTCTTTTATTAAATTTTGGTGCTGATTCTCCCGCGAGTCCGAAGACGACGTAAAGCCCATTGACGTTTTGTCCTGGGTTGTTTGAAGTTCCGGATTCCCTTCGTACTGGGTGGCTGGGTCCTTGTTTTTCTTTCTGAGAGTGAAGGATTTCCACCAGCTACTTCTTTCTGCCATTCTTCGGTACCACCTAATAATAATAATAATAATTGCCGTTACACTTTTAATATTTAAGGACAAACATTAGTTTTAGATGGCAGAACGTGGTACGATAAAAATATTAAGACAATAATACAAAAAGCTATTGAATGGGATTCCAAGAAAAGGTGTTTATACTCTCACTCGAAATAGACAAATATTGTACCTTTCATCCGTCGTTCGCCACAAACATGCCTTATCTGATATCTTAAAATCTTGAACTTCAATTAATGCAGTAGATTACTCGAATTAAACAAGTAAATTCTGTGGTTATGATTTAGTAATTTTTCAAACTAATCTTAATTTAAATAAGAATACGCGAGAAACTCTCATTGTAATTATTCATATCTTTGGAATTCATAGCTTTTATATTCGTGCAGACTTTCTTACCTAATAAAACCAGGCTATTCAAGCTTGTCAATTGAACAAAACCCAATGACAAAATAAAATAAAGAAAAATCCCATGAAGCAAACTTTTTTGTAGCTATTAATCCATGTGTTGCTCCCGTTTAAGCGTTTAGTTGATCCGTGGAGACGTATCAGTGACTGAAATCCTCTATTGTAGTGCCAAGTTCACTTGATGTCGACACGCACCTGTTTGAGCATGATAAAAAATCATAGACGTATTATTAGAAGATTAGTTCCCGGCTTGCGCTAATTTTAAATGTCACTTCATGAAGAAATCGTAAGCCTTTTTTTCTGTAGAACTGAAACACCGTAATAGGAACATTTGTTGAAAAGCACGTTTACAGAATGTTGGTGCTGTTTTCTGGACCTACTGGATTCCTACTGGAGTTATGCGATAGGGAAGAGCACACCTTTGTCCTCTCCTATTTACAACGTCAGCAATTTCACTGCACGCAGGTGTGCACTGAGTCCAGGTAAGACTGATGCAGGTAGATGAAGTAGGCGGAACGATGTTTCTAAGCAACTATCCAGCAGCTCTGTTGCTACATAAGAGCAGTATACACAACACACCTTATATCGGAAACAAGGAAGCAAAGCCCGAAACATAAAAACATAATGTCTCTTATGTAAATTTTAATTGCTAATGCTGAAAATAGTAGCATCATACAACCGTAAAAACCTATATACTGTAATCTACACATCTACAGTATTTAACCATACACTTACAGATACTAAGGATAAGAGGGTATTTTAACACTTGTAATGAGAAAAATGTATTTCATTTATTCCAAAGCAACTGGAAGTTCAATTTAAAATATGAAAGATATTTATTGTATGTCATATCTAAAAATAAAGACCAGTGATATTAAAAGCTGAAGTTTTCAATATCACCTAAAAATTGTGTATTGCTGACACCACATTGACCCCATTGCATCACCTTAAAAAAGTAAATCTCATGTTGTCTGGTGCTTTATATTTACATTAATAACAATTTTGTATCTGGGGTCTGTTGATGAAGTACTTACAGTATATGTAACCCAGGACATTGGTTCATACTGCACATCTTCTGTAACAAATGAATTACAGTAATAATGATTCCTTGCATTTTTAGAACTATTTTCACCCAAAGGAATCCCAAAGCAGTTCACATACTGTATAACAGGGAATAACATTACCCACAAATAAACCGTAGCACACTTCTAGCTAATGTGTGGCAATCAATATGCTTCAGGTGTGTAAATCAGGTGTCAAAATAAGAAATTGCTTCTTCACTTCAATTTGTAGGGAACTATGGATAGACCAGATTGTGTAAAAGTGGATCTTAGCCAGGACACAGCATAATACTATTCTTACAATCAGTGCCATTTGATCTTTAATAACAGTGTAGTCAAGACCTTGGTTTAACATCTCATCCAGAGGATGACCTTCATTCACTCACCATTCAATCTTCGAGTGGAACATTTCTTAATGTATGGACAGCCAATATTGAATATTATTGATGATGGTGCAGTTTTAAGTCCTTTAATTATTGACTGGTGTGGCAAATGGTGCAATGGTGACAGAAAACACCCCCCTGAGTGTCAGTGAAGGGACTGCAATGTTCCTTCTAATGTACAGTATGTGTAATGGAGTGTTATAATGGGAATGAATTATTTTTGTTATAAAAATGTAAGCACATATAAATATTGCTTTTAAAATATAATACCAAAATATCAGTAGCCATTAAGCTAAGTAAAGTTAATTTTTAAAGCTATGCTAGGTTTAGATATATAAACTCACAGTTTTCTTAGAGTAATTTATTTTCTTTTTAGACTAGTACTATATGTAACTACTATAGTTACAGATTAAAGAAATCAAAGTTTTGGCAAATTTGGCAATTTGTCTCAGAATTGACAGAAATATTTTAACTTACTTTTAAATAATAAAAGTTAGAATTTATCTTTTCTTGGGGATTTTCTCTATATAACCATTGTGATACGTGGAACCTATAAATCATTTCAAACATTTTATAGTAGGTTCTCACAAAAATCTTTTTATATTAAGTCTTACATGTAAAATTATAAATATAAAATTAATTGAGGCAAAACAAAAATAAGACATAAAATGTTTTTAAGTGTCATTAAGTACTTTGCTTATTCATTTACAGCTATAAACAGTATGTGATGTACCTGTATATACAAAATACATCTTTTCTAGAAGACGGTTCAATCAAAATAGCCTTCTCACCACAGCCCCTAAATGAATGTAACTCCACATCTCCAACAAAGTTGTCCACTACTGTATGTGTAATAATGATTGTTAGTGAAATTGTAATCTAAAAACATCTAGTGTGTACTCATTCATAAATGTCCGCTCCTTGTATCTTAAATTTGTTAACTTGCAACTTGTTTGGATTAATTGATATCCTTTAGAACTAACAATTAGAATTGTGTAGTTGAATTATATAAGACTTTCTATAAATATGTGAATATCACTGCTGGAGAGGAAGGATTCTTTAACTATAGTTCTCAGAATAGGTAAAGTGTACTGTATGTTCTGTTTAAAAAGCATTACAATGTTTCTTTGTAGTTTTTAATATGCTGTCAGTTTATTAATAGCACAAAGCTACCCAACAACAAGCACAGAAACTTTAACAATCTTGGCATGACACGCCTGACTGAAACTCAGAACGCTGTCGGTTTCCAGTTCAGTAACTTTGTTTATTGTGTACACACAATTTTTCATTCATGTTTCGAAAGAAGCTTAACTGCAGAATACTATACAATCTCCAGCCCCTGAGTCATCTTTTGGTACGCATAATTACAATTCTGTAAAAAAACATGGGACTGGGTAGAGCTGAAAGGATCACAAAGGTGTTTAATAAAATTACAAAGAATGGCAAACCTGAAATTGTTTTGTGGTAAAATACAGATAAAACAGGCCTTATGTTAATAATGAATACATATATTTCAATTTATCATCAAACTAGCAGACAAAGGAGGCTCTTTTGTGGTGTGGCTTAAGGACCTATATATCTTTGAAGCCTCTAGACAACTAATCGACACTTCTGCCTACCTCCCTCTCCAACAGGACCCTACCACTGACTACCAAAAGGAAGTGGTATCCACCATCTCCCTTCTTATCAGCAGCAAGGAGATCCTCCAGCTGAGGCAAACCGGCTCATCATTGAACATCCTAAGGTATCTCAATTTTACCTCCTCCCCAAAATCCACAAACTGGACACCCCTGGAAGCCCTATCGTATCAGCATGCAACTGTCTGACTACTTACATCTTGGCCTTTCTCGACAGCCTCATGAAGTCTTCCCTCATACATCAAGGACACCAACCACACGCTCCAACTTTTTAATGATTTCCAATTTCAGGGCCCCAAATGCTACATTTTTACCGTGGATATCATATCTCTTTACACCGTCATTCCCCATAATGACGGCCTTACAGCCCTCAAGCCACGCGGGACAAATGCACGGTGCTTGCTCCACCCACCCACACCCTGGTACACCTTGCAGAATTGGTTCTCACACTGAATGCATTCTCATTCAATAACCTTTTTTATGAACAGGTTAGTGGAGTTGCTATGGGCACCAGAATGGGACCCAGCTATGCCAATATTTTTGTTAGCTGGGTAGAAGAACACTTCTTTGCTCCCTACACTGGCTATGTCCCTGACCTCTACAAGAGATACATTGATGACTGCATTGGTGCCGCCACATGCTCTAACGACCAGCTTGAGTACTTTCTGCATCACTTCACCAACTTCCACTCATCCCTCAAATATACAGTTAACATATCTTCCACTACTCTTCCGTTTGTAGACGTCAGCTTCTCCAGTAACTACCCCCGACTCTCTACTTTGGTCTATTACAAACCCACTGATTCACACAGCTATCTTCTATACAGCTCATTTCACCATGCTCTCCCTTTTTCACAGTTCCTTTGGCTATGTAGCGACGACATCGATTTCCAGAACCAAGCCCTCAAAATGTACTCTTTTTTTCATCAACAGAGGATACCCTTGCAGTGTTATTGACAGGGCCCTTGCCCGAGTCAAAAACACCCCTTGGACCATCATCTCAATCAGGAACTCTTGCTGTAACAACAGCATTCCTTTGGTGCTTCCCTAACACCCCAACACACTTCCTGTCCCCAGGACTATTAACGACAACTATTCAATCCTACAGGATGATCCCTCCATTGGGGCCCTCTTTTCTGACCACCCCATCATCTCATATCGCCGACCACCTAATCTGTGTAACCCTCTTGTTCACAGCTCTCTTGACCGCCCTCAGCAACCATCCACACCAGGCACTTTCCCTTGCAACAGAGCTCGCTGTATCACCTGCAAGTACATACTGTATCTAACACCACACTCATTCAAGGCCCCTCAGGACAATTCCGGATCACCCAGATGTCATCTTGTACCTCCAGCAACCTTATTTACTGTATTTCTTGTAGTTAATGCTCAGCCATCTATGTCGGAGAAACAGGAAGGAGACTTGGAGATCGCTTCAGAGAACATTAGGGCTGTGAAGATTAAAGATTTCTCCAAGCCCATTGTTTCTCATTTCACCTCTGACGGCCATGATCACACTAATCTCTCTGTCTGTGTTCTTAAAGATGGTTTTCCTAACTCATACATCAGAAAGACTACAGAAACTAAAATTATCCTGTAGCTAGGATCACGCCTTCCCCCTTCTCTCAACTACAGACTACTTTTCTTCTAAATTCTCTCCATTCATTGTAGGTTTCATTTTACACCTCTATTCCCCCATCCTGACTTCACACCACCTGACTGGCCACTCTGTCTGTCCCTTGCTCCTGCCTCTCGCTCCTCCTCTCTCCCTGCTTTTGTTCTCCTGCTACATTACCTTTGCTTACTGCCCTGTCTTTCTCACACCTGAAGAAGGCTCCATGGCTGAAATGTTGTGTTCTTTCTTCTCTTTTCAGCATGAAGTAAACCTATTACTTGTTCCTATTTCAATATTCAATTTATGTACTGTAAGATGACCAGGGGAAGGGTCATCCAGGACAGATATTTCAGGAACGATCTGCTCAATATACTCGACGTAGACCTGACCAAGATGGCCACTAAGAGAAACCAGCTGACCCGCAAATGGAAAGGGCTCAGTCCGAAAAACAATGAGACACAGGTGTGTCTCATCAAGAAACAAAATATATATGCCCTGGAAACAGTGAACCGGGTGGAAGCCAGTAGGTGAATGCGTTTTGGAGGAGATAGTGGAATTCGGTTGGTGTTGGTACAGATCTAAGTATAACGGATTTATGGAATAAATAAAGGATTACGGTTTACGGTTTGTGATTTGGATACGGCGCGGATTTGTGAAACTTTACGGACTTTGGAATTCGGACTGAATAAGGATTGAGAGAAGGGATTGCGGACTGGCTTGGAAGACGGACGAACTGGAGAAATGGAGAAAAACTCCACAAAAATTAAAGAAGAGAGTGTGGTGTGAGTACTTTTGTCTCTATTAAATAAACCTTTCCCCCGGAGGCACCACAATTGGTGGAGGATGCGGGCAACCCGCTGATTGGGACTATGAAATTGTGAAAAAAAAGTTGATTTTTTTTCTCTTTTGGTTTCTGTGTGAACTCTTGCTAAGGAAAATGGAACAATTGATACAACAATTATCCCAAGCCACCCTAACCCAGTTCCAGGCTTTAAAAGGACAACAAGAAGCTATACAGGCACAGCAGGAGGCTAATAAAATTCAAACTGAGACGAATCAACCAATTATAAAAGAGCAGAATTTGGTGAGAGAGGAATTGCAAAGATTAGGAGAGGAAATTAGACGGTGCTCAGTAACAGGGAGAGAATCCAGTAAGATAGGAGAAATTGGGCTTCAAAAGATGACAGAGCTAGATGATGTGGAAGCATATTTAACAACTTTTGAAAGAACAGCTGCCAGGAATGCATGGCCCAGAGAGCAATGGGCAGGGAGAGTAGCACCTTATTTAATTGGGGATGCCCAAAAAGCCTATTATGATTTAAAAGAGGAGGATGCTGAGAACTATGAAACTCTAAAAAAGGAGATCTTGGCAAGATTAGGAGTAACAACGGCGATACGAGCGGTCCAGTTCCATACCTGGAGGTATCAAATGGACAAGCCAACTAGATCTTAAATGTGTGACCAGTGGTAGAAAGAGTGGTATTGGATCACTTTGTGAGGAGTCTGCCTGTTCACTTGAAAAGAAAAGTGAGTGATGGGGATCCCCAGACATTAGACCAGGCGGTTGATTTAGTGGACCGACAGCATGCTACTGAAGCTTTGATTAAGGAAGAAAGAGGGGAATTTCAGAAAGAGAAGAGGAGAAACCCTAAGAGTTTGGGGAATGAAATGAAGTTTCAGTCACTAAAGTACAGGGATTATCGAGGTCCACCACAATTTAAGACTTCTCTTCAGGGAAGATCGGTTCAAAGGGCCCAACCATGGAAAGAGTCCCGCAGATGCTTTAAGTGTCATGAAGAGGGACATTTAGCCAGTAATTGCCACAACTGGTGTGAACCTATGCAAATGGACACCAGAGAAGAGGCAAAATGCAACTACCTAACGGCAAGCATCCCATCCTGTGAGGAACCCCATATTGCTAAAATCAAGATAGGGAAAAAACATGACGAGGCCTTGTTAGACTCGGGAAGTACGGTGACACTGGTGACCTCTACAGCACTACCTGAAGACACTGAGATCAGGCAAGCAGAAGCGATCCCTATTACTTGTATTCATGGTGAAACTAAGGTATATCTGTCTGCAAAAATTCCCATTTCTACTGAAATAGGAACATATAGTTCGACTGTAGGGGGGGTTGAAAAATTGCCTCACCCGGTGGTGTTGGGATGAGACTGTCCCCACTTTCTTCAACTTTGAAATACTGTCCAGTCTGCTAGACAATGTCCACTTCCATGTCCTGGAGACTCGGAGGACAACACCAATTCCCCTGGAGAGGCAGACCAACAGGAAGTAGGCTCCGAACTGGAAGATGCATTCTTAAATATGGATTTGCCAGACTGGGAGCCACCAGAACATCGAGGGAGGTTTGGGACGGCTCAGTTGGAAGATGGAATTTGAGACATGCATGGGGACATGTGAGAAAAATTGAGGGAAAGTTCTGTAATGAAAACAGTGTCCTGAGTTACCCTTATTTCATGGTGAAAAACAATCTCCTCTATCAGGTGCAGAAGAGGGATCAAGAAGAAGTGGAGCACCTCCTTATTCCCCGAGCCTACCAAGCAAAACTCCTCAACTTGGCCCATAGCCACCTCCTGGGAAGAAAACAGCTGAGAGACTGCTCTCTCGATTTTTCTGGCCGGGGATATACAAGGCCATCGAGAGGTATTGTCGGGAATGCACAGAGTGTCAGAAAACTACCCCGAAACCTTATTATAAGAATCCTTTGATTCCTCTCCCCATTATAGAAACTCAATTTGAGCGGATTGGGATGGACTTCAGTGGGACCCCTGATTAAAACCACAAAGGGACATCAATATATACTAGTAATAGTGGACTATGCCACAAGGTACCCCGAGGCCATTCCTCTGGGAGCAGCTACGGCCAAAAACATAGCTAGAGAGCTAGTGCAAATTTTCTCTAGAGTGGGAATCCCTAAGGAGATCTTAACTGATCAAGGGACTCCTTTTACAGTATGTCAAAAGTCATGCAAGACCTAAGTAAGCATTTGGGTATTCATCAACTCAGAACCTCAGTATATCACCCACAAACAGATGGACTAGTGGAACACTTTAATAAGACCCTGAAAAGCATGCTGAGGAAGGCCATGCAAAAGGATGGCAAAAATTGGGATCAATTGCTCCCTTATCTAATGTTTGCTATTCGAGAAGTACCGCAGGCCTCGACCGGGTTTTCTCCATTTGAGTTATTATATGCTTGGAGTCCACGGGGCTTATTAGATCTGGTCAAAGAGTCTTGGGAGCATCAACCCAAGCCACCACAGTACATTATAGCATAGTTCTATTATAAAAAATAAACCTTTTTTTTTAATTTTCAGGATGATAAACCACCTGACTTTGTGGCAGACTACTGAGTCAGTTTTGTCATGAATATTGTGGAAACAATGCAAATACTAGCTTCTCTCCAGGATCTGTGTTTTGCTTTTCCTGAATTCACAGGCACTCTGTCACCCAAGGGACACTTTAGTTGATGCACAAAAAATGCTTAATAAAATAAACTTTTATAAACTGACCTACCTGTACATCCATTTTCTAAATTGCAATCTAAACTAATTTTTTTTTGCAAAAAATAATATTCATTTTGTACAAACTTACAAAGTTGAGTTTAAAATGAAGCAGTTCTTTTTGTTGTTGATGTTGTAAATATTTCTGTAGATTAATAAAAGGCAACTATTTATAGTTTATTTTTAAATAACTTGATCATAGAAACTAGGTTTTGAAAAAAAATGCAAACTTTTATTTATTTAACTTCAACCTTATTGCTATTAAGCTGTAATTTTCTTCTGATTTATTTGCATAACCTGTCAAATATATAAGCAAATATAAAGCATTTTTATTAATATACAACATACTTCCACTTACTTTCTTTATGTTATATGAAGTACATTATTCATAAGCATTGCAGGTGAACTAAAATGAGGCTCCAATAAGACTTTTCCTTGGTAATCCTAACCTTCAATTTTTTCCACAACAACAATAATAATAAACCAGAACAATTAGCATTGATATTTAAAAACTTTACAGATTCATTTCTGGTTCCAATTGATTAAAAAAATATAACTGTATATACAGTAAATACAGAAACAAGACACAAACCATTCATGTTGTTTTACAAAGAAATTAAATACAGTCTTTAAACAAAATAAAAAGTACTACAATGAAGGGTCCTTGTACCTTTTAAATAACGTGTCTTGGAGACAGATATTTTATTTCTAATTCACAGTTTTACCACCTATTTTCCAAGATGAAAATAATCAGCAATTAATGTAGCAATATTTTATAGGGGCAATGAAAAGTAAATTACATTGTTATATGTTAAATATGTTGTTTGGCTCTGATTTTCCAATGAGTAAAGTTATGAGTAAATATAACCTAATGATATTCTATAATGAATATGAATATAAGATAAGATCACTTTATTAGCCATATACAATTTCTTGCATTAGGAATTTGTCTTTTTGCATACCCCAGCTTGCTCTCTGAGACACACAGGCACACAGACAGGAAGAGAGAAGCTTGGGGTCAGAGCACAGGGTCCGCCATTTATACGGCGCCTCTGGAGCAGTTTGGGGTTAAGGGCCTTGCTCAGGGGCCCAGTGGAGTAGGATTTCTCTGCTGGCTGTGGGATTTGAACTGGCAACCTTCCAGCCACAGGTGCAGATCCTTAGCCACAGTGAGGCAACCCTTCCTTTTTAGATCTGTATTCCTGACTGATTTCCAAAATTTTGACTTTGGTGTCCTGAAGGTAAGGGCTTACATCAAAATCAAGCCCTTAGTGTTTTATTTAAATGTATTCCATCTAAAACAGAAACACAACTGTTATTTGTGTATTGTAACTATGTTTCACGTATTATAAAATATATTTATCATGCACAGTAATGACCAACTTAGAAAAAAAAATAAAATTATTTTGATTTCCAGTTGCAGATGTGTTTCTGGTAAAATATTAGAATCATGAAGCAATTGATAATCAACCTTAAAGCTTTTTTTAGAAAATATCTGTCAAAGTGGAATATGTGTTATTCTATGTAACACTATTGTAACACTTTTTTTTAACTTTAAAAGAAAACAAATAGATATAGATTGCGCTACATCATAAAACTTTTGATCATCTAGTTTCCCAAATAGTTCTATCAAAGAAATACTGTACTGTATGTCTTCTGTTTGGACCACATTTCACTTCAAAATTAAGGATTCAAAAACTGTTTCCACTTTATTTTCTGTGCTCATAGTCAGGTGGGACAAATATTTTCATTAGCACTGCAGTATAAAAGCTTAAATTTCAAATTTAGTTTCCATAAACAGAATAAAGTACTGATTCTCTCAACAAAACCTCAAGTTTTTCATACACACAAAACAGCAAAACAGAGCATAACACATCATTGTTTTTTGCGATGCTTGTAATTAGTGGTTTAACAAGTGTTTCACAAAAGATTTACCACTATATTCCATAATTAATATATTCCATCTAAAACAGAAACACAACTGTTATTTGTGTATTGTAACTATGTTTCACGTATTATAAAATATATTTATCATGCACAGTAATGACCAACATAGAAAAAAATCTAAATTATTTTTATTTCCAGTTGCAGATGTGTTTCTGGCAAAATATTAGAATCATGAAGCAATTGATAATCAACCTTAAAGCTTTTTTTTAGAAAATATCTGTCAAAGTGGAATATGTGTTATTCTATTTAACATTATTAGATTATTTAACATTATTGTAACACTTTTTTACTTTAAAAGATAACAAATAGATATAGATTGTGCTACATCAAAAAAATTAGTGGTTTAACAAGTGTTTCACAAAATATTTACCTATGCTTAAAGCTTTAAATATTGTGGACTCTCTCCTTTTATTGAGTGATTTATAATTAATTCTTTCACACATGTATGTGAGAAATATTCCAGCAGTTGTCCATCCAAAACCTAATTTTAACATTTGTACAGTTTAGATCATCTGTGTTATACAGTACCCGTAGCAAAATAATACTGGAATTGTATGTTCATATATTTATTTTTGTGAAGCCAGCTTTTTAAAATGTTTACAAGAACATGTCAGAAAAATGCAAGTAGACAAATGGTTCACACTTGAGCTTACTGCATTTGTTTATAATTGTGGAGTTATACCAGATATGCTAACATCTCATAAAATAAGAAACAACTAAAAAAAAAACTGAACTGCTGCCATTCTAAAGGACAAACTTTCAGCAGGTATCTAGAATGTTCTACTGGCTAGTATGGAAGCTGTTTATCAATGACACATATTAAATTGTACTGTCAAATGATTAAATAGGTATATGACAGAACAATGAAAATACTGTATTAGAATTATGCAAATCACAAATTAAAATATTTTCTCTTTCACTTCAGTTCATTAAAATTCCCAATAGAAAAGGAATGTGCTTGAAAGTCTTCATATCTGAATATACAGATGTAACCCTGTGCACCACTCCTCTTAGTTTACTACATGTGAGCAATTAAATGCATTATTTCATGGATAATGTAAAATAAACAATTCTGAAAATCATTCTTTCATACATAGTCTCCAATATTGGTTTTAGTTATCAACTGTATTTTGAATAAAGAGGTTTGTAAATTCAGAAAAAAATATTTCCATTTTAAATGAGATAATTAAGAAGGTAGCTTTTAAAAGAAAGAATAAACTAAAAACCTGCTATGGACTTACTGTTGTACTTAGAACTAATTTACAAATAATTTAAATAATCCACAACAAATTTATAGTGTGGTTAAAAAGTAATTACACCCCCTTTAATAAAATATTTTATTGTTTTTCATTATTTAAAAAAATCATAAAGTATTCAATATCTTTGTGTGAAAAGGTAAGTGCATTCGTTCTACAATCTCAATTAATAGGGAATGTAGAATGAGGTCTAACAAAACATGGTGCAAATGATTAGTTCATCTTTAGGAAGTGATTTCTACATGTATATAAAATCAGAAACTTTGTTAGTTTGATTTTAAGCTCTCAGGTTTGTGGTAACACATCAAGCCCAGATCAAAAGAAATCTGTGACAGTCTTATAGACTTTATATTTAGTTGTTGCTTATCAATCTGGGAAGGGTTATACAGCCATTTCAAACAATAAAAAGTTCATCATTCCATGATAAGAACAATATTCTACAAATGGTCAAAATTCAACACCGTTGCCAATTTACTCAGGAGTGACAATCCTACCAAATTCTCTCCAAGATCTGATCATATAATGCTCCTAGAAATCTCAAAGAACCCCAAGGTTACATTCAGGGATCTACATGTCTCTCTTGTAATAGTGTCAGATTCCACCATCAGGAAAACATTGAATAAGAATGGCTTTCATGGAAGGATAGCCAGGCTGAAACCCCTGCTCTCCAAGCTCTCCAAGGAGAACATTGCTGCATGGCTAAAGCTGGCAAAACACCACATACTGTTAATGAAAAACAAGATTTCTGCAACATTGTGCTCTGGACTGACTCAAAAGTGGAGTTGTTTGGCAATAAATCAAACATCATGTAAACACTGCTTTTGACCAGAAGAACCTCATAACAACCAAGCATGCATCACCTGTTGGATTGGGCCTGCTTTCCTGTCTCAGGATCTGGATGCCTTGCTATCATTGGGTATAGAATGAATTCCACACTATACCAGAGTATTCTAGTGAAAAATGTTAGACCATGTGCCCAACAACTAAACTTGAACAGAAAGTGGATCACGCAATAGGACAATGATCCAACATACAAAAGTAAATTTACATTAGAATATTTCAATAAGAGGAAATTCAGGTTATGGAATAGCCAAGTCAAAGTTCAAATCCTATAAATATACTGTGGTGGGACCTAAAGAAAGTTGTGCATATAAAGAGATTGAAGCAGTTATGTAAGGAAGTGGGGTAGAATTCAATGTGAGTGAGTGATCAACTCTTAACATTAAATTCAAGTCATTGCTGCTAAAAGGGGTGCCACAGGTAACTAAATCACTAAAGTAATGTACTTACTTTTTCACACAAAGCTATGGAATGCTGTCTGATTTTTAAAATAATGTCAAAGTACAATTTTGTTGCATTATATGTAAAATGAGGTTAGTTTTATCTATCTATTATCCATAAAGTCTTAAGGGGATGTACTTATTTTTCCACCACACTGTATAGTTTCTTACATGTTATGAAATGTAATTACATCCTGTAAAAACTATAAAATATTTTTAAAAAATTAAATTAAAATATTTACTGCCAAGTACACAAACCATATTTAACAAAGATTATAAATCTCTCACAAATAATTTGATTTAGTGCAATTATCTATTTCCTTGTCCTACTGTACATAAGTATGGATAACATGCAAAACATAAGAACAGCAAAACGCAGGCTACTAATTCTGTGCCATTCAAATATAAAATACAGAAGGCCACTTCTCAACCTCAACTTCACAGAGGTATGTCTATAAGACAGAGAAGCAATACTGGTATTCATCTGCACAACTGCAGTACAAACATTCAGAATGATTTGCAGCACATAATTTACTCCATTTCAGCAGAGAATCTAGTGGATGTGACACATTTTTAAAATAGCACATCTTCATTTTCAATTAAAAGCTGAACAATTAACTTCTGGTATCTCATGTCATTCAAGGTGGTAAGAGTGTTCTGATCTGGAGGCCGAATTAACGTTGGTCCAAACACTATTCCAAGGTTTTCGGCATTCATGAAATTATCCTTTTCATATAATGTTACCCTGCAAAGAAAGTAAAGAAAATGTCTGTAAAAAAATCCAAATAGACAAATATAATGTATATTTAAAAATCTATAAAATTGTATACTCAATATGTAGTACAGTATGTAGTGTATTGAAGCTGCAGGATGCAGAATATGTTCAAAAAGCATTTTAAATTTTAAATAGTATGATGCATTATGAAATGTCCAAGGCTGACCTAGATATCGCTTGGTGTTATCTTAAGGTGTTACTGAATCCTGTTTCATGAAAACAAGCTGCCTTCCTGTTCTGTACAAATGAGCCATTAGACTATCTATTGTATATTATACGGTTTATTGGAAGCACGCACTCAATATTTTTAAATAATGACAAAGTCTGTCAATACTACAATATATATTTTATAACAAAAGTGGGAAAAGCTTTGGTTGCCTTGTTTGAGCAAGGTATATTTTTCAGTGCAAAGTTACTAAAGTTAATGGGTGTTGTAGTGATGGTGCTCAAAATATTCCCTTTGTTTTCAAGGTGCCCTTCCTCAATTCTCTCATCATCTCAGTTCTTGACAGGCTTGACTAGAACCCTATTTTTCTTCTCTGGGTACAAGAACCCCTGAGGTCCCAGATTTCCTCCTGCAGCTTCTACTATATTAGTAGAACAACAATAATAACGTCTGACATTTTGACATGTCTGTATTCCGGCTCTCAACCAGTCTCTCCTTGGAAGCACTCTCACCACCCAAAACTCAGGCTTTGCAAATGTGAATGTCTCCACTTTCTTTTTATCAGAACAGCATCTCATATATATTCTGTATAGTAATATACTGTATATATATTATACAGTGTTATATATTATATAAATGTTTCTGTATATTATTCATGCCAGAAGTGGTATGTAAATAATTATTCTAACCAACCTCTCTTAATCTATAAGAGATTCAATTATAATAACAGACGAAAATCATGTAACCCCTTAATTTCTTTATGCAACTCCAGTGAAGATTTTTTAATGTCTATAAATATGTGGATCAGTCACCACATAATAATAGTAATATGTGGAGCACATATTACATATATAACATAATGTCAAAAAACACACTTTGAAAAATGTGGATAAAAATATGTTTATTGTATAACTGCCTTACCTTTTCAGATGAGTCATTAAATAACGAAGTGTCTCATAATGTGCAGGGGGCAGCATCAGAAGGGCATCATGAATAGCTTCTAATCTTGCTTCTGAATGAATTATTTCTAAAAACATGAAATAAGTTAGTTATTCTAGTGCTTAACAGATATAGAGAACAGCTAAGGTAGCTTCTTCAGATGTGCTGTTACATTCGTGCCACAGTTGTTCAAGCAACAAGCTATAGCTTGCTTAATACAAATCCTCAAGGGCTACAGGTCAGCAGTCTACTGCATCTAGTCTTTTTAAATTATCAGCAGCTCAAACCTAGCCAAAGTCTTAAACTGATCCAACATAGATAATAATTAATTCAATAAGTTAATAAAAAACTTATTGAACCAGACCATATTAGAGTTATGGAATTATGGAATACTACAGAAGAGGCAACATTGACTCAGATGAAAATTAATAATTAACATTCAAGGAACTTTTTCAAGACAAATGTAATGACTTTATACAGTAACTGTAATTGGAAGCTCTCAGCTGATCATGTTTTCAGTAATGAGAACACACTGTTTCACCTGTTGTACTTACTTGCTGCTTCAATAAATTTGGAATAAACATCATAAGTAATCACTGGTATTGGTAGGTCTCGGAAATACAGCTTAAGTGCTCCTGTAATTATGTTGATGTCTGAGTACGTGTTAGCACAGATGTCAGCCTTATCACCATCTGGAAGACAATAGAATACAAAATTAATGCTGCATTTGTTTGTACAATGTGATTGTCTACATTACTGAATCTCTTCCATACAATTAATAACCTGATCTAATGAAAAGTAGTGTGACTCCTGTGGTACCATGAAGATCCAACGTTACTATCATGGGAACATTCACAGCTTTAAATTAACAATAGACATCATAAAAGGCTTATAATGGAAATATGGGAGTACATCCAGTGGGCGTCCTTTTAGTGATATTCAGAACTGAAGCAGAAATTGGTTAATGCTATTCGTTTTGTTTGTTTTCTGCCTTCTACTCTGTACTTGGCAGTGGGAATTCTGACCTTAAATTACTTATACAAACATCTTACTTTTATGTTTCTGAATTAAATGTATGAAATATTGACTAACAGAAGCAACAAATATGTAAAGAAAATTAATACTGTCTCACAGCAAATGTCATTTCAAAGACTGGATAGAATTCAATGTTCTAGTGAATACATCACTCCCGCATACTGTCACTTAACAAAGTCAGTTTCCAATCTTTCTGGACTGGAAGGAAGGGTGATTGCTAAAAACTATAATAACTTATCAACAGCATGCACATAAAAGGAAACAAACTGTATACTCTACTATATACGATCATTTTATAAAAGTTTTAAAATTAAAGGAATGTTTCCAATATTCACTTGTTGTATAGTTAATGACTCTTACTATATTCAATTGAACAGTTGAATTTTAAAAATTAATTCTCATCCATACAGTATATTGCTTCTTCCAATTCAGGAATGCGGGGTGCCATAGCCTATCCCGACAGGTAACGGATGCAAGGCAGGGTACACCCAGAACAGGATGCCACTCCATCATAGGGTACACACATAGACATAAACACGGACACGTACTGTACACACTGACATCTAGGGCCAATCTTTCCAGAAGCCAGTTTATCTACCAGTATGTATCACCCAGAAGAAACCCATGCGAACATGCAGATAGCATCCCAGGTCTGGAATTAAACCTGAGATAACAATGATAACCACTGTTATCTCTACCCTGCTGTCCAATTTATTTTCATTTTTATTATTTTTTAAAACACTGCATGTCTTATTTAGTAAATAAAGACTTCACTTTATAAACACCAAGGGCACAGTCTTGGAAATCTGAATTATTCAAATGCACAGAGGCAATCAATCCACTTTATCACTCAAGCAGTGAAATTCTGACAAATCACCCACAAAAGACATACATTTCACAACACAGGATACATACTTATTCACCTCCCAAGGGCTACAATTCTCTCAGTTACCCAATGTTTAACCTATGCAGTAAGCTGATATCTTCTACTTATCCCTTAAAATGTCAGGCAAAACTGCTTTGACAAATACATTTTTATGTGTATAAAATAGGTACCCTGATATTTTTAAGAATTATTATATTGTAGACATTGCTGTATTCCTTGTGGCTGTGTTTATATACTGTAAAGTGTGGATAAATATTTATCAAATATCAAATACCTAGTATGTTACCTGATAATGCTGCAGACACATTGGAAAATATCACTATGAAAATATCATGTTATTTAAGTATTTTTTATTAAATACAATCTCCCTCACTAGCCAAAGAAATAAATAGGGAAAAGTATAAAGACTCCTAAAGCATAAACTGGTTTACCTGTTTTCTCACCTGTACTTCCTTAGGACTTGAATCAAAGCACTGTCATGATAATTCATATCTTTACAAGTTTCTCAGAATGACATCAGTGGACATGGTTGTTATGAAACAAAAAAACAGGCTACTCTACACAGTGGAATACATTCATTATTGGATAAAATGTGTGGTGATTTTGCTCTTTTGAGAAGTTGAAGAGGATTCATCATCATATTACCAGAATTGTCTTCTTTAGCATTATTTGCACCTGAAAATGCAGGTGTCTAACAATATACAGTATGTTTAAAAATACAGTCCCTAGATTATACTGGTAGGCCAAAGTTTATAGTTAGAATATGAATCACTCACCTCTATCGAAGGCTATTTTAACATCTTCAATGTGTTCAGTGAACCCAGAAACTCTGTAAAGCCCCTCAGATTTCAAACCTGTAAACAAAGCAAGCACAAGACTTAGCAAAAGAATGATAGACTAAGAAATTTTTAGATTTTAATTTTTACTCTTTATGGCTCTGTTTTGTGTATGTTTTCATAATTAGGACTTGAATCTGGATGAGTGTCTCCTTCTTTCAAACGGTCAGTTACTTTAAAAGAATATTTATCCCTAACTTACAGACTGCCACACCGTCATTTAAGAAAAAAGCATTTATTTTGATTCTAATCTTTTCATGAATGCAGCCTTGTGGTAATGTTTTATTTCTTTTCTCAGACACAACAAAAACATGAAATTTGTTTTAGCTATGGCAAGTCCTAATATTATACATATTTCTATACATACAGCCTTCTTCAGGCTCCAAGGCCGAAAGTTTGTGCCTTCTTTCTTCTTTTTTCAGCATGGAATAAACTTATTACTACATATTCAAGTTTATATTGATAAAAACATCACAAACTTAATATGTGCTCCTGTGTATTTCTTTCCAAAAATGCACAACCTAAGTTACATTTACCTTGTAACATACAGTAACTGTGAAAGCCACCTTTAGTATTGTCAGATGATCATAATGTCTTTTTTTTAGTTAATTAGTTCTGTAGTTCATTTTAGGGCACTTAAATGCAAAGCAAGCCAAAACACATTTGACATAACCAGAAACTGATTTATGTTGTGAGAGCTTGTTTAACAGATTCTAGCACATTTACCTCACACCTGCAAGTCAGCTAATGTTTTGACTCTACATGTGAACATTTCTGAAAATGCAACTAGTATTACTAAAAAGTAAAGATGGGGAATGGAGTAGTCAGGAATCCTGTCCCGAGGACAGTGGTAAAGAAATAGATTGACTTTGAGGTCAATCATCAGCTTACCTGTTCCTTTTCATCTTTTAGGAACAAGCTACAGGAAACTTTAAATTTATTCTACACTGCAGAATTCATTTTTTCCACATGTTACAACTGCATGTTGCATGTTGGGATTGTATAGAAATGGTTCTAACCTCTTTTTTCTATTTCTTGAATGCACATGTCCACCACCATAGGTCTCTGTGTGTTGTGTGCCTTCACCAGTGTAGTCAGATCACAGCTGTACACTTTCTTTATTCTCTTCAGGTCTGGCTGACAGTCACTTGGAACATATTTGGAACACTGTTTGTGCACATTCAGCCCGCAATCTGAAATACAAAATTTAAAAATTAACGGTAACTCATATTTCATTCTTATTAAGAGTAGAGTTATAGTTCATTTTGCTAAGCTTTTATGTCTCAATAATTAAAAAAAATAAAAAATAAAAATATACAGACTGTACATGCAGTATCACAAAGGCATTGCCTTTATAATAGATTATAATAGAACTGCAATGTTAGTCATTTGAAATGAAGCCATTGTATTTAAAATACAAAAAAGTACTGCTCATGGGATTGTGTCCTTGTTGTGGGAAAGGGGCTTGAATGCCCCAGGGAGCCTTAAAGCTGTCAGGAACTTTGCACTCCCGTTAGGGTCACCCTGGGCAAATTAGTCTCAATTGAGGGGCAAGACGAACAACAATCCAAGCTCCAGTAGATTCCCATGATTCCTTTAAAAAATAAGAGAAACCTGCCTGGTAAGGGAAACTGGGGCACACCCCTGTGGCCACACAAACTCGGCTGGGCTCAGCCCAAAATGGCAATGGAATTGTTGTGTGGGCTCACCCCTACAAAGCGAAAGATGGGGGAAACGTGCGAGCATGGGTGGGAAAGATCAGGACAGACTAGACCTTGGCAATAGAATCTGGTTCTTGGAACATGGAAAGATTTCACTGCTCAGGAAAGAGCCAGAGCTGTTGCAGAAGGTTGAAAGGTACTAACAGGTATAGTTGGTTTTTATTTCTACACACACCATTGTACTTCTACACACACCTTTGCAATCGCGGGAGGTCTCTCTTCTCCTCTGGATGTCCCTCATATGAGAGGCCCCAGGCAAGTGTGGGGATACCAACGAGTCCCAGGCTGGGTCTATACAGTTGAAGTTTGTCCCAGTGCATGAGAGGGTCACCTAAATGCAACTATGAATTGCAGCAAGCAGAACTCTTACTGTTATTTGTACTTATGCACCTAACAAATGTTCAGAGTATTCGGTCTTCTTAGAGACAGTGTACAGTGTACAGTGTTAGATAGGGTGTCATCTAATGACTCTGTAGTCCTCATGGGAGATATCAATGGTAACATGGTGAATGACAGACAGATCTGGAAGGGCATGATTGAGAGGAACAGTCTCCCTGATCTGAACCCAAGCATTTAGTTGTTATTGGACTTCTGTGTTAGTAATGGATTTAGAACACAGTGTTCAAACACAAGGTTTCTCATACGTGTACTTGGTACCAGTGCACCTTGGGTTGAAGGTCGATGATTGACTTTGTGGTTGTATCATCAGACCAAAGGCCTGGAAACTTGGATAAGAAGAGGGGGTGAGCTGTCAACTGGTCACCATTTGGTGGTGTGTTGGGTCAGATGGATGGGTCAATGAGCTGGTAATGCTTAAGGCACAGGACAATGTTAGCTGGTTGTGGTCAATGCGCTCAATGTTGCATGGAAGCCCATTCAAGTTGGGTGTCAGACCAAGGGAACTTGTCTTATCTCCTGTCTGTGAGATGCACAGACAAGATTTGGAGTGTATCCAGTTTGGTGACATAAGGATTTTATCTCTGCTGTTTGCAAATGATGTTGTCCTCTTTGTCTCTTTTGACTGTGATGTCCAGCACACACTGTTGAAATTTCACAGCAGAGTGTGACATGGTTGGGATGGGGGTCAACGAGTCTGAGGTCTTAGTTCTCTCCAGTAAAAGAGTGGATTGCTCTATCCAGACAAGGGAGGAACAGCTGCCCAAAGTCAAGGAATTTAGGTACCTCAGGGAACATTTCACGAGTGAGGATAGAGGGAATCATGAGATTTACCAGTGCACTGGTTCAGCAGCTGCAGTAATGTGGGCGTTCTACCGAACCACGGTGTTGAAGGGGAACTGAGTTTTATTATGAAGCTCTCAGTGTGTCCATCAGTCTATGTCCCTATCCTTACCTATGGTCCTGAGATTTTAATAATGACGTAAAGAGCAGATTGCAGCTGTTAGTGGCAGAAATGAAGGTTTTTTCTATAGTGGTTCTGGGCTTACTCTCTATGACAGGTTAAGAAGCTCTGCAATCCAGGAAAACCTTGGAGTAGAGTCACTGCACTTATGGATCAAGAGGAGCCAGTTAAGGTATTTCGGGTAGAGAACCTGGTCTGCCTATTTCTGCCTGTTACCACTGCAACACTCACCAACCAACGGATACTAACCAATGGTTAGAGAATAAGATGAGAAAACAAACATTAATAATAATAATGATAATAATAATTGCTTACACTTACACTTGCGCTTTTCTGGACACTCCACTCTACAGCGCTTTACAGGTAATGGGGACTCACTTCCACCACCACCACCAATGTGCAGCCCCACCTGGATGATGCAATGACAGCCATAGTGTGCCAGAATGCTCATCACACATCAGCTATCAGTGGGGAGGAGATCAGAGTAATTAAGCTAATTCATAGATGGGGATTATTAGGAGGCCATGATTGGTAAGGGCCAATTTGACCAGGACACCAGGGTGACACCCCTACACTTTTCAAGAAATGCCCTGGGATTTTTAATGACCACAGAGAGTCAGGACCTCCGTTTTACGTCTCATCCAAAGGAAGGCATCTTTTTACAGTACAGTGTCCCCGTCACTATACTGGGGCATTAGAACCCACACATACCACAGGGTGAGTGCCCTGTTCTGGCCCCACTAACACCTTTTCCAGCAGCAACCTTTCCCTGGAGATCTCCCATCCAGGTACTGACCAGGCTCACACCTGCTTAGGTTCAGTGGGTTGCCACTTGTGAGTTGCAGGGTGATATGGTGCTGGCCAGAAACATTACATTTCTGTTAAACATTTCTAACTAGGCAGTAATTGATTGTGGTGAGTGAGACATACAGTGACACAAAGAAACTTTTGATGTCAAATGAATTCTTCACAAGGAGCACTAGGACAGTGATTGAAACATCTATGAGCAGTCAGGATAGTCTGGGTTTTGCAAATCTCTCACTCTTGATTTTTTCTAAGTAGTGCTGATACATTTAAAGTAATGCAATTCTGATTTATGTTTAAATAAATAATATAAGTACATTTTAGAATACATGGGCATTGAAAAAAATGACACCATTACATATAAGTGACCCTGAATATTCACTTGTTTGGTTATATTCAAGACATTTAGAATCATAACATTATTTAAACTTTTTAAAGATTATACAAACAATTAAACAAATCCTATTTTTTTTAAGACACAGGCATTATTTATGAAGATTTCAATACAGTTATATGATACATATAATAATGTTCTAGAATCAATGTCTTGATATGGTAATTGTTATCTTCAGTAAATACTATGTAATTATTTCTAACATTGGGATTCACCAAGATTCTGATGTATTGATGACTGAAGCACACAAAAAAAATAAATTCTAACTCATCTGTTGTTTAAGGGGCAAGCACCCATGGTTAAAAAGAAAAAAAAACTTAATATATTTCTATTAGAACTGTGTGGTCACTCAAACACTCAATAGTTGTTTTACCATTGAAGTGAATTAAGGGTGAATTAAGGCAATGTGGTGTTTATTTTTCTTTACTACAAAAGTAAATCATGGGGATTTTCACTGTAAAAATTAGATAATAGTGATCTGTGTTCACAGATATATTTTTTTATTTTAATTATGAAGTGTTTAGAAATGTTGTTCAATGTAGTATTTAATTTTCAAAGACTGTAAAAAAATATTACAAAACATTTCATTTCAGGAACACCAGAAAGTGCAGCTAACTTCATCCTGTCTCTTTATTTTCCGGAATTTAACAGTAACACTATGTGTTACTTACACCTCTGCCCGAGACTTGTAACAGAGGCATTCCACCAATACAGAGTGATTATTCATTGTCATTCAGACGTTTCTATAACACCCATCAAAATCCCTGTTGAGCAGTTGAAACTGGATTCTTCTCAGAAGAAAGCCTGACTACAGGAAGGTTTTCATTTTCTTTAAAAAAAAATACCTGTCTCAGTTTCAGGACTGAATGCCAATGTTTTTGTTTCTCCTTATCAATGTGAAATTTGAACGCAATGTTTAGGAGCTTGTGTTAGGTCTAAAAGAGAAACAAATGAACATGTCAACATATTTTTTTAAATGTTTCTTAGTTTTTGTTATGCCAGATGTTCTTCTTTTTAGTTTGAAGTTTTACCTCAATGAAATCCATTTCTAAAAGAAACAATAACACATTGTTTCAGACCCTGGGAAATGGCCGAGTGCTAGAGCTGAATGCATAAATGAATGGATAGGTGAGGGCTTAGTCTGGGAGTTGTGGTGGGGGGACACTAAACGTCCTATAGTCCACCACCACAGAAGTGACAAAGACTGAGGTCAGGCAAAGAAATAAATAATGAACTATTTCATTAATATACAGGGAGCTTAACTGAATTTTGTGACTAGCTGTATGTAGTTGTCATATAGAGGCTAAGATCTGTATCATTTAATTTCTTTCGCATTGTACTGTTTGCTGGGTTAGATGTGATAGTCAATCCACTTAGCATGACAGTAAACAGGAATTTCTGAAATCACTCTTCTTACTTGCAGAATTTCCTCTCCATTTACTGTACATTAGGGAGTCTTTTTTCAAATTCCAGCTCAGTGTTTGTCACTTTTGGTTGCCATTTTTACATGTTAGGTGCCTCAGACATAGCTCTGACAACTATCAAAAATGTGCTACAAACTTATAATATACCAATCAGAATTACCTCAGGTACTTTCCATTTAAATGTAGAGGTTTTCCAGATAAAACTATTACTTTCCTTACCTTTCTTAGTGAGTAATTAACTTAAGTTAGCTTTAAAAAAGTAAAGGGAGAACCATGCAAGGTAGGTGACAGTATTAATGTTATATTTGCATTAGTTACTAAAAATGTTAATACTGAGTTACTTATCTTAGTCTGTAGATTCCAATACATCTTGTTTAAAGGAAAATAAAAGACCTTAGTTATGAAATGTATGTAATACTGTAAACAGGAGTTTTTGAAAGAGACACATTTGTTTATTACAGCACGACGTACTCTCAGGGAGATTATTACAAGACATTCTACTCTGCTATTCATAATAGATTTCTTTTATCAATGCAAATGCAGAAGATTCCATTTACATAAATAAATAAGGGAGGAAGGTTCATGCTATTAATCCCATTTTCTTTTCTTACATTCAGGCCAACTGATTACTTAAGTACACGGGTTGGTAGTGCTGTCTGATTATACATGATCTGGGGTATACACACTATGTCAGGCACCTGCCTACCACATAAAACACAAGTACTATACATGGTATATTTAGATTTTCAGACTGCTTTTTAAAAAGTTATACATTAAAGATTAATTCTCTAATTGCTGGCAGGATAAATTATCATAAATTAATGTCATAATTACTGCAATTAGTGGAGTACCTTGGAGATCTGTATTAGTGCAATAGCCCTTCCTATATCAATGATCCAGATTATGGTATAGTTAGCAACAACAAAGTACACAGATGATACCAAAGCTACAAAATATATTAAAAGAAAACATGGTCCAAATCCAATACTGGGCAAACACTTTTCAAAAGACATTTAAATGTAGAAATGCATATAGACAGCAAAAACAAACTACAGCTAAAACTAAAATGATTTAAACACAATGATTGGGAAACACTCATTTTGAAGAGACTACTCATAAAAAAGAAACGTCACATCATTTTTATGTAGAAACATTTTTTTGATCTATTAGATGAATTAGGGAAGCAATAAAAAGAATGAACATGCTTGGGTCTATAGTTAAGTGCAGAATTTGAAAACCTGTAAAGCATCCGGCCCAGATGGTATCTCCCACATGTCCTGAAAACGTGTACAGGTCAGCAGATGACACTACAATTATCGGGCTCATCAGCAACAATGATGAGTCCACATATAGGAGTGAGGTGGAGCATCTTACAAGATGGTGCTTTGACAATAATTTGGCCCTGAATGTCAACAAGACAAAAGAACTCATTATGGACTTTGGGAAACATTTCTTTTTAAAGGGAGAGAGTGAGGTACACTCCAATCAGCATCGAGGGCACAGTAGTGGAAACTGTCAACTGCTTCAGATTCCCCAGTCTGCTGATCTCCACTGATCTGATTTATCTCACAACACTGCAGCCAGTCTGAAAAAGGCAGAACAGTGCCTGCACTTTCTGTGGTGCTTAAAGAAATTAGGTATGGGGAAGCAGCTACTCATGAACTTTGACCGCAGCACCATAGAAAGTCCTCACTAGTGTTATCACTATACGATTCAGCAATACTACCATGGATGACAAAAATGCACTACAAAGGATTATGATTTACCATCAATCAGTGGGATTCACACCGTCTGCTGTCGCAAAAAAGCCCGATCCATCATTCAGGATCCCAACATCCAGGGCACAAACTGTTCTCCTCCCTGCACTTTGGCAAGTGGTACTTCATCATTATAGCACTGAATACTAGGCTTAAGAACAGCTTCTCCCCTACTGCAGTGTGCATCCTTAATAGCTAACTGCAATAACTATGAACTTGCACCTCTGCACTATGCAATTTTTGCATGGACTACTATGTTTTTTTCACTGCCACATATTTATTGTGCTCTACAATATATCCTGATGGAAAAAAGAAATGCAACACCTCCTTCTCCACACTCTGGCCCTCCCGTCTGCGTGGAACAGGCGGAAGAGTGACTCATCCATGAAGAGGACCTGATGCCACTGCTTACGAGTCCATCGCAGGCTCTGTCTGGCCCAAGCCAGTCGATTGGCAGTTTCAGCAGCACTAAGGGTGGCAGATCTGAAATGATCTCTCAGATGGACCAGTCTGATGTGTCCGTCCTGCTCTGGTGTGGTCACTTGAGGTCGGATCTTGGACAGTCATCTGTCCTGCCGGTGTGCTGAAACCTTCTCTGCAGTCGGGACACAGTGGAGTGTCTTACTCCATAGTGTCTGACAATGCTGGCACGCCATGCCTGCAGCATGCCAATGGCCCTCTCCCTTGCTTCTGGTGACATTTGAGGCATTATGGAATGCACAGAAAACTGACTAAGTGTGGCCTTTTTCTTGCAGTGACCTAAGCTTTGAATTAAGGCCTTTTTAAAGGTGACCTGATTAGGCATTGTTCCACCTGGACCTCGTTGGGTAAAAGTGCACCTAACGAGCTTTCATGTGTAACGAGCCTCACTGCACAGGCTGTATTGCTGGTCAGAAGGCTTACAACAACAACAAATTGACAACTTTTTGTGAAAGTACATAAGCTATAGTATTCTCATTCCAGAAAATGTTGCATTTGAACTAGTCCTTTTCTTCTGCAATTTGTTCAACTAACATATAATTTCATAATGTCCTGAGGGTTCCTCACATAATTTATTAATAAAAAATTATTGAAATACTTCCTTTATAATCTGAATAAAGATTTTATAGATTAACTAAATAGTCAAGACAAAAAAAATCCATTATCACTGTACTTTCAGATACAGTATTTTCTACTATTTGAGATACTTTACCAATTACTAAGTGAAAAAAAAAATAGTCAAAAGGCAAGTTTTACCTAGTTTCCAGGCAAGAATAATATAATTAATTTATTTTAGGGTCAAACTAAAATGCACCTTAATTAATTAATTATCTTTTACTGAATTTAGTTTTCTCTAGAAGTGACTGAAATCACTGAAGAATAATTTATTTTACCTTTATTACCATTTTTACTACATGCATAAGATCTGAGACAGCTTGATTTACAGTAGCAGCCGAAGATAAAATGGGTGTGCATGTACAATATGTGGGAAAACTGGTTTCTTGGTTTTTAAATACGTACCAATAACAATAAGGCTAACAGAACAATAATAATAATTTAGAAGTGCTTTTATGACAGAACTGTGTAATTGCATACACAAACACAAATGTGACATTCAGTCAGCTCTGATGATCTTAAATGTGTGCTCCTTCTTGTCAAATGTGTGAGGGGAGCAGATAAAGGTCTCAGGGACCATGCACCAGGGCTCGGAGACGCATGGAGACAAAACGGATGAAGCGTTGGAAAACAATGAATCCTCAAAAGGTTTATTCTATAAAAATAAATTGAAGCTCTACTGTTTTGTTTCTAAAATGCCTGTGGGGTGTAATTTTGTAATAGCCTGTTACAAATGTTAAAAAGAAAGTGAAAAAAGAAAATCACATTAAGCTGACCCATCAAAACCAAGAGTTAAATTATATATTAGAATATTGAAGAGATTTAAAAACTGTCACCAGTTGCAGACTCTAATGGATTTGGGCAATGAGTTGTATGGAACCTAGTACTGGTAGAAGGCCTATATTACCAGACTGAAGAGACATTAAGAGCTGGACTTTGTTCATAAAATAAGTCCTTAAAATAACCCATTCAATGTCTGTTTTAATTTGAAATTATAATTTTACAGTATAGTACCTGTTCACAATTTATGCTACAATTAACTGAAGTATTACATCAGGTTAAAACAGACTTAAAAGCAGATTTAATAAAGAATTCTAACTTTAGAAATGTTTTGCATTTATTTACCTGCTTTATATTGATTTTAATACAGACTTAAGATGTATTGTCACATTGTATTTTATATTATATAGTATATTATTAATAATATTAATATATTATATTACATTTCTACATTGTAGTGAAGTATTGATTTTTAAATTAATTTTATGAGCTTGTAAAAAATAAAAGCTGTGACATTTGCTAATCTAAAAGCACACACATATAAGATTATACAGTACATGTCAAATGACAGTAATGGACAACATTATTTACTTCTTAAGCAGGAAACAGGCAAGACTGCTCCAATATGTTTTTGTTTACATCAACCAAACATTAAATAATAAAACAAACTTTTAAAAGAACTTTCAAAAGTCATGTGATGCAGTGGAATGCACATGATGGGTGTGTTCCACTTCATCACAAATGAGTACAGTTTCAACTTATGGCCATCACAGCTAAATTTAGCTGTAACCTCTGAGCTACAGTAAGAAGCAGTAGAACTGGTTTTGACAGAGTGTCATAGAAGAATGTTGAATACTTACACTTCGGGTTCTGTCTTGTAAAAAGAAACATTTGTGAATGTTTCATTTGTATGAAAATGAGGCAGACTAGTTTCATGCCCTCAAGCAGTATTTGAGTTTTTCTTTTTTGTGAGTTAAGTTTCCTTGGGTGTTATTAGCCATGCTGTAATTAACCACACTGTTGTAACAATTATTACAGGTCTATTAATATAGGAGAAATAAGGAAATACTCTAGAGCACATAAGCAAGAAAACCTAACCATAGTCAAATTATGACTAGAGTGTCTCGCAAATGTATTTAGACCCTTGCACAATTTTCACAATTTGTTGCTTTAAAGTTCACAGTCATGACATTTTTAAGTAGCAATTAATATTCCTACTCATCCTACTCCTAATCATCCTACTCAAAACATTGAAAGCAAAAACAAAAAAGGAAGTACATACTGTAGCTTGTTTATTGTAGCTTATAAAGTATGAAATAAATATTGTAGCTTATTATTATGAAAGAAAAATGGAATTCAAAACTGCATATTCAAACCTTTTGTTGCCAATTTAAATTAATTTAGGTACAAAAGTACCTTAATGAGTCATATAATTAGTTGAGTGGCTAATAATAATAAAAACACTATGTCAGGTAGTGAATTTCAAGCAAAGATCCAAACATGAAGATGGTGACAGGCAGATGTTCCTTTAAACAGGAGTTGGTGGTTTGATGAGCTATTGTACAGTCATGGGCGTTACTACTTAAATGGCCTGTCTTACTTCTCTAACAGGGCCTGTGGTTCTCTTCTTAATACTAGATCTAGATCTAACGTTAGAGAGAGAAGGAAAATCTTTACTCCTTAGCAAAGCATGTTGATGGAGGACTCTCCCATCTTGCTGCAAGTGCAGTGTGAGCATGCAGTGTGTGGGTTGCGTGTTCACCTCGCACATGCAGTGGGAGCAGCAGCTGGTCAAGCGGGCCTTGAAGCTACAGAGCTCCAGGTATGTGTAAGAAACAAGTTGTGTGTGGTCACAGTGCCTGGAATGCTTCTAATCTGTGAATGCCATGGAGGTAATAATTACATGCCTTGAAGTACTCCACACTGTCTCTTAGGGATCTGAGATAGAGACTTGTACTGTATCTGCAGATGTGTATCCAGCAGAGGTTAGTAGCTGCAATTCATCTGCAATGTGGCAGGGATAGACAGCTGAATGCTGTGGGCTGTGAAAACCCGTGGGAGTATGTTGGTGTGCGGGACACAGCAGGTTGATGCTGCAGTCCTTCCCAGAAGGGCAGCAATGTCAAGAAAATGGAGGGGTTCTGTTCATGAGCATATCATGATAGCTGGAGTATTCCCTGGCTCTGCACATGGCAGAGGGTATCATTTTGGCTGCTGGCTCTCTGGTGGAGAGTAGGGTCTAGCATGGACCAATGTCAGAAAAGAGAAGGGTTTTGGCCTGGGCGAGTACATGGCACACTGGGATGTAGTTTGATTATTGTCTATTAAAAGGAAAGCATGTTGTGTTAATGTGGTGTCAATGGGGCTGTATGGGCTGCCCACCAGATTGAGAAACCTGTGTCTGAAGGGTAAGAGAGCATGGGAACTCAGTCTCTGTACCAGAAGAGGAGCAGTAGTTGCTTGTCTACACCTGGCTGTCTGACAGTGCAGTGTGTATGTTGGTCAGAGGTGAAATCAAGGAAAGGGCAGCTGGAGAGTGTGTTTGGAATGCTGTGTGCTAGAGGGACATGAGAGAGACACACCAATAACTGCAGGATAACAGTAGAGTTTTTAAAGAAGAGAAGAGAATAATTGTGTAGTGAGTGGCAGAAGAGTCAAAAATTATATACAGACAGAACTGCAACCAACCTCCCAAGTAGGGTATGGCCTGTGTTTTTTATAAAGGTCAAGGAGAAAAAAATTGTACAAATGCATAGATCAGGAGAAGGGCATAAAACATGGGTGAGAAAGTCTGTGGGTCAACGATATCCTTGTCACTCCAATAAGGGTGCTTGTATGGAATTGAAAAAAAACCCTCTCAAATTGCACATGAAGATTGCAATAAAGCACTTAAGTGATACTGTAAACATGTGTTAAAAGACCAAACTAATTTGGATCTTGCATCACCACCATCCCTAATGTCAAGCATGGTGGATGCAGCATTATGTTATTGTTCTGCTTCTCATCAGCAGGGACTGGAAGATAGTCAAGACTGATGGGAACATAGATGGGGCAAAGTACTGGAAAGCCTTAGAAGAAAACCTGTTTCAGACCTAAACCCAGGACAAAATTAATCTTTCAGCAGGTCAACGAGACAAATCTTAAGGACAAAACTATACTGGAGTTGCTTAGGAAGAAGCAAGTGAATGTCCTTGAGTGGCCCAGCCAAAGTCCTGGCTTGAATTTTACTGAGATTCTGTGGAAATACAGTACTTGAAAATGTCTGTCCATAAGCATTCCCAAGCAATTTGAAAACACTGCATTTGTATGAAAACAAACACTGAAAAGCAAATCTGCCAAGTAAAATGGCAAAACACTGCACTAAACCAATGTGCAAAGTTGGTTGAGACCCAAAAAAACTAGTGGATGTATTTGATGCCGAAGATGTTTCAAGCAAATATTGAGGTCACTGGTATGAATATTTATGCAATCAACATCAGTTGACGCTCACTTTCAGTTTTTTTCTCATTAGTGTCCACTGACATTTACTGTAACTTAAAAAAGATTTCTTAGAAATCTTAATTCCCAGTATTCAAGTTTTGAATAAAATATAAAGTATAATTTCTCAATGGGTCACTATAGGAAGGGTCTGAATATTTTTGCAAGGTGTTGATTGTGCACTCCGTGTATTTTAAAATAGAACAGGGATAACTACTAAATACCTATATAGAATGAAACAAAAATTACTCATATTTCTGAACCTATTTTTCAAAGTGATTTGTTTTTGGTTTGCCTTTACAAAAGCAGGCTGTTGGCTTTGTAAATATGAGTGTAAGACCATTACCTGAACATGTGACTCCCTGAGCAATTAATCCCCACATGAAGTTGGCACAGTATTCGCACCAGTGTGGACCTCGAAACGTGTGGACCTAAGAGCAGAGAACACAGAAAACAGGAGGCTGTGAGACAGATGGTCTGGCAGATGGAACACACAAAGGACAACAGAAGCAATCTACACAGCAGGAATTTCATTGCCAAACAGTGATGACTGTGTGGGTATTCTATTATTATCTGCCTTTGAACTGATCAACACTAATAATAACTTTCTTGTAATTGTGTATTTACAGAATGCTATGCTGTCTCAAGTGCAGATTAAATCTTTACAGAAAGTATTTCTTTTTCAAGACCATACAGAGAAGCAGAAACAGCCCAGAATCAAATGATTAATTCAGTTTCTTGTAGTCTCTCTACCGAAAAAAAAAGTGTCATTTTAGAACAAGCAATAGAGCCCATAACAAGTTAAAATCACTGAGGACATAAATCAATTTCTGGCACATTCTTACTCTTCTAAACAGGGAACTCATTGGGTCACAATTATTTTTGTTTCTCATTTAAATTTTGAGCTAGTTAATGGTTTTAAAATGTGTATTTAAATCTAAAAATTAAATATTAATTGAAATATTTAATTATTCCCAGGAAACGGCTAAAATTAGATTAACCCACATAAGGATTTGAAGAAACAGTGAATTTAAAAACAAAGTCATAAGTAGGCAAATGTAGCTGAAAATTTGTTAAAAAAAATGTATCACACAGTCAAGTTTGTTTTCAGGTAACATTTTAATAATCAACTTCAAAATGTCCAACTTCAATAAAATTACCAACTTAAAAATCTCACTAAGGATAAAAAATAATACTTGAAAGATCTGAAATAAGCATTGCTGCCTTGCAGCCCTGAGGCCCAGAGTTCATTTCTAGACCTGAGATGTTCCTGTGTGGAGTTTGTATGTTCTCCCCATGTTTGCGTGGGTTTCTTCCGGGTGATCCGGTTTCCTCACACAGTCTAAAAACATACCAGTAGGCTAACTGGTTTCTAGGAAAACTAACCCTGGTGTGAGTTTGTGAGTGTGTCTATATCTTTGTTTGCCCTGTGATGGACTGGCTTCCCGTCCAGGGTGTACCCCACCTTGCGCCCGTTGGTTGTCGGCTCCCCCATGACCCTGAATTGGATGAAGCGGTTAGAAAATGGATGGGTGACTGGATTCAAAATGGCGAATAGTACTATCTGAAACTTTTCACAATATGGAATTACATAGAATATATGAAACAATCTAAGTATTTAGCATTATTACTTTAATATTCTACAGCAGGATTGAGAAGCAAAAAGTGGTTCACTAAAACATAAGAGCACACAATTCATAAAACAATACATTTTATAGTTCAATACTGCTGTTAAGGAGATTATGCAATTAAAGATCTTAATTAAACTAATAGATGAAAATAGGAATAGATAACAGAATAGATTAAAATTAAGGAACCCCTCCTGGAATGGTAAATGCTACATTGCAAAAGAATAAATACATTAAATGCACCTATACAGTAGTAGTTTTAAATTAAAATCATTAGAAATTTGCAAACCTCATGACAGTAGTTTTTTATTTCTGTTCTCACAGTTTTTTGTATAACCGCTTTGTGATTTTCAACATTTAAGACTCTCTTAAATCAAGTGCTCCGACATGCAACAGCTGGTGCTTTTGTGCAAGTTAAATGTGCGATACGCAGGGGTACCATAATTGATTTAGAAAACTTTGAAAACAAGATAAAAAAAAACAACATAAATATCAGTCCTATTTCCCAACTAGAAAAGCAGACAAACTCTATAACTGTTCAGGCAAAATCTATAACTGTTCATTATGTCCTTTCAGAGATACACTTTAAATACCTACAGTAGTTCACAAGCCAGCACAAAAAAATGTATTTAATTACCATCATAACTACTACAGCAAACAAAAAAAACACCTAACTGAACATATGAGACTATTCTTTGGATGTCAATCATGTATTGGAAATAAGGGTTTGTGCAACCCCTCTTTCACCCTCTGTCCAAGTGAATTACTGCAAATGAGTAAACATGAAACGCCAAATGTCATTTTTGTTTATGTTTACTGAAGCACACCTAAGATGCAATGCATTTGCCTTTTAGTTTGCAACTTTTATCAAAGAAAAAAGAGCAAGAATGTGCTAAGGTAAACGTTTTTTGACATGCTATTATTAAAAAAAATGATAGCAGAGATACTGACAGTAAGGAGGAAACAAAACCTAAGTTATCCTACTGTTATCTCCAGTTAATGTTAGCAAACACTGATTCTATCAAGAGCATGTATCCTTTAGCTTTACTGAACAACTGTGCCACATGTCTCTTGCAAGGAGTAATTATTTTGATGTACAAGATAAAGAAACCTATTTTACTCCCCTGTTATGGAATATGGGGGATTCCATAGTGGGGAATTAAAATAGGTTTCTTTTTCTTTAAAAATGGGGTACTCATCACAGGACAGTTATACCACCTGATCTCCCTAGAGGTGACTGGTTAGTTCCACTGCTATTGTTAAGGCTTGCTTGAGCAAATTAGAAAAAAACTTGGGCCATGTCCTTAAGGCAATTGTAAATAAGGTTATTTTCTCAAGAAAAAATGTTGTTTAGTACAATGATTTGGGGAATCTGATTCTAGTACTACCAATTTCAATGTCAGAACTGCCATATTTCCTGGTGTTGTGGTGATTTCAACAGACAGACACTATATGATTGTTATTCATGTTTCTTGGAAAATCATTCATTGTTACCCTCATTAGATGACAACAGAAACCTTGTTGAGGTTTCCCTAGGTGTTTACCCATATAACTTCTCACCCAATATTCAACTGGGCTGCATAGTTGCATCTAACATAGATCAACAGAACATGAGTACAAAAATCCCTTCAGAAGAAAGTAAGTACTAAACTGTTACAATAAAGTATGAAGGTTTTGAGGCCATAAGCATATCCACTGTCTACCTCATCGTGGGAAGAAGTATTTTTGTTGTTCATTACTTTCAAGTTATTTTATCTGTTTCTGACTTTTTAAGTGTTTGTTGTGCACTGCTAGGGTAATTATAGCAAGAAGGGTACAACAGTCCATCACAAGATGACCTCTTAGAAAAGGGTTATATGCACACCACTTATGTTAGGTGTCTATTTTGCATGCCACCTAAAGTATTTGTCTAGTGCTGCAGTGAGTGTATCCAGGCCTAGAGTCCTCAGGTTACATGACTGGTGTCTACAAGTGCATCGTTCAAAGTGTATATGAGAATGACAGCTTTTTCCTACTTAGTAAGGTAGAAGATGAAGCTCATCCAAAATTATTTCTGTCTTGCAGAGACTGGCTTTTCATTTTAATGGCTCAATAAGAGCATATATCTGTGTGGAGTTTGTATGTCCTTGTTGTGATCACACAAGGGTTTTTTCCAGGTGTTCTAGTTTCCTCCTACAGCACAAAAATATACTGGTTCCTTAATTGGCTTCAGGAAAAACTATCCCTAGGCATGACTGTGTGCGTGTCAATATGTATGCCCTGTGACGGACTGGGCTCTCATCCAGGGTGTACCCTGCTTTGAGCCTGTTGCTTGTTGGGACAGGTTCTGGCTTCTTGCGACTCTGAGTTTGTTAGAAAATGGATGGCTGAATACTTCTTATTAATGCATATTGTATGTGTTATTGTAATATCTTTTTCCAAAAGAAATGATAATGTGATAATGTGTGAGATTTAGATGTACAGTAGGTGAAGGAGAACTGAGTACAAGAGGCAATGAAATCATTTTAGTCATTCTGACTTTAACAGCAGATATTGACAACAAAGGAATGACAAACTTTAACATGAAGAATGACTTCAGGGAAATCACAAGTAAATCTTGTTCCATGGGCAGATAACTACAACACACAGACACCCTGTGTGGGTAAGAACAGCCCAGCCAAGATGGAACAAACTAATTTACAGCATCATAACATACACCAAAATAACATACACCAGTGTTCCACTAACAGCTAACATGTAGAGCTAACGTGTAGTGTCTTAAAAAGACACTACAGTGTAGTGTAGTGTGTTAAAGAGACTTTAAGACACATTATTTGTGACTATCTTGAATAAAAATGTTGATTACTTATAATAAGACCACAATAAGTACAAAAGTGACTTATCAGCAAATAATTAGTAATAGTTCAAGGCAAATTTCATTTGTAAAGCTAGAGTTTCATAATTTCTAATTACAATGCAGAAAGAAGTGCAACAAAAAGATTCAAATCATACTGCAGTCTGATGCATTTAGCATTTTTCAGCAAAAATGTAAAGTTTCAGGAAAACATGAACTGTAGTACTGCATTTTTTTATAATCAGAACAATACATAATTAATAATCACAACTGTCATGGTCTATTCACATACAGTATTACCCGTAGTCTATGTATATACCATGTATATAGTATATACAAGGAAGTTCACATAAAAAAGAACTCTTAAGGAAAGTGAAAGGTCAGTGATGTATATACAGCAGAAAAGGAGATTCTTACCTTAAAGTTGTGAGCCTTCTCATAGTTAAAATTATTTTCATTTTCCTTTATTGCAGCCCTCTTGACCAGGGACGTAACCTGTGAATAGGCAAAGTGTTTTAGAGGTTTCCATACCAATGTTCCTCTTCCACTCACTTTCACCCCCAGGGCCATGGCTAACAGCTCTTGCCGTTTTCTGTCTCGTTTTGACTTCTACAGCATCTGGCTATAGTTCTGCTCACTCTGGAACCACAGCTCCTCCGAGGGCAAATCTTTTGGGTCCCAAAATCTATCCATTTCTTCCCTTAAACAGTGAGGCTGACATCACTTAGGTCTGTAAACCCTCTTCTAAAAGCAGTCAGCAAAGTTGTAGCAGCTGTGCTCCATTCTGCTGAGACTTCTGGCATGTGATTTCAATAGGCTGTCTTAGGAGATGGAAGGGGTTTCTGCATCTGAATAAGGAAGAGTCTGTCTTGAAGTGAGCTTTTAGAGGAAAAGTGTGCCTCAGACAATAGCCCACATTCATTCACTGAACAGAGGAAAAAATATAAAAAGAAATCCACAGCAACCGTATCCAGACAGACGCTAGACTAGAGCAGTACAGGCAGGGGGTAGCAGCTCAGCTCCCTGAGAGCACAACAGCATTGAAAAGCAAGATCAATTCAACTTGGTACCACATTAAAAGAAATGCAGTGTAATCATTCAAAGAAGAGCTGCATCCAATTATTCTACGGACCAGACCCAGTAAGCTTTAAGACAATCTGGTCTAGGATTTCAGGAGATTTAACAGCTTAAGCCTCACTCACAGTTTTATATTCCAGTGTGGAAATCCCTATCAAAACAGGTCCATATTAGAAACAGAATTTATTTAGTCTATGTGGATTATGCCCTTTGAAAAGCAGTATTTCAGAGCTGGGACACTGTTTACTTTGTTCCTCCTGACAATTTACAACATATTAAGAAAATATCAGGAACTTTTTTTAACAATAAAATGGACTTCAAACAATAGCCATATAACCAAAGAAGGGTGTTTCCATTTCAGATTTTAAGTGGGATACTAAACATTTTAAACATTTTAAATCAGTTTTTAAGCATCTAACAAAAAGTTAGTATAGTGATCTGCACTATACTGCAGTAAACAGCATAGATCAGTTATATTCACAGCCAAACCCCCTACTCCTTTAAAATGTAGTACCTGTATGCATTCAGACTGAAAGCATTCAGTAAGAGAATTACCATATTTCATACACAAACCACCGAAGGTACCATAAGTTATGTGTAATCTTGATCCATTTCACACAGATGACAACAACTTTATAGATGACAACAACTATCAGGGCCCACTAGGGCCACTAGACAATGCCAAGGGTCCCCCTTAATGTGCAACACATCAGTTTTTTAATTGGCACGTTCACAACTGTGAAACAAGAATTCCCTTCAGTGGCTCTTTCTGTTGCTGCTGTTATAAGTTACAGTTAAAGTTGATTAGTTACAAATTTTTTGCTGTAAATGTGTCAATCGTTGTCTGAAGGTATTTAGACTGACCCCCGTGCGTAGCCGGAGAGATGAATAGTATAGTCTAGAAAAATAAGGTATCCAAATCGCTGGGCGAAGAGAAGTCTGGGGGCCGTAAGCAATGAGTTTGTACGTACTATTTGTGAGTAATATACAGTATGTACTACAGCACTCACGTACTATGTGTGAGCTGAAGACCCTCACACCTGAAGAAGGCTTCACAGCCGAAACGTTGTGTTTTCTTTCTTCTCTTTTCAGCATGGAATAAACCTATTACTTGTTCCTTTGCAGACTACACATGCTGACGCAGCTACCCACCTGAAGTAGTTACGGTATATGTATTGGAAGGCGCTCTGTTTTATTAACAGACATTCCGACCCAAAGAAGTGTTGTATAGTGATATAGATGTGGGTAATGTCATCCCCACTATACCATGTGCTTGTTATGCAAATCCTGCTAAACTAAAAATAAGACACAAGAAGAGCATTATTGGACAATAAAGAGTTATAGAGGAGACACGTTGTGTATCGCCTCTTTTTACACTTGTAAGAATATTCCAATGTTAATGCGACAAGATACCATAGAGAGAGTTATTATTAATAACTTTTTAAATCTGAAGCTGTTAACTCTACTTCACACCTGCATGTCAAGATCACAGTTTCAAAATGAAAAAAAAACATCAAACCTTTGATTGGATGAGAACATCATGACTGTTTCGCAAGGATGTGAAACGTGACAATTTGTTACAGTTACCATCAGGAGAAAAAGAAAGTTAATTTTTGTATTTATTTGTGGCTGCTGCAGTGGCTTGCAATGGCTGGATAGTTAACACTTCCCAAATGCTTTGTTAAGTCTGTCCGTGGGGGGAAGGGGGTAAAGGGGGACTCCGAGGTATGCTGGGCAAATGTTCAAAGTCAAATTCTTCCACAAGGGGGATACCAAGGTGGTGCCTAAGACGACGGCACCAAAATTTTTTGGCGCACCCTCATTTTAAAGCCCTGGCCAAATACGAAGACAGTACATACAGTTATAATTCAAACTGAATTAAAAACTACACAGCCCAGTTAATGGCAGTGCTTGTGATCCTTGTGATTAACCAATGAAATAGGGAGAAAATCAGTTACATGACTCTGGGGCTGAGTTTCGAAAGCTTAACCTATCAGCAACAAAGCGAAATTCACGATATGCTACCTCAAACTTTCAGTTACAAAACTGTGTTTGTCGCTTAAGCCTATTTATCTTTTTAGTTATGGAGGTGGGAAGACACACCCCCCGCCTTCCCTCTGGGTGCCTGACTTGTCGCCATCTTTAACCGTTTGAATTGCAGTAGGGAGAGACGCGTACGAAAAAACGTTAATCCCAGCTACAATACAAATACATTTTTGTGGTAAAGGGGAGCAAAATATCAGTATTTACTGCTAGTAATCAGTGTAAAATGTAGAGCTGAAATCTGAGCCTAAATGTAAAGTTAAAATCTCAACAAACAAAGCAATATAGGAAATGCACAATTTTTCTGCAACAGAAATACATAGAGAAAATAAATCCTTTCTGACATTTCAAATCAGTTTTGAACAAGGTCTCCAAAATGAACAGGAAAAAGAGCATTTTCAGAGAGCAATTACATTGTGTTTATGTAGAATAAGTGATTAGATTTCTGAGAAATCTAATTTCTCATTAGTTTAAACAGTGATATTTCAGCTACAAAAGATCACACCAGAGACAGGACTATTCTTGTCATAGACGTTCAGCAAAGGGTGAATGAAAGAAATCATATCAAGTGCAATAATTCGGTGATCAATAATAACAGTTGTAGGGCAAGAAACAAAAGATAGAGAAAACTTAAGCTGCTTAAGGCTAAAACTAAAATTCAGTCTACAAATTAAGGGAAATGAAAATTTAAAACATTAAAGTGCTAGAGGTGTAAATGTAAAAATACAAAAATGCACATGAACAAAAAACTTTAGAAATGGAGCAGGTGTTACTTTGAAATAAGCAAACAGAAAAAAGCCATGACTAGACATAGTGCAGAAGAGGGATGCAGGAACACTTGCAAAAGCTTACCAAAAAAAATTAACAGAAAGGTGTGTGTTACAAAAGAACATGCAAACATGAAACAGATTTGGCAGAGAGTGAGGGGCTTGAATAATCAGGTGCATTTCTGGCAGGGGGAGTATGAAGGTTTGATGGGACAGAGTCAGAAAATTAGCACACATAAAAAACAGCAATTCTGTCGAAGAGCCTTAAATGAATTAATAGCAAACATGGTTTCATGAAGGGCTTCTCAGATAGTTGGGCATTCAGGTAGATTTCCAGGCGAAAGGATTTGTAAATATATTTTGTTAAAGCAAGTCAGTTTTTTGGAACACATAAAAGACAGTTTTCCAAGAAAGCTTAGCCTTTATCACTAAAGAAACCACTAAATAAAGATATAAATATAGAAATCTAAAGATTTTTTTTATTCAATGTTGGTAGCAGGATGAATTGTTAGGTTGAGCTAAGTGTATATTTTGTCGCAGAGTTGCTGCAAAATGTTAACAGTGAAAACAGGTATTTAGAAATGACTCATTTCAAGAAGAAGATTTTCAGAATAATATAAATATAAATCTAGCAGGATAGAGAAAGTACAGAAAATAGGTAGATTGATCAGATTAGTATGCAAAGCCATTTAGCAAAGAGGGTGTGAGAAGACTGACAAACTAGTAAACTTTAGATATTTTTTTCTGAACCTGGGAAAATCTGATCATGTTTCTCTATAACAATAATACAAAACTTTATTTTATATAGCACCTTTAAAAGTAGCATCTCAAAGCAATACAGTAGGTGAAAAAACAGTCATAAGGACCAAAGATTACAAAGAATATACATATAAGAAAGACAAGCAGTTAGAAGTGCTACCGAAATTAGAAAATGAAGCAGATACAGACACTAAATAAGTCTTCTGAAAAGAAAGGTTTTGAGGTTAGATTTAAATGTACTCAGGGTAGGTGACTCTGATATCACTGGGGATACAAATCCAGAGCTCTGGGGTGCAGCTAGAGAAGGTCCTGTCACCCACAGAATGTAGATGTTCTTGAGGACAGCTAGAAGACCAGAGTCAGACGGACAAAGGTTGCAAGCTGGGGAGTAGACAGATAATAAGCCAGATAGGTACTGAATGAGGATGAGGATTTTGAAGTTGACTGGAAACCTGATAGGAAGCCAGTGCAAGGACTTAAAGACATGCGTAATGCAACCTGCTAAGGATTCTGGCTGTCAAATTCTGAACATATTGGAGATTGTTCAGCGTGGATGTAATTACACCAGTGAACAGGATGTGCATTTATTAATTCTAGAAAAAAAAAAGCCTTTCTTGATTTCTCTAGTTCTTAGTTTCTCTAGTTCCCTTTAAAAGAAACTATTATTTCAAAATGCAGAGTACTACATGGCCGGTATTTACATATGATATTTTGTGATTTAAACAAATTAACACAAGCGGTTTTTGAGGATTTAAGTGTTGGCTGAGTTATTGCAGGATGTACTGTAGATAGGAAAAAGATAATTTGGGGAAAGCTGTGGAATACACTGATAACAACATCACTTACTAATAGGGTTAGGCATACTTTTTACAAAATGACAGTAGATGTTATAGACTGCAGAGGAAGTTGATGAAGTTAACAGACTGTATGTTTACATAGATACCGAAATGAGGATTGTATTTGAGATTTTGTGTAGTTGCTAGCATTGAACTGTGTGTTGGATGCACATGAAATGAAGGAATGGGCAAACATAGCTGATGCTGATCCACAGAGCCAGCATCTTAAGATGTTTATATTTAGAGGCAATTTGTTTAAATAACTAGGTATGGATACTGATGTGCAAGAGAGGTGGAAAGGCTGTTTCCTTAAGCCAGCACTATAAAATAATTTATCCTCAGTGAGATGCTGCCATCTCATAGTGGGTTTCTAACACTGTGTATAGTTCCATCCATACAGTGCCTTTACTTCCATCCATTTTCTAATCTCTTTATCCAATACAGAGGTTTCGGATCCTATCCCAGCAAGCAACAGACGCAAGGCAGAATACACCCTGGATATAGCACCAGTCCATCACAGGACAGACAAACAGACACAAACACACACACACACACCAGGGACAGTTTTCCCGTAAGCCAATTAACCTACCAGTATGTTTTGAACTGTGAGAGGAAATCATATCATACATATGGAGAAAACCCACGGAACTCAGAGAGAACATGCAAACTCCACACATACAGGACGGCAGGAATTGAACCTAGGGCCCCAGTGCTGCAAGATAGCAACACTAACCACTTCGTCACCATTAAAAATGGATGGATAGCTTAGTTATCTTTCTAGTTCAGAGGTTTGCATGCATAATTTAATTTTGAAAGCCACTGAGACATCTGGTACTACTGTTGTATTTATGAAACAAAATATAAAAAAGCATGCTAACAACTGTGCCATCCTATTCCATAGTTAATACATTTTATTTTTATAGACCAGTAACATTGTTAGCAAAATATCTTATATAATTATATTTTACCCTAGCTGTTCTTTAATTTTGTATTTAACTTATTTTCTGATAGTCAGATATAATGTATATTTGAACAATGAAAATATATTTTTACAATATGCGGGGAAAAGTGGAACAATTTATTACAGTGCTAAATTTAATATTTTTGATTACTAATAGTAAAAAACTTACAGCGTACACAACGATTCTAAGCTGATCACAAAAATAAAATCACCTGTTTTTCACACATAAAAAGTGGTTATTAACTATTTAAACCTGTTTTTATAGCTTTTAAAGTCATGCAATGTCTTAGTTAAGCAGAAACACATCATTGTATCTCATTTTTTATATCTTTTTTAAAAATTAAAAAATTTGTTTGCCCAGCCTAAGGGAGGTGGGGTGCTCTCATTGACAGCTGACACTACTCCATACGCTAAAGTGAAAAATTAATAAAAACACCAATGTAAACGTCATATTTACAATTTGTTGAAAATAAAAAAGTAAAGTTCTCTAAAGCTTTCTCAGTGAAGAACGAGAATTCACGTAGGGAGCTATGTAAGCATGTGTAGGCAGCAAAAGATCAGCTAAACAGGGAAGAAAACGCTTTCAGACAAAACAATGTTTCAGGTGTGAACAATACAGTTTCCCAATTCAATTGCAGCCTAAACCACACCCTGCCCCCACTGCGATTAGAATATACACAAACAAAGCACTGAAAGCTTTACAGTAGATGATCAGGTGTTTCGCAGATGTAAGGATAGTACGTAATTCTGGCTTTATGAACTCACACCTGGGATTCGATTAATTCAAAATAAGGTTTTAAAAAAAACTGCACCAGGTACTAGATCTTGTTTATATTAAAGTTATATCACTGGGCAGTGGTGGACGGTGCACTATTTTGTTAGCAACCTGCTAGTCTGCTTAACACTTGTAGAAAACATGATTTTATTTCTGTATTGAATGTGTGTTGCATTTAAAAAATTAAAGTGTTCCAAATGTTTAATTAAGAAGTAAAAAGAACTTACAGCTTACACAAAGACTCAAACTACAGTATGGAAAAATGAGTGTTATGAAAAAACAGGACATTTCACAGAAAAGGTTAAAACATAACTTTTTACTAAGTATATAAACTTAATATACTCAGAAGAAGCACATAAAAACTTTTCCAAAATAACCACAGTATGTAACCAAATGAAAGTCTTTGATGCTTAAAATGTTTAGGAAGAAAGTGGAATACTGGTGTGTATTTTTTATTTAAACTACCAATACCAGTCATATACAGTTTACATAATATGTTTATGTTTCTAAATTAATATTGTTTATGACCTTTAGACACATTTTGCTCCACTTCTTTTAATGCTCAGCTACTAAAAATTCCCTTTAGCTGTAAAATTCCATATAAATATTCAATATTAAGCAGATTAAAACATGCACAGTAAAGAGATTAAATGGTTAAATCGTTTCACTAACAACCAATGCACTCCAGGTGCCCCTCTTGGTCATTTTGGCCAGCCAATCACGTACTGTGGTACAATGCGGCGAACTGTGGGTAATTTAGAGCATTACAGGGTTGTACCGTGCATTTTGAATGGCTGCATCTGTAGTTCATAAAATCCCACTATACTATGCACTGAACATCCTACATCCTAAAATTTAATTGATTATGAGCTGGTTATTGGACATGAAACATAGGGTACAGGAAAGGAGTAAATCCTTAGAATGTGTGCTGTAATTTGTTGTGTACCTCTGTGATCTGTACTAGGACTACTGCTGTTACTACGTCTTAATTTATATAAATAATCTGGTGCAAGTAACAGACTAACCAAATTTTCAGATTACTAGGAGGTTTACCCAAACACTATTAAAGCTGCAAAAGATATTCTAAAAGTTCCCAAATTTAGTACTTAGTAAACACTTCATAGTCGAAATTAGGTATTGGTGCATGTTTCAGAAAGTATTCAAATTTACAAAACATTTCAATGTTCCCTATTTCACCTTCCAAAAAAGAATGCTTTGCTTACTATTACTGAAGGCTTGTTATGGGGGCACCAAAATGAATTTCTTAGCAGAAATTATCATCACATACACATTTTGGGTGCCATTACATGACAATTACTTCATATAAATTATTGATAAAAGCAGATTCCATCTTTGTAGAAAACTTTATTAAAGGGGAACATCAGTTCCAATTTCTCACACTGGTTATTAAATTTTCTATAACAAAATAAATTCATTGACGTAATAGAAAACAATTACAAATTTCGTATTAAGCACCAAATCGTGAACTTTGTAAAAGTACTGTATTCTCCATGTTTTTGCAAACTTGCATTTGAGTTCAAAAGAATTGTGACATAATGCAGCCGTTCCTGCTCACTAGTCACTGTAATGAGTAAAGAGAGTAAAGGCTGAGCAGCAGACATTTCGCCACAGAAATGTTCCAACATGATCTGCATGCAGAGTTAACAAGTAAATAGTATTTGTCGGCAATACCATCTTCGAGAGCAATATTTCTATTCGATTAAATGAGATGTATTCACAAGCTATTTTTCTTTACAATGTAATCAGGGCACAACACATCACCAGAAGTCTTGTTGGTTGCCTCGTTCTGAATCGCAGAACATGGCGCTGGGCATACATTTATTCATATATTTCTCACATATGTGAATAAATATATATATATAACCCAAAAAATTTGGTTAACATAATTCCTTCCCCACTGTGAGAGCATCCTTCATCTGAGAGGCTCATCACCTTGCCCCATAGAAGCTTGTTAGGATTCATTTTGCCAGTATGTCTACTTTAGTCTATTTTAGTATAACAAGATTAGTCTATTTTAGTAACTGACAGTGTATCATCAAGTGAACACTGTACGCTCAGCACACATCAACCAGTTCATAGATGGGGATTATTAGGAGGCCATAACTGGTAAAGGCCAAGGGGTAATTTGGCCAGGACACCCAGTTTAACAACCCTGCTCATTTCAAGAAACGCCCGGGGATTTTTAATGACCACAGAGATTCGGGACCTCTGTTTTATGTGCGCTCTGAAGGATGGTGCCTTTTTACAGTATAGTGTCCCAATCACAGATTGCAGGGTGAACTCTCCATACTGGCCCCACTAACACCTCTTCCATTAACAACCTTAACAATCTCCCATGCAGGTACTGGCCAGGCTCACACCCGGTTAGCTATAGTGGGTTGCCAGTTGTGAGTTGCAGGGTGATTTTTAGTTAATTTTTTAGCACTCCAGGTCAGGAACTAAAGCCAGGGCCCTAGATTTGTGAGGCAGCAATGCAAACCATTGTGTCACTGTAACAACTGACACATTTGATACAATTCCAAACAAGCTTGGGACTGCCAAACATGTGATTTTAAAGAGATGTTAACCTGTCCTTCACAATGAAAATGCCAGCCAAGAAACACAAATAACATCCATTTTTAAAGATTATTACTTTATAAATATCTTAAATCATCTGTCATGACTTTTAAGAGAAGGCAGCAGATTACTGAAAATATATTTTGCTATTGTACAGACAGAATAATACCAGCAATCTAACCTGTTGGTCTACTTTTCCTGCTTGCAAGCCTTAATGTAAAAAAACTAGGAAGATTTGTAATCACTATGTTATTTTAATTTAAAATAGCAGATGCAAAGCTTGTCTAGAAATGCTGTTAATTTCCCATCATAAAACTGATTTTCACAGGTATTTAAACTTTCCATCTCACCTCTTAATGTACATAAAAAGTAAATTGAAATAAATTAATTCAGGATTCAATGTGATATTCACAGTATCCCATAACATTATTCAAAGCGTTGTTGACACTTCCTGACATCCTGTAGAAAGAGAGATGACAGAATTGGAAAGCTCAAGGAGGATCTACAAACACAGTTGCATTTGTCAGGGATGGTAAGAAGTGGACAAGATCAAGGAAAATCAAAGATTCTATCTTGCATAGAGCTTCATTCAAGGTGCAATACACTATAAATTTGAATAATATTATTTTTAAAAACCTGAAGCAAAGCTGTCAGCTTTTCACTTGCTAAATATCCAATTTATATATACAATCACCTCCAAACCATTGGTCTTGATGAGTAAAAAAGACTATAAATTAACAACATGGGTAATGAGGATTACTGTAGCTATTGTAAATGTAATGAGCATTTCCAACATGTGGTTTATACAGTATTTTATTCGATTAATGATTAAATGAAATCAATGACATTAGAAATGTATTTCAGTTAAATAAATTATTAAATTCTACAATTATCCGCACCCCTGTTTTCAGTCTTTTGTATAATTTTTAATATTAATTTTGGAGGTGACTATATATACCATGCTTTGTTCCAAAATTCTACAAGTGATGTATAGATGACTGTGTTGGTGCAGCCACCTGCTAAAGCAATCGGCTACTGCAATTTCAACATCAATTTCCATCCTTCTTTTCACTATCAATGTATCCTCCATCATGAATTAATGTGTTGCAAAATCTGGAGTGCCCAGTAAGCTATATAATATATACTGTATATATACTGTATTAGTGATCCATACATCTGCTTTACATACAGACGTAACTCAATTCTTTGATAGTACATCCCATATCAAAACAGATTAGTATCTACACTGTACACAGACACTCTGAATGGTGACAGAACACAAAATCTGTGAAGCACAGGAGAGGTAAAATATTTCCTCAAGTCTTTGAGGTTATTCATTAAGTGAAAGAATTTGCACAGCTTTCCTGAGGGCATTTTTAAGTGCATAAGAGAAGTTACTTTGATTGTAGAGATGTACACTACTACTTGCTAAGATCGTTCAGTAAACTTGAAGAAGAGTTATCACTGTTAAATAAGCAGCTAAACAGTATTAAATTTATATCAATAAAACATGGCAGGAATGTTGCTGAAAGAATTTAACTTAATTCTTTATAACTCCAAAAATAAAATCATCTCACTTTGTTTTTCACAACCATGTTGGAGAGAGAGTGGTAATAGAGAAGCAGGACATTCCCATATATATTGGCATTGTTCAAGAATTCAATCTTATTGGGACGAAGTGTCGTCTCTGATTCAAGATATATTATGTTTAGACATTCCAAAGTCTTGTTCAGTTCTGTATCTGGGTATTCTGCCTCATGAGGTTGTGGGAAGAGATAAATAGTTGCTAGAAGTATTTTTGGCAGCAAGTAAGAAAGCTAGTATACATAAATGGTTACAAAGAGATCCCCAATCAAAGAAAACTGGATTTTTATTGTTTCAGAGATTTATGAAATGGAAGAAAGGTTGCTCTTATTTTCACCCTCCTTTTTCCCCAGCACTATACACTCCGTAAAAATGCATAAGAATGATAAATAACAGACTTTATATTCATTTATATTTGTAATACTTGAGGTTTTGAGATGACTGGCAACTATTTTATTTCTGATTATATTTGTATAATTATATTTGTATGTTCATACAAAAAACAATAAAAACATAACAAAAAATATACTGATAAATCTTATGATCAGTATTACACTTATACTGAACAGTGTTACATTTACATACTGATAAATCTTTTGATTATTATAGATGGCACAAATAATTCACATTATCAAGGCTAAGGGATTATATATTGTAATTATTAAATGTAAAGGAAATCAAGGAATTTTATTTGAAGGCTTTATGGTTTAATTTATTTTAATAGTATATTGGACACATATTCTAGATTACATCCTAAGGGACAAAAGGGATGAGAAAAGTATTTCCTATTTCCTACAGTTTTTACATTAAAAAATGACAATACAGTATGACATTTTAGGTACATGCTAGCACAAGACACAAGGAAATACTGTAAACCTTACAAAAGGTTAAAATTGCTTGAAATATTAGAAAATTCAGAATTTTACACTTCAGATAAAAATCACACCTGTCAATACATGAAAAACATCTTCTTTGTATATAAAGAAAAAACATGATACGTCTCAACATATTTGTGTAATGTGAAACAAAAGTTTACAGACAAAGCTGTTCAACTGGTACTGTCACTTCTGAAATCCTTTTCATGAGATGAATCAAAGCACATAAGAACACAGAAAAAACAAAGCATGCAGTTTCCAAGATATGGTAGATTAGCATACTTGTTGAGTCTAGGTCACGCCAGTGCTTAACTGGAGGCTTACAGTGATATTATAAGATTTGTAGAAGGTTTCAGCAATCAACAGCCCTGGTCAAGACCATTCATCCTATGTACTGTACATATTATTTAATTCGTAGAGCAAGGGCTTATTTACAACTACTTGTAAATTAGGCATTCGGCATAATTACAGTCTTTTGTACCTATAAAGTTGTGAATGTGTAAATATGTCATCATTTGCACAGCAACTAACATACTCAGAGGATGCTAATTACTTAGAGTAGGAATAACTCAGATTGATATGATCATAGATTGATTTAAATATACACAGCTAAATACATAAAATAAATATGATAATATTTGAAGGAACGGTATTTTCTGGAAATGTGTTTGAATCAAAAAATAAGAAAATAATAAATGAAACTTAGGTAATTTCAGAGATTTTATAGATTTGTTTAATACAGGGACAATTTACCTTCCTGACACTTGAAGTGGATGCTTTTTTCAGTATATCATGATAGAAAACTAATTATTTTTATCGTATATAATATGTAGTTTCGTTCTGAACTTCACTAAAAAGACTTTACCTCAAATTCCATTGAAAGATGATGATTAACAACAAATAAAAAAGCACAGTACAACAATGCACGTAGACATGCATAGCATTGGTATTATTTCTGTGTCATTTTGTTTGTTGTTCACACAAAAAAACGCAAGGGAGCAAAAGATACAGCAAGCTTTAACACAAACCACCAGTTATATAGAACACACATGACAGAATGTGTCCCAGGTTAGATGTTGTGAAAGAAAAAAATCCAGGTAATGTACAGTGAATGATTCAGTTGCAAAGAGAAAAAGTTTTCTTTCAACTATGTGCATTTATATTTAAGAAATTAACAGACAGACATATTATATAACACAGTATATTATAATTTTATAACACATTAAATTATAATTTTATATATTAGATAAATAAAAATACTGTGCTTTGCCCTGTCAACGTTACCCTAGTAGAGTCTATCTGAGAAAATTTTTATGTACTGTACATGTCAATATCTGCCAAGGTGTTTCTGGAAAAAGGACTATTTTCCCTTTAATACCTTTGCCACTATATAAATTAAAACTAAACCATGTCTGAATTAAAGTAGAGGAAATGTTATCTCTACTTGAACTGGTAACACTTGATGCCATGTTTATAGAGGGGTTTGTGAGTGTTTATAGACAAATACTTTGTAGATATTGGGACAGTAAAGTCAAGCAATTCAGATTTGAGACAAAAAGATGAATATTAAGCAAAAGTATACAATCTTACCTTTTATTTCTGAGTATTTTTGTACTTATGTGTTGTTGTTTTAGGATAATAGCACTTTCTGTGTCCTATCACTCCATTTTTGGTGAACATAAGTATTGGGATAAATGAACTTGAAGTAAACTAAAGTAATATAAAACGTAGTATTGCATGCAATAACTGCATCAAGCCTATGACCCACCGACATTACCAAACTCTTGGTTTGTTCTTTTGAGATACTTTGCAAAGCAGTTGCTGTTTCCTTTGCGGGGTTTTCTGATTCAGTGTCATTTTCAGCAATGAAATGCATGCTTGATTGGATTTAAATCAAAAGATTGACAGTTTCTTCTTTTTTACCTTAATTAACTCTGCCCCAATAGTTATGGAGGGCACTGTACTGTATATGGATTTTTTGTCCTTCAAAATATTTTGTAAGAATATACTTTGGATATCAAAACAAAAATTCTGCTAAACTATCATAATAATCTGTAAACCTTAATTGCAATTTTAATTATTGATTAGTATCCAAAGTAATGTTGGCCATGGTAATGGTGTGGTAATGTTGCATTGAATGCTGTATTGTTTATACTATTCCATATGATAATAAGAGTTTATCTTGTGATGCATATATCCCTTGTGTTTAATATCACCATTTCAATAGTTTTGGTACAATTCGCCTGGCTGTGAAAATGACAGCCATGACCAAAACATAAGAACTGTCAGAACCATCAAAAAGGAAACAAGGAGACTCAAAATACCAATGTAGATTTTTTCATCATTTTGTAATTTTGCAGGAACACATCATTGAGAATGTGTGCTAGAGTGGAGTAGGTTTGGAAATGTTTCGGTGGAGGAAGTTGTAGGGACAAGGCCTATTTTTACACTTACAATTAGGTGTTATTAAAGATTTCTCATAATCCTTGTGCTGCCTTGACCAAGCAGCCTGGTGCCACTGTGTGCAAGGGTACAGGAATGTGGCTAAGGGGCCTCTCTGATATGAGATATCATAAAGCTATATAAAAGCTGAACAGTGTAATGACCTTTAGTGCAAATGGACTCTATCAAGTTGTAGTCTGTTTTCTTCTCAAAACCATGTGTCCAAAGGTCCCTGGTCACCACCCAAAGGAAGATCTACCAATGAGTTATCAGTAAGATGGGTAAAACCTGAGCATTTCAGCCAATCGCCAACTTTTGATATTGTACCTTAAAAGAAGACCCCAACTCATTTTCATTGTTTACTGTAATTCACTGGTTCCTTTCCAATGTGACTGCAAGCAGTCCAAGTCAGGACTTACTTTCTCCACGACACCAGGCAGGGAGCCTACAGTAAAGTATAGAATTATTTACAAAATTTTGTTTCTGATACAGAAGATATCTTGTTTTTGCAAACCTATTGTTATTTCGTCCGACCAAAGAAATAAGAAATTAGTTGGACCCTTTCTGTAAGATTACAATTCGAACTCCTCCCACACATTTCAGTGTTTAATAATACTATTTTTGTTCTATTCCCAGTTTCATTAAGTGTTAGATTTTACCATAACAAAAACAAATATTAAAACTGAGGAACAGTCTTCCAAAATAACTTTTAATAATAATGCTTACAGTTTGGATTATCATTTACACATATTGCCAGATGTTTTTCAACTGATGACAGTGATAATTATAATAATATTATCTGTTTTTTCAAAGCCAGGTTTTGTACACTAGATTTATATGTTTTGCATAATGGCTATTAACTTGAACACCACCATTCAAGATATAGTATATAAGCAGATTTTAAATGTGTAAATTGCCCATGTAATTCATATAGTATAGAAGTTTATCTATGAAGATTCACTCACTGAGCTTTTTGGCAAACTACTGTAAGTCATCCTTGTAGACTTTTTGCTATTGAGTCTTTTTTCCAGTATGTAAAAACAATTTCTGCAATTTTCAAACCTAAAAACAATTGTGTCATTATGTAAAAGAAAAGAAAATGTCATGCTGTAAGATAAAGTCTAGAAAATAACTGAACAACACAGCTAAACCTGTGCAAAGATGAATCTGGTACCAGATATCATAAGTGTGGCACATCATTCATTATTACAGTGCTGTTCTATAAGCCCTTTAAGAGCTTTCCCATGATTATCACCACATGTCTTAAATTATTTTTCCAAGATTTTTCAAGAGTTTATGATTTCTGCATGAGATTTTATGGCAAGGTACTAATAAAACTGTAAAACATTATATGATGGTCACAGTGAAAGTGCAACTGCCAAAATTATGAGATAACAAGCGAGTTAGCCTGTAAGATCTAAACCTTTTTACTATCATTAGCAATATACTGTAGATATTGCTAACAGTAAATGGATAGTAAATGTGTAAAACAGCCAAGGAAACAGCAAGGTGGTGAAAGGTTAGATGGGGTTTGATCAAAAACATTGCGAGGTTGTCACCTAGTGGGTAATATCTAGAACAGAAAATGTATTAGATATATATAAAAACAGCTTTCTATAAGTTTAAAAAACACATATCATCAGACACGAGATTTTAAAATCTTGAAAATACGTCCAAAAGCACAATAACCAAGAATGTATCTGCCATTTCTTTAATTTTACAAATAGCAGTCTATAGAACAAATGTTTCTTTTTAAATAAAAGATTCACAAAATCTCTGGATCACAGAGTCATTTTTCATTACTCATGATGAAGTTAGCAATAAAATGCAGTGTAACAAATATCTAGCTGATAATCAAACTACTAGTAATTTGTATTTTTTTTACTTTATTGTTATAGTTTTTTCAGCAAAATATAATATTAAAAGATGTTCTTAATGTTGTTTTGTGTGTAATACTGAGTAGTCTTTCATCAGTTTCCATACTAATAACTGATATGCTTTTTGGGGATTTTTTCTCATTTCACAACAATGATACTGTCAATAATTTTTTGTATACGATTTTGTTCTAAAACAAGGAAATAAGAAGATATATCTGGCTTACTTGAGACTAAATCTTTAGGCAAGAGGATGTCTTGATGGACCACTACATCTTACCTAATAGTAATAGGGAGTAATAATAATAATTCCTTACACTCATATAGCGGTTCTCTGGACATTCCACTCAAAGCACTTTACAGGTAATGGGGACTCCCCTCCGTAACCACCAATCTGCAGCTTCCACTTGGATGATATGATGGCAGCCACAGTGCGCCAGTATGCTCACTAAACATTGGCTATTAGTGGGGAGGAGAACAGTGTGATGAAGCCAATTCATACATGGAGATTATTGGGTGGCCATGATTGGTAAAAGCCAGTGGGAAATTTGGCCAGAATGCCAGGATAACACCCCTACTCTTTTTGAGAAACATCCTGGAATATTTAATGGCCACAGAGAGTCAGGACCTTGGTTTTAGGTCTCATCTGAAGTACAGCACCATTTTTTATAGTATAGTGTCTCAGGGACTATACTGGGGCATTGGAACCCACACAGACCACAGGGTGACCACCCCCTACTGGCCACACTAACACCTCTTAGTGCAGCATATTTTGCTTTCCCAGGAGCTTACCCATCCAGGTACTGACTAGGCTCACACGTGCTTAGCTTCAGTGGGTTGCCAATTGTGAGTTGCAGAGTTACAGAGTGACATAGCTGCTGGCAGTAAATAGTGTTCCTAAAGGCTTTCCTTGAATTGAAGATGTTTAGAACTAATCATACAGTATTTAATAAATATGTTACTTTACCAGGTCTTTGCGTTTAATGAAAGAGCATATCCATTAAGATGTCTAATTTTATTGTGTTCTCTTGAGGCACCGGAAAAAGATTAGTATCTAGTTAATCAAAATTAAGTATCTAGTTAAAGTGTATGCCACATACATTTCTAAATATAATGATTATCTATTCTTATATTGCCAACATTACAATGTCTACTTATATGCAACTATAGAAGGCCCTACTACCACATTTTCTGTACATTTGCTATCCAGTCTCTTAACACTACATGACTTGTTACTAAAATGTAGTTCATGAAATGAAAACAAAACGTTTTTAGCATACCTGTATACCATATGAGTATTTCAAGTAATATTAAAACAGTAAGTCTACATGTGAGTGCATCTAAGAACCTATTTTAACTTTTTAATTGAATTCTCAAATGCTTTGTTCACAATTATTCACACAAGGATAAAACTCCCTTACCTTTTCCACAGAGTTACTATCTTCCTTGACGAATGACACCTTCTTGAAGTCTTGTCTTGATTTACTAGGTCTTCTCGTCATCTTTTCTCTGAGCAGTGTTGCATAGCCAGCGTGTTCATAAATAGGATTGGTTGTCATCTTTGAAATATATTCTGAAGCTTTTGTCTCAATGTAAAGTGTTATCAATCCATCGGTTACCAGGTCATGGATTGACTCAAACCTCTTCTCACCTACGAAGTGTTTTCCATCATAGAACAACCTGTAATTTAAGGTTTGATTGCCAAACCTTGTGAAAAAAAAGAAATGTTTTTTTTAATAATGATCATCTGTTCTAGATTAATAGCCCTTGCCACACTTCCATGGTTCTTAGCATTATAATTTAACAAGAAATTAATTATCACTTTGCGGCAAGATTTTTCAGTTACCTCTCTGTGGGAATTGAAAGGGAGATACCTCTCTAGTACAGGGCAAAATTAAATTTAATTTCATATGAAATTAAAAAAATTAAAGATGAATTAGAAGTACATTATTGGATTATACAGGGTTAGTTAAAATGTTGTCGACAAGTATGAGTGCCAATTATTTTACTAAAGTTTTTTCTCCTCCACAGATGGCACTGTAGTCAAACAGTATCCACAATGGCGTCACCTGTGGAGAAATCATTTTGTGTTCTCTGTTATCATGAAACCCATGTAATTAATTTGTAATGAACTGTCAAAGCTGTCAATAGCATTTTAACTAACCCTGTATTATAGTTTTGTATATTTCTGATGTATTACTTTACCTGTTATGAACAGAATGAGGTTGATCACGTACAAGTTCCATATCTGTACAAAATGTGATCTTGAGATTTGCGTTGGAACTGTTGTTGAGTATTTTGTGGAAGGATATCAATAAGACATAGTACTCTTTAATCTAAATGCATCAACTGAACAGTGGTATTACAACACAGTTGATACTGTGGCTATCAAGCAGGTGACCCACAGAGCCTTATATACATCATAGTCAAAATGTTTTCATCAAATATAAAATTAATGGTATTTACTTCTGTATTCCATGGCAAAAGCACAATGAAACATTTTGTAAAGTTCACATAGAAGCAAGGAAAAAAAAGGGGAGGAACAGTGACAAGGTAAAAACTTGAGAAAACCACAAACAAGACCTTTTCTTGTAGGATGTATTTATTATAGAATTGCTCTCTCAGTTTACCTTGAAATAGTTTTTATCTTTCCCATTTTTACCAGCTCCTGTATTTACATCAATTTTGTTCCCGCTAGACAAACGCTACAAAGTTTGAAGATGGCTCAGTAGATAATGCTGCTAATGATGTATAACATTAACAGCATAACTTCAATTTACTTTATGAGTTATTATAGGGAAATGGGCAAGATCATTGTGCAGTGTCTATAATCATTCTCAGCTCATCAGAAGACTAAGTTATCTTTTAAACTTTAAAATATTTAATTTAATATATGAAAAGTAAAAACTGCTGCACTGTTGTCTGAAATTAAGTGAAATGCCCCACCGTAAAGCCAGTGTGTAGGAGCCAGGCTGCCTCTGGCTTTCCCTGATGAGGTAGGCACCCTCTGCCTCACCCAGGAGTTCTTCAGCTTGCTCCCTAGAAATCATTGCATGAAACCTCAGAGAAGAGAAAAGCACAAGATTAGGATCTACAAACCACCCACTCTGAAAAATACAAACTCAGCCTTTCATCTGTTATAGCAGACATAGCCGGACTGCAGAAAAAATTCTGAACTGCCCTAAAATGTTGTATGCTCAAAATAGGTTAGGAAATTTGACCTGTCGCCATGATTTTTACTAATATTGGTAAAACATTTGTTAAACAGTGCTCACACCCAAATCTGCCTAAAAGCCTGCAAATCAACTGCAGAGCACCGACCTTGAATTCACTGAGGTTTGTACAAAGCCTTGCAAAAGTTTTCAGACTCTTTCTATGTTGGCCCATTTTGTGAAATGATGCATGCATTTATAAACTTAATACTGTTACAAAATAGTGGGTGCATTAAAATACATGAGCAGGAGATTCAATTTGAGGCACACCTATGATGAAAGAGTAGTAAATCAGAGTCAAAATGTTGCAAAACTAATCTAACCTACAGTATTTAATCTTTATTAAAAATACACCATAACACAACTAACCAATACAAAATATTATACTATAACACAAGTACAAATATATGTACTGTATATCAGATGCCTACATCTTACAGACCTAGATACAGTACACAGAATTCAATGCCTTGTGAGACAGTGGATAAATCTTCTCATCTTTCCTTAGCGCTAGTCACCACTAGAAGGCCCAGGAAGACAACAAAACAACCCTCTTGCTTTCCTCCAGCACAGCCACATGAGAATTCGGGGCTCTCCATCATCACATCATCAGCAACACCTGCACTACCAGTGCTGCCTGCGTCTAATTTCTGTGAGGTGACCCTTGCCTCGTGTATGAAATAGAAAATATTTAACGCATATGTGGTCTTGTAAGAGATGCTCTCTTGGCTGCTGGGGCATTCGGCACAGAACCTCATCTAAGCAACTCTGTTGAGGCGCTTATTACTCACAACACTTATAACAGATATAAATTTGAATTTACGTTTCTATCGAGATTTGGTGCTCATCTTACTTCCTTAAGATATATACTTTTCAAGTGATTTCACACTGGCATTCTACCATCTTATTGAGGTTGCTAGGTTAAAGCAGGTGAAACCACAGCCCAATCACTCACACTGTTACAGCCTGTAATCTGCAACCCTACACGACACCTTAACAGGTCACAAAGAGGAATGCAACCTGCATCCAAAAACAAGAATATGGCTCAAAACTAAATCTCCCTTCTTATAACACAGATGCCCAAGTCTTGGATGGAAGAAGAGCAGAGCAGGATGGAAGCGAGCCAAAGGTTGTTAAATGCACCTTTTAAATTAACTGTGCCACAAACTAGGATTTGTGAGATGCATCTAGTTCCACTAGCCTTTCCTTGCCCTATTACCCAGCACAAGTATCCATTACGCAGCATCCCCATCTCAACATCTTTTTTGTATGGTTACAAACGCTCCTGGCCTTATGACAGTGGCGTGGAAAGTGATAGACCAGAGATGACTTTACAGGCTTATTGATAGCTTTACCCACTGAAGCTAAGCAGGTGTGAGCCTGGTCAGTACCTGGATGGGAGACCTCCTGGGAAAAACTAAGGTTGCTGCTGGAAGAGGTGTTAGTGGGGCCAGCAGGGGGCGCTCACCCTGCGGTCCATGTGGGTCCTAATGCCCCAGTATAGTGACGGGGACACTATACTGTAAACAGGCGCCGTCCTTCAGATGAGACGTAAAACTGAGGTCCTGACTCTCTGTGGTCATTAAAAATCCCAGGGTTCTTCTCGAAAAGAGTAGGGGTGTAACCCTGGCGTCCTGGCCAAATTTCCCATTGGCCCTTATCAATCATGGCCTCCTAATAATCCCCCTCTATGAATTGGCTTCATTACTCTGCTCTCCTCTCCACTGATAGCTGATGTGTGGTGAGCGTTCTGGCGCACTATGGCTGCCGTCGCATCATCCAGGTGGATGCTGCACATTGGTGGTGGTGGAGGAGAGTCCCCATTACCTGTAAAGCGCTTTGAGTGGAGTGTCCAGAAAAGCGCTATATAAGTGTAAGCAATTATTATTATTATTATTATTATTGCCCTGCTTATTATGGTGTTCTAAGCACAGAGCAGGGAATAGTTGGTAAAGCAGAAAGAAAAAGTGCAGTACTTAACCTTAAAAGTACTTAAGACCAAAACTTCCTATAGCTGTTTATCATTTCCTGTGTCAATTTAGAATGTTTTGAGCCTATTCACAACAAGTGAGCAATTCCTAAAGTGAGCAATTCCTTAATTAATATTGCTAATGATGTTGAGAAACTTTTTTTTATTTTCAGCTACCAACATTTCCCTTTAGATACTGTACATGATTCCATATTAATATTTCATATTAAGTGACTATAAAGAAGCAGGTGAAACTCATGTTTTCACTAACATCTGACACACCACAAGTGCCACCTATTGGCCAGTGAAGATTCTCTGAGCAGAATCATAGCATGGCAAGGTCATTTTGCTGTGGTAATGAATATATATAGTAAGTATTAATTGCTTCCTTAAAGTGTCATGACTGCAAGCTTTGAAGCAACAAAATCTGAAAACTATTCACAGGTTTGAATACTTTTGCAAGACACTGTACATCTCCCAGGTCTTTGCGATAGTACATTCTGTGCTTAAAAAAATAACAGTGGGGATAAGAAAATAGTGAAAAAAATCATACGTACTCTCTTCCATAATACTTTGGCCTGTTCTCAACCTGAAACCAACAAGAAAGATATATCAAGACATAATACAAAAAAGTTAGTACATAGCTCTCCCAGGTAGTCTTGATCATGAAGAGCTATGAAGAAAATGGCTGATTTTGGGATATGTATTAAGGTCTTCCAGGTGTTATAGATTAGATTAAGAGTCCTTCACTGTTGACTTCAAGTCCATACTTAAATCTGTGACCATGAAACCGACAGGTTTAATAGTCTCGAGGTCATAATTTCCAGAATCATCACTTTCCATCTTTACTAAGCAACATTTTCAGATGTTTTCAATATACTGTACCTCAGCGTGCCTGCAGGGGGCAATATTTCATGTGTCCACAGATGACTGCAGTGCCGCAGAACTACTATTCATAACGCCTTTAGTGGCATATTTTTCTGTAGCAAGCATCAAGGAAATGACTTTGAAAATAACAGCAAATACTTTGATTTGTATTCATATCCTGGATAAGGTTATAGCATGTGTTTTTGGCATGTAACTGTATAACAATACTTTCTATTGTTGGATATTACTATGTTTTGTATCTTCCACCGACTTCACTATCAACACAATGAAAGCAAACAATACTGATTTTATTTAGCACTGACCAGAATGCTTAACATCATATAAATTCTACATGCCTTTTATACAGATGCAGCCATTCAAAATGCGCGGGCGATACCGCATTATTTTGCGGTACGCTGTACGCAGTCTACCGCAAGCTACCGGTAAATACCGCGAGTTACCGTAAATTCTCCTATAATACGACAAGCAAAATAATAGTATCCGGAATTTCCGCAAGGTGGAGCTAATAAAGCTCAACCTCTCATGTTTGAGCTGTGGCCATCAAAGTCTTTAACGAAGATATTACTAATAGTATTAATAATGAATGACCTTGGACAAGCTGTAAGTGTAAACTCAAAGTATTGCCCTGGTCAACATTCTTTTTTTCATTGACCATCTTTGTAAAAGTAACACCACAGCATTTCGCAATCACGCATTTGTTTCCAATCATGCAAAGTACAGTGATTCACCATGCCTTTCACATGCTCATAAAAGAGATTGATTTAGGAACATAAACATATTACCGTATGCAAACTGTACTGTATACAGTATGTATATGTATATTTAATGTCTTAACTGTGCCCGTTTAAGTATTGACTATTCATATCTAATTTTACCACTGAAGGGAAATCTTAGTAGCTGAGCATAAAAAGAATAGGAGCATACTGCAACGCGTGTGAAGGCCATAAACGATATTAATTTTGGAACATAAACATACAGTATATGGCTGGTCTCGGTACTTTAAAGAAAACATACACGAAACATGGTTTCATTATGACCAGAATCTGTCTTGAGATATTTTTAACTTGATTTACAGTATTTGAGAGGTATGTCTTAACACCGATACTACAGTGCTTAAGTACTGCTCACGTATATGTTTCTAGGTTTATATTATGCATTTCATAAGGTCAAATTACTTTTGAGCAACTAATAAGAAGCGCGAAACGGTATGCGTTTTAGTTTCGTTTCGTGCTGGGACCCGTGGATTGATTAGAGATATCAAGTACATACAAGTCATTTTTTAAATGTTGTAGTTCGTCTTGAAAAAATGTTACGAGTACATCATCTATCAACAATTACACAGGTTCTGTTTCCATATTGCGGATTTTGGTTACGTAATATTATTTTCTAGATTTCACGTTGTGAATATATGATTTGGGCAAACAGAGCCGCAAAGAAGTACATTATGGGTTGTTGTTTTTTTTATGCAGTTTTATCTAGAACAAGCGATGCTTAAACCTTTGTCTGATTCTTGTGAAACTATCCACACGACAGTTACAGTACCTAGGAGTTAACTTCAGTGATGTCACTGATGGGATGTTTCTAAAAATCCATCCTCTGTAAAACGTCTTCTCTAGTTGTCCTGCATATGTATTCGCTAATGAAGCTGTGTGTTCTGAGCCTGGATCTCTACATTTCTGTATGAACCAGCTTAGAGGGCTAAAGACAGCTTGTGTTTAAATTGAGTGTAAGGCAATTTATGCTTCTAAAGTCATGGTCAGCATTTATTATTGTACTGTGGTGTAAACTTGTTCTGTGCCAAGTCACATTATTTTATAGCGTTTTTATAGCGTTATCAAATCCGGTGGAGTTTCCTGACTCCCATGTCACATGGTCTGTGATTGAAACTTGTAAAACCGGTTTAATTCGTCACAGCCAGCACTCCGGTTGTAAAGTAGAAGCAGGCGAGATTTCCAGCGAAAAACACCTCCCCCTTCTTCAGGTGTGAGGGTCTTCTGCTCAGAATGAAACGCTAAAATGTAATGTAGGCTCTGAATGGGTTCAATTGTGATTTGGGCTTGATTAAGGTCGCTGCCTTTCATCTAAAACCCTACTTGAATCCTTCTAAACTAAAAATCAGTGTTTGTGAGTTCTAAATAAAGAGGTATCCAGGTAACAGTGAAACGGGCGGACAGTCTGGGGAGATCGCCCGTTTTCCATGTAAATAGTTCCCTGGTTCCGCACCCCTTGGTGTTTCTCTCGCTCTCTCTCGGGTCACCTGATCATTAGCTCGAAAGATTTGAGTGCTTTGTGTATATTCTAATGGTAGTGGGGGCAGGGTGTGTGGGAACAGGTTTGGTTGAAATTGCATTGGAGATCTATGTTCTTCACACCTGAAACATTTTCTCTGAAAGCATTTTCTTCGCAGTTTAACCGATCTTGTTACAGCATGTTACAGTTTACTATTATTAACCATATTAATTTTAAGTGCTTAATGTAAAATCTTGTAAAAATATATTTTCATTGTTCAAATATACATTAAGTCTGACTATCATATAATAAGTTAAATACAAAACTAAAGAAAAAATAGGGTTAAATATAATTCAAAATATTTTGCTAACAATGTTAACTGTTTATGAATAATAAAATGTATTAGCTAAGGAGTAGGATGGCACAGTTGTTAGTATGTTTTTTGTTTTGTTTCTTTTTCATAAATACAACAGTAGTACCTGATGTCTCAGTGGCTTTCAAAATTAAATTATGCATGCAAACCTGTGAACTAGAAAGATAACTAAGATATCCATCCATTTATAATGGTGGCAAAGTGGTTAGCATTGCTATCTTGCAGCACTGGGGTCCTAGGTTCAATTCCTGCCATCCTGTGTGTGTGGGGTTTACATGTTCTCTCTGGGTTACATGGTTTTTCTCCATATGTGTGATATGACTCCCTCTCGCACTCCAAAACATACTGGTAAGTTAATTGGTTTATGGGAAAACTGGCCCTGGTGTGTGTGTGTTTGTGTCTGTCTGTCCTGTGATGGACTGGCGCTATGTCCAGGGTGTATTCTGCCTTGTGTCCGTTGCTTCCTTAAAATCTAAAATATGAGCTCTACTTGCCACTTACAGTACCAACAGTACAAGCTAACTTTAGTAGTGACATTTTCATGGATCTTTTTAACAATAAAATTTACAACATCAGACTTCAGACACAATTAAACAGGCCTCAAAAAAGTCTGGTACAAACATTTTCAGCATGGAATAAACCGTTACTTTAATGGTATAAACCTTAAATGGATTCATATTCTCAATACGATTTGGTGCTCAGTAACATGACTTAGAAAATGACAGAAGACATACGTATCATGCTTATCCTTCTATTTTTCATAATCGTAAACTCCTTAAGGCAGTTACATTTTCTCTGTTCTGACCTGGAGTTACAGAGAAATTTAAATTCTAATAAGAGATTTGTAATGAGGAAAGTCATACCAATCACTCATACAGTACCAGGATTTGCAATTACAATACAAATACTTTCTGTATGTGTTTATTTTGCAGTTTGAGTCTATGGCATTCCTTTGGGGGTCTATACTCCAAGGCATGACTTTTTTATGTATAAACATCAGTATTTACTGCTATTAATTACTGTACGATTTATAGTTGAAATCTGAGCCTAGATATAAAGTTAGATATAAAGTTAAAATCTCGACAAAGCAATGTAGGAAATACAGAGAAAATAAATCCTTTCTGACATCTAAAATCAGTTTCGATCAAGGTCTCTAAAACGAACAAGAAAAAGATTTTCGGAGGGCAATTACGCTGTGTTTATATAGAATAAGTGATTTATGAGCAATCTAATTTCTTGTTCGTTTAAAACAGTGAAATGTCAGCTGTAAAAGATCACACCAGAAACAGCACTCTCTCTGCCTGTCATAGACGTTCAGGAAAGGCTGAATGAAGTCATGTCAAGTACAATAATTCGGAGATCAATAATAACAGTTGTAGGACAGTATATAAGGAGGATAAGGATTTTGAAGTTGACTCGAAATCTGATAGGTAACCAGTGCAAGGACTTGAAAACAGGTGTAATGCATCCCTGATAGGATTCTTGCTGTCATATTCTGAACATATTGAAGATTGCTCAGTGTGGATTTAATTTCCTCAGTGAACAGGATGTGCATTTATTAATTCTAGAAAAAAACTAGATTTCTCTAGTTCTTAGTTTCTCTAGTTCCCTTTAAAATAAACTATTATTCCACAATGCAGAGTATTACATGGCCAGTATTTACACATGATATTTGTGATTTAAAGAAATTAACACAAGCAGCTTTTGGAGATTTAAGTGTTGGCTGAGTTATTGCAGGATAAAAGACTAGAGATGTTGGCAAGAAGAAGATAGTTTGGGGAAAGCTGAGGAATACACTTATAACAAGAACACTTCCTAATGGGGTTAGGCATACTTTTGATGAAGATGATGAAGTTAACAGACTATATGTTTACATAGATACTGAAATAAGGATTGTATTTTAGATTATGTGTAGTTGCTGGCATTGAACTGTGTGTTGGATGCACATGAATTGAAGGAATGGGCAAACATAGCTGATGCGGATCCACAGAGCCAGCATATTAAGATGTTTATAATTAGAGGCAATTTGTTTAAATAACTAGGTGCCTCTAGGCACTGATGTGCAAGAGAGGTGGAAAGGCTGTTTCCTTAAGATATAAAATATTTTAATAAAATAATAAAATATTTTATTCTCAGTGAGATGCTGCCATTTCATAGTGGGTTTCTAACACTGTGTATAGTTCCATCCACACAGTGCCTTTACTTCCATTTCTAATCTCTTTATCCAGTACAGAGGATTTGGAGCCTATCCCAGTAAGCGACGGACACAAGGCAGAATACACCCTGGACATAGCACCAGTCCATCACAGGACAGACAGACACAAACACACACACACCAAGGCCAGTTTAAATCTAACCTCAGAACCTTTCTTTTCAGAAGACTTAGTGTCTGTATCTGCTTCATTTTCTAATTTTGGTAGCACCTCTAACTGCTTGTCTTTCTTATATGCATTTACTTTGTAATCTGTGGTCCTTTTATCTGTTTTTACATCTACTGTATTGCTTTGAGATGCCACCTTTAATGGTGATATATCAAATAAAGTTTTTTATTATTGTTATAGGGAAACATGATCAGATTGTCCCTGGTTCAGAAAAAAAGATCTAAAGTATACTAGTTTGTCACTCTTCTAATTCCCTTTGCTAAATGACTTTTCATACTAATCTGATCAATCTAACTGCCAGTTTTCTGTGCTTTCTCTATCCTGCTTGATTTGCAATTATTCTGAAAATTTTCATCTTGAAATAACTCATTTCTAAATACCTTTTTCACTGTTAACATCTGCAGCAACTCTGCGACAAAATATACACTCTGACAGTTCATCCTGCTACCAACATTAAATAGAACAAATCTTAAGATTTCTATATTTATGTCTTTATTTAGTGGTTTCATTAATGACAAAGGCTAAACTTTCTTGGAAAAATGTCTTTTATGTGTTGTGGAAAAAACTGACTTGCTTTAACAAAATATGTTTACAAATCCTTTCACCTGGCATTTTCGTAGTTAGAAATTATGGAACGCTCTGTTAAAAGCAAGGGAGTTTTTATGTCCGTTGCAGTTCTTTTGCAACATGAATATAATTATATCGTTATTAATTTCTTGAGATACGCGATTCCATATTATATTCCCTTTTAATCAAATTCTAAAAGTATGCTTGTTGACTCCGGTATCGTGTTAGTTAAAGACTTCGATGCTTAAAATGTTTAGGGAGAAATGGAATACTGGTGTGTATTTTTTTCTTTAAAGTACCAAGACCAGCCATATACTGTATGTTTATGTTCCAAAATTAATATCGTTTATGGCCTTCACACGCGTTGCAGTATGCTCCTATTCTTTTTATGCTCAGGCACTAAGTAAAAGGAGATGCTTCATATTGCTTGACTAATTTTAAAAACTAAGTTAGAAATGCAGACGCTCCCTCGGTGCGCTGCTCTGGTGCGCCGGCTCTTACACAGTGCCTGTCTGCCGTAAGCGTTACAATATACATACCCAACACTGCTTGTACCCATCTGTCATGCAAATAAAACACCTTGAATTGAATTGAATTGAGGGGAGAAGGGGGGGATACTAAAGCCAATACTGGCTCAATGGGCTTTGACGTGCTAATGCGTTGGTTTAACAGTCCGGGTGTGGCAGGCTTCCAATGTCAACTCGACTCGATTGGAAGACAATGAACGTATTTTAGCCCTAAATGAATTAATAGCAAACATGGTTTACATAAAATACATTTTTCCAAGAAAGTTTATAATAATACGATCTATAGTTGAAATCTGAGCCTACTTTAAAAATAAAGGAAAAGCATTTTCAGAGAGCAATCACGCTGTGTTTATGTAGAAAAAGCGATTAGGTTTATGAGCAATCTAATTACCTAATCGCTTAAAACGCTATATAAAATAAAGTTTATTTAGAGATGAATGATCAATGTGGTAGTTTAAATAATGTGAGTCAGGAAACTAACACAGCGCCACCGGATTTAATAACGCAATAAAAACGCTATAAAATAATGTGACACAGTACAGCACAGTACAATAATACTGACCATGACTTTAGAAGCATAAATTACCTTACACTCAATTTAAACACAAGCTGTCTTTCTGTATGAACCTCTAAGCTGGTTCATACAGAAAATGTAGAAATGCATTAGCCTGATTATGATTAAAAACACATAATTAAACACGCGTTTGCGATTTAAATCAGAACACGATTTAAATCAATATAAATGTTTATATTGTAACGCATACTGTCCAGCCTCCATTTCTCTATAAAAATTTACTGTTGCACACACACACACAATAGAAGCGGGAACCGCTGTCAGAAGGGAAGATATGTTCAAAATATCGCAAATATCGATCATGTTGCGATATTTTGAAATATAAAAGTCATCTGATTGTCCATAATATCGCTTACCTATTTTTTCGAAGAAATGTTTGTTAAAATAAAAGTTCAGCACCAGCTGGATTCGAACACACAACCTTCCAGTTGGTAGTCATGCACCTAGACCAGTAGGCTACAAGACAGCTCGCATGAACAGGCAGGCGAAACAGCCCTACACAGCCCTGCCACAGTACACGGATATAATCATACCGTTATTAAATTCTTTAGATACGCGATTCCATATTATATTCCCTTTTAATCAAATTCTAAAAGTATGCTTGTTGACTCCGGTATCACGTTAGTTAAAGACTTCGAAGCTTACAATGTTTAGGGAGAAATGGAATACCGGTGTGTATTTTTTTCTTTAAAGTACCAAGACCAGCTATATACTGTATGTTTACGTTCCAAAATTAATTTCGTTTATGGCCTTCACACGCGTTACAGTATGCTCCTATTCTTTTTATGCTCAGCTACTAAGATTTCCCTTCAGTGGTAAAATTCAATATCTACAACGGGCACAGTAAAGACGTTTACAGTAAGTCTTTCTACGACAGACCAACGGACCACGAGTGCCCCTGTCGGTCAACCAATCACGCACCGCGGTATCCCGTGTCATCATACCTGCGGTATCTGTACCGCGGTGTCTGTGCCGCGCACTTTGAATGGCTGCATCTGTAGTTTACTTATTAAGCAGAAGGAAAAGTTAAATATTATTTTTTGTCTTAGCAGTTTGCAACTGGTATAACTGGCTTTTAACCTAACTGGCATAATGCTTTAGAGATACTACTGATACATGAAAGGGTACTGAAATGTCTTCTTTTGGGGAAACAGGAAGCTAATAAAACACTGCAAATATAACCAGACCGCTGAAAAGTCAGTTAAGAAATACTGTAGAGTACATCTGCAATAACTGGACACATGTTACCGAGCTTTATGCAAACTCCTTCTTTTCAGTATAGAATTCAAAGAAAAATAGCTGATTGGCTGTTCTAGCAGTCAAACTATGGATGCTTAACTAATATTTAAATTAATTTTATTACACATTTCATTTAAGACGTAAGGATTAGGGTGGATGAAGCACAAGAGCTAAAGGAAAAGACCCCATAGTTTAAGAATAATCTGTAATTACATTAAGCACATTCTTCTATCTTACTTACAAAACAACCATCCCGTCCCACAATAGAAGGGAAAACAAAACAAGAAGGCCCCTTGGGTTAGCTCTGTGGCCTCTCTGAGTCCCCCTTCCATCCTGCACAAGGCTAATATACTGTAGCCTCTGTTTCCTATCTGACACACACAGAGAACACAGCCTCATAATTAAGCTTCAGAATGCTTATGACTTTTTCCAGTAGTGAAAAATAATGTTTATTTAAAATCTGTTGCTCTATTTTCTCAGTAAATAAAACACTTTGCACTCTTGAAATCATCTGACTAAGATTTTTTTTTTAGGCATGGCATTCCTTCAGGTGTTGATATTCAATTCAATTCTCTCTCTGAACCAACTTGACAAGCTGACAACAACACCATGTAACTGTCACTACTGTTGTCTAAGCCTTGGCATATAAACTTGCAGTATGCCTGAAGTGCCGTGTTAGAAGAGAGCCTGTACATACAGCAACAGAATTCTGCCCAAGGTCTAGTCTGCAGCAAGATCAGCTGAATATATATGATCAGCTAGCTACCACTGACGATGCATCCACCTGATCAGCATTATGGTGGACTTTCTTCAACATTCCTAAATATTACGATATTTTTGAGTAAATGCTATGCCAGGAGCATATGAGGTGCCGTTTAGGTCATAATTCAAACTTTACCTCTCATACATACACAAATTGCTCTCACATACACACAAAATGCTCTCACACTCTCCATTTTACCTCTCACATTCACACTCAGCAAATCACTTTGTGCCATTTAGACAGACCGCCTACATTGGGGCATAATTCACCTCTCACATACACATAAAATGTTCTGTCTCTCCCATTCACATTGTGAAGGAGTATTTTATGTATATGTGTGAGGTAAAACCAGTGAATGTGAGAGCATTTTATGTGTACAGTATGTGCGAGGTAAAACTAGGGAATGTAAGAGCGTTTTATGTGTACGATTTTTTTTGTGTGTGAGAGCAATTTGTGTGTGTAAGAGAGGTAAAGTTTGAAAAATGGCCTAAACGGCACCTCACAGGAGCAAACTGAATTTCATGCCCATCAGTGACTTACTCTGACCAAGCAGGCATTTACTGTACTTCCTTTATTGTCCCAGATGGGACATTTGCTTTCAATTTCCCAGCTCAACGCTAACCAGGAGGAGCTACTGAACTGTCAATGCAAGAGTAGAGTAGGACTTTCTCTCTCCTTAACATTCTGATGCTATGCCAGGATTGGTTGACACTGGGCCAGCAGAGCAAGTGTTGGACAAAGCTTTGACCCTGTCAGAACCGGCCCTAGGGGGCCCTAGGTAAGACTTTAGAAAGCGGTCCCTCCAGATCATGATTTGCACATACACTACTCTTATCAGCTCCCAACACAACCTTATTTTACTATTAAGAATAATAAAACAAATTAATTATATAACTAGAAAACTTGTATTAACCAGCTTTGGAGAACACATAAGAACTAACATAGAAACAAGAACATGAGGTACACATTTTACAAAGATGATGTATTTTAACACTGAAAGTAACAAAGAGAAGCATTAATAACAATAAATAATGATAAACAAAATCTCTGTTACCTCCAAATTTGAGTAAATCATAACTGACAGATTACTGCATTGAAACCTTTGTAGTAAAGAACTGCAGAAATAAATATGAAATTAAGTAAGAAAAAATAACAAGTGCCCTCAATAACAAGGGAGGAGAGAACAGTAAGATAGATGGGAAAGTTTTATTTAAAAAGTTCTACTCTAATCAATTTATCAATATGTTCGATCTCAGGTATGTTTTAATCAACTTGAGCTCTGAAAAGCACCTTTCTGCTTCTGCTACTGTCACTGGGAGAGAGACTGCAATTCAAACGGCTACAGGTTGAGTTCATAATACCCCCCTATAATGAAATATAGGAGAAATCACAAGGAAAACAATGTGTTTTAATGACAATTATGTATAATGGCTGAACAGTCTTTTTCATGCTTTTTAGCAGGCTACCCACACGGCATGTTGGAAATGTGAATGTTAACTTCTAGTAAAAACACCTCAAGTAGTCAATGTCTCTAGTTTGAAAATATAACATGTCTATGGTAACCCAGTTAAATGGAACTGACAGTCAAAATTAAATTAATACAAATACAAATGATTGTATTATTACACAGATTGTGCATTATTACAATGACTTGATTTGGTGTACCTCTGTTTTGAGATTGCTTATCCTGCTCTTCTTTTGAAACATTACCTACTCGATTATGATTGGTTATTTTTTTTGACTGGGCTTCCATTAGGATATTCCACAGCAGCAACAGAAAGAGCCACTACAGGGTCACATTTGAACTTGCCGATTAAAAATATGTTGCATTGTACATTGAGGGGGCCTCCTAGAGGCCTTGGGGCCCTAGGCAGTAGCTTAGTCGCCAGCCCTGCTCCTTCTTGTACATGGGTGACATAAGTCCACAGTTGCAGGATGAGTATTTCAGAATTCAACATTATCATTCTTGAGAATTCAATTGCTATCCAAACACATTTGATATCAATTTAATTTACCTAATGTAAAAGTATTTACTTATGAGTATACTGAATATTGGGTGTATACTGATGTTATACTAAATGTACAATTCTTGTGTTTGTATCTTTTCATAATCTTGATTTATTATACTGGTAACCCTCAAACAAATGATCAACCATTTGTATCTAGGAAGATTGTTTCATGTATTTACTTTTATGCTTTTATGTGCACATTGTATGTATTAATAAATGTATTCCATGTATTTTGAATCCATGTGCAATTAACTGTTATCCTGTGGACTGATTCCTAATACCCAAGAAAAGATCACAGAATTGACTGTAAAAATTAATGAATTGTGCCAGTAATTTCACACAACTCCTACAGGTGTCATCAGCAACGAATGCACTTATGTAATACAGTACTCAGACGGTTATGGGATATGTATTGAGATAAATATTCTGTATATGGAAGCAAACTAAAATCTGAACAAGTACATACAGATGCAGCCATTCAAAATGCACGGTAAAACCCCCGTTCCACGCCTAATTATCTACCGTTTAGCGCATTAAACCACAGTACGTGATTGGCTGGCCAAAATGTGGTGCATTGGTTGTTAGTGAAACAATTGCTTCATTTAATCTCTTTACTGTGCATGTTTAAATCTGCTTAATATTGAATATAATATGAAATTGTACAACTAAAACTAAAATTTTAGTAGCTGAGCATAAAAAGAAGAGGAGCAGATAATAGTATCCGGAAGCACCTTGTAAAACTGCCAGGTAGAGCTAATAAAGCTTAATGTCTCGTGTACAGCATTTGAGCTGTTGCCAGAAAACGCCTGGTTTCGAATCCCTGTCACTGCTGAGGGACAATCTTTTTCCAATTAAGAATTTAAGTTGCACAGATGCAGCCATTCAAAATGCACGGTACAACCGCGAGAATTTATCTACCGTTCACCGCGTTGTACCGCAGTACGGGATACGCTGGCCAAAATGACCGACAAAATTTAAACCCATAGCAACTGTACTCATTTTATGATGCATTGAAATTGATAAAATATCACAAAGTTACATGCCATTATCTGGATTATTTAAGCGTGCATAAAAATATTTATGTATTAAAAACTAACATTAAATTATCATGGGAATTCGTATATATTTATATGTACTGCACAGAGCGAATCATGCCATGTTTAAAAAAGCAAAAGGCTATTGTCTATGATTTCTCTTTAAAGTAAAAAGGGCAATTTAACATTAGCATTCCTGTACTACATATATATACACTCATCCACAGTGTGTACACAATCGGTATTATTCTATTGGTCAAGCTGCACCGACTAAGAACCGGACATGGCCGTTTCCGGGCCACCCTACACAAGTGGGGCCTCACTGATGACCCAACTTGCGAATGCGGCGATGGCAAGGAGCAGACGGCCGACCACATCCTATACTCCTGCCCTCGCTTCAGATGCCCCGGCAACTTTACTGATTTGGATGATGCCAGCCGCGACTGGCTGAGGCACCTGACTGCGACAATATAACTATGTAACCTGCATTTTAAGCTCATATGAATAATAATTCTATTGGTAATAAAATATTATGATTTCCCTTGGGTTTAATATGATTACCTGAGGCAATATTCCTGAGTCATCAGTTAAACAACATTCCATTGACCTGAATAATAAAACCAAATAATTTTCAGATCATTATTATGATAAACAGACTGGTTGCTGTTGTTCTTCTAATTCTTAAGAGGCTACCAGGGAAAACATTTTCTATAATTCATTTAAACATACAGACACATAAAGCGCAAATAGCCCAACTACAAAAAGGCACAAGAAAAACACAAAACTGAAAGATACAAAAATACTAACCTCTCGGTGGCAAATAATCCTCTTGGGTCTTGGGGCCTCTTGCTGCAGCTGGTACACTGCACAGAAAAAAGGTTATTTTTCTACATACTGTATAGGGTATCAGACAAACAAGACTGAACTTTGTTGCATTACTTTGTTGCATTAACATTTAACTAGTATACTGGATAATCATGTAATTGCAACAAAAATAAAGCAGAAACTAATAGGTGAGTTGTTATCTCATACTAAACCAGTACAGTAGGTCCAAAGTAAACTTGACTGCTGAAATTAGTCCCCAACTCTGTCAAAAAAAAAACTTGATTACAACAAACCCAAAGTAACAGCTGCTTCCCTCGAGAGGATATTGAAATACTGGACTAAATTAGTACAACTCTTTCTATAGACCAATTCCGAAATTTAGTATCATACTAAGCAGAACACTGGAATTATTGAAATAATATCATAATTCTTAGCATCCAACACTGTGATATAAATTCTAATATTCAACTAAAATTGCGCACCAACCACAATCCAATAATTCTGTGTCTAATTATGAAGGTGCCTTCAGTACCATGGCTACTAATGCACATAGAATCTGTATGCTGAATGTGATAGAATGTTCTGAGATGCAAATTCTGATAAATATTCTATGGAGGAAAGTGAACAGTTATTAATTGTTCACTTCCCTCCATAAGATATATCTCCAGTTTATCTCCATAAGATACATATAGTACTGAAGTGTCACTTGAGTCTATTTGTTGTACTATTTATTGGTAATGCCTAGGTTAGGAGCGACTTGCAGCTTCTCATTGCCATGAGAAACATTACAGTTACAATGTTAGAATTTGCTGTAGCATTCAATCTTGGGCCAGTCCCATACGAATGAGGTTGGGCCATTTGTACATTTGACCTGCTGCCTTTCAATTAGTCATCTAATCAATCTATCACTTAATCTGCCCAATAAAAATTTTAGTTTCTACTACATTGGTGCTCAAGCACTGAGCTCATTTAAGCTATGTGTTCACTCTCTGATCGCAACTACCTGACTAGCTTCGAAAGCACCTATCCAGAGGAGAATCACCACTTTTATTTTTCTCTGGCACTTCTCCGCTTGCCTCACTGTCCTTACGCCGCTTTCTGGCAGCCCGATATCAAACAATATCCAACCTGCCTGCTAAACTCTCTCCACCAAGTCACCTTGGTCTCACTGCCTCCTCAGCTCTCTGGAATTGTCACACACTGTACACCTAGAGGACACTCTACTTCTGTCCTGTTCCTAGTTCCCTATGATTATTCATGTTTTTCCTGTGTGTCTTGTTGTGTGGCCTATTTACTTCCTGTGTCTGCTCTGCTCCTGGTTCAGCATTGAGTGTACGGATGTCCTGAGACCTGCCTAGTACCAGGCCGCTCCTGTCCGTGGCCTGAGGGCATAGGTTTCTATTCTGACATTGTCTGACCCCCTGAGCCTGGGCTAACCTCCGTGTTGTCCCCTTTTACTGCTACACATAGGGCCTATATTGCTCTACTGGTCATTCCACGGCATGCCTTCCGACATCCGTAACAGGAATAGGGATATTGAAGAATAGGTGTAAAACGGGTAAAATGGGCTATTTTCTGTTGTTAAAAGTAAGGGTATATTAAAGAAAATATTTTTATTGGGATCTTCTCAGAAATTATTATTTATGATAGCTCTTCGGAATGTACCCTTTCTCATTCTTATGGCTATGATCCAATAATAACAGTGCCAAAACAGCCGGATAAAGCAATAGCAAGATTTTAAGCATTCCTTGATTTGTAGAGAACTGCTTTGACAAGTGCTGCCTCACAATTGGTAACTAAGCCCTTATGGGATGGAAGGAAGTGGAGGTTAGCAGAAGAAACTCCTGACTCGTTGAGAGTTGCTTCAAGAGATGGACCAAATGCCCAACACTTTCACTCAAAAGGAGAATTGAATCCATCAATACATCTATTATCTAACCTCTGGGGCCCATACTGGCAAGCTACAGGCACAAAGCAGGACAGCAGATTGAATGCAAAGGTTAATTGCAGGAGCAGACCAGCTTCTTAATGTATGATTAGATAGAGGTCAGGTTGAGCCCCGGCTGTGGAAGTGGTGGCTCCAATTCAAAACAGTGGATAATGTAGGGTCGCCAGCTGAAATTGTTCCTGTTGAGTAGGTTTGACTGAAGCAAAGTACAGAGGCTCAATGTTAGCTGAATAAGAGATGATGGTTCTGATGCTGAAGAGAGGAGGGAGGTGGATGAGATGGACATCCTTTGGATCTGCAAAATCAAAGTTATGGCTCTTATTGGAATTACACAGAAAAGTCCAAATCCCTGCACTTGGATTGCAGCCTGTCAGAGTGCCCTTGGCACTGCACTGCAAGTGACAGTGGTGTAACAGTTTCAGGATAGGAATTGGGATGCAGAAAACAGTGCTGTAAGTTTCTTGGAGGCGTGAATGTCTGAATTTCATGGAGTGTTGGCCAGTCAAATGGGCAGAAGACTGTGAAGGTTCTTTGACTGGCAGGGTCAGAGGCTGTCGCACCATACAGACTGAATCTGTTGCCAAAGCATCTGAACGAATGGACATTGTTGGGTATATGAAAAGTGGCAGATGTCTTTCAGTGGCATTGAATGACTTAATTGCTGGAAAATTACTGACCTTCCTTGGGTAGATGCAGATAATGAAGTTTAAATGACTTGGCATGACTTGGAACTTGAGCTTTGCAGTTGCGATAAGTGGAGGAAGGCTGCCAATCGTCTGGAGGCTGCAGACAGACGAGCCTGAAGTGAGAATCTCTGCAGAAATTGAAGATTTACAAAAAATTGCAGGTAGAGGCAGAAGCTGCAGCTCTTAGACAAAGGGAAATAGAGAGCTATGAAAGCAGAGACCCTGGAGGTGTGAGGTCTGAGTCCATTAAATATACAGTGGAAAAGGTTGGTACCATAAGAGGACCAGTCATTGATATGGTGATATGAAATTCTGCTGCGAGAATAGCAGCTGCTTTTGCTGCGAAGGCAAAACAGAGTACCACAATAGAAACTGAGAGGTTGATACATACAGTGGTGTGAAAAAGTGTTTGCCCCCTTCCTGATTTCTTATTTTTTTGCATGTTTGTCACACTGAAATGTTTCAGATCATCAAACAAATTGAAATATTAGACAAAGATAACACAAGTAAACACAAAATGCAGTTTTTAAATGAAGGTTTTTATTATTAAGGGAAAAAAAAATCCAAACCTACATGGCCCTGTGTGAAAAAGTGATTGCCCCCCCTGTTAAAACATAAATCAACTGTGGTTTATCACATCTTTGGAAAGCTGAGTTCAATTTCTCTAGCCTCACCCAGGCCTGATTACTGCCACACCTGTTCTCAATCAAGAAATCACTTAAATAGGACCTGCCTGACAAAGTGAAGTAGACCAAAAGATCCTCAAAAGCCAGACATCATGCTGCGATCCAAAGAAATTCAGGAACAAATGAGAAACAGAGTAATTGAGATTTATCAGTCTGGAAAAGGTTATAAAGCCATTTCTAAAGCTTTGGGACTCCAGCGAACCACAGTGAGAGCCATTATCCACAAATGGTGAAAACATGGAACAGTGGTGAACCTTCCCAGGAGTGGCCGGCCGACCAAAATTACCCCAAGAGCGCAGCGACGACTCATCCAAGAGGTCACAAAAAACCCCACAACAACATCCAAAGAACTGCAGGCTTCACTTGCCTCAGTTAAGGTCAGTGTTCATGACTCCACCATAAGAAAGAGACTGGGCAAAAATGGCCTGCATGGCAGAGTTCCAAGACGAAAACCACTGCTGAGCAAAAAGAACATAAAGGCTCGTCTCAGTTTTGCCAGAAAACATCTTGATGATCCCCAAGACTTTTGGGAAAATACTCTGTGGACTGATGTGACAAAAGTTGAACTTTTTGGAAGGTGTGTGTCCCATTACATCTGGCGTAAAAGTAACACAGCATTTCAGAAAAGGAACATCATACCAACAGTAAAATATGGTGGTGGTAGTGTGATGGTCTGGGGCTGTTTTGCTGCTTCAGGACCTGGAAGACTTGCTGTGGTAAATGGAACCATGAATTCTGCTGTCTACCAAAAAATCCTGAAGGAGAATGTCCGGCCATCTGTTCGTGACCTCAAGCTGAAGCGCACTTGGGTTCTGCAGCAGGACAATGATCCAAAGCACACCAGCAAGTCCACCTCTGAATGGCTTAAGAAAAACAAAATGAAGGCTTTGGAGTGGCCTAGTCAAAGTCCTGACCTGAATCCGATTGAGATGTTGTGGCATGACCTTAAAAAAGCGGTTAAGGCTCGAAAATCCTCCAATGTGGCTCAATTACAACAATTCTGCAAAGATGAGTGGGCCAAAATTCCTCCACAGCGCTGTAAAAGACTCATTGCCAGTTATCGCAAACGTTTGATTGCAGTTGTTGCTGCTAAGGGTGGCCCAACCAGTTATTAGGTTTAGGGGGCAATCACTTTTTCACACAGGGCCATGTAGGTTTGGATTTTTCTTTCCCTTAATTATAAAAACCTTCATTGAAAAAACTGCATTTTGTGTTTACTTGTGTTATCTTTGTCTAATATTTCAATTTGTTTGATGATCTGAAACATTTCAGTGTGACAAACATGCAAAAAAATAAGAAATCAGGGGGCAAACACTTTTTCACACCACTGTATATGGATTATATGGATTCATACAATGACCTAATTCCAAATGCCAGAGAGGGTGGACAGAGCAGAGCTCTTTTGTGAAATACAATTAATCTGAACTCAGTTATCGGGTTAATTCTATCCAGATAACTTGAGAAAATCCTGAATTAATTGAACAGCAAAATGTTTTCTTGGCTTATCAGAAACAAACATGGGATATTATGTACTTGCTTATAATTTTTCAAGTTTTGACTGGACTTGTATTATAAACATCCACAGCAGCAACAGTAGGAGCCACTAGAGAGAATTTTTGACTGACATTTGAATGTGCCAAATAAAAAAAAAATGTTGCACATCGATGGGCTCCAGCTTGCGGCATCAGAACTCTAGTCGGTCACTTAGTTCGCTTATGCCAAGGACCAGTCCTGCTTCACTCTCAACATGGCAGTAGCTTCAGGTTTCCAGATTCCAGCTGCTATTCACCATCACTCCCTTGTTCCTCATCTGTGACACCAAATAATGCCTCTAGAAAATCTAGACAAATTGATTTACTGTATAGAATGTTTTTTAATGTGACTTTCCTATCTGCGCAGCCTTACTGATCTCACCTCCCTTTCTATTGAATGTACTTGAGTTTTTTTCACTTAATTTCATATTTATTCCTACAATTCCTTTTTACAAAGGTTTCAGTGCAGTAATTTGTAAGTTATAATTTGCTATTATTCTGAAGTAACAGAGATCTGGTTTATCGTCATTTTGTTGTTCCCATTTATTTCTTTCAAAGTTAAAATACATATTTTCTTCGTAAAATGTTGGCTTCTTATTATTGTTAGCAAGTTATTTATTATGTGCTTTTCAAAACTGGTTTAAAACTTTTATATATACAATATATATTTGCTCATATATATAATATTGTAACAAATGGGGGGTTATGAAACTGGTAAAAATCAGCAACTGACCGAGCAGTTTAGTCAATAAGTTAAATAATTATTCATAACCCCCAACTTGTACGAGATTCCTAACCATATACCCGAGTGGCTGGTATAACTAGAGCCATGTGGATTCTTAATTCTCCGGAACAGCTTTGTTGAGAGGAGTAATAATCCAGGTACACTTGGTTAAAGCAAATATTTAATAATAATAATAACTAATAATAAACTTTATTTTATATAGCACCTTTAAAGGTAGCTTCTCAAAGCACTTTACAGAATGACAACAATAATAAATAAAAATAATACGCAAGATAAAACACAATTACAATATACAGAGGAGACCGTGGATGGTGGTACTAAGAAAAGCAGAGGGGTGAAGAATGGAACCAGTTAAGTAAAGGCTTTTCTAAAGAAGTGGGTTTTGAGTCTGGATTTGAAGGAGTTTAGAGAAGGTGACTCTCTGATATCTGGGGAGAGAGTTCCAGAGCTTGGGGGCATAACAGGAGAAGGCCCTGTCACCCATACAATGTAGATGGGCTTGGGGGACAGTAAGGAGACCAGAATTAGAAGAGCGAAGTTTGCGAGGTGGGGAGTAGGGCGATAATAGTTCAGACAGGTACTGAAGTGCCAAGCCATGCAGAGCCTTATAGGTGAGCATGAGGATTTTAAAGTCTACATGGAATTTGACCAGAAGCCAGTGCAAGGACTCCAGGATAGGAGTAATGTGATCATTTGCACTAGACCTGGTCAGGATTCTGGCTGCTGAATTTTGGATATACTGCGGTTTGTTCAAAGTAGATTTAGATACCCCAGCGAGTAGAGCATTACAGTAATCAATTCGAGAGAACACAAATGTGCTGATCAGCTTTTCAGCCACAGTTAGTGATAGCATAGGGTGAAGTCTAGCGATATTTCTGAGGTGAAAAAAAAGATGTTTTGACAATATGCTGCACATGTGGGTCGAATGTTAAGCCAGAATTGAATATAACCCCAAGGTTTTTCAATTTAGACTGAAGCTCAAGTACAGAACCACCTACAGATACAGTTACAGGACTGGCTTTATGAAGTTGATGGGGGGTGCCAATAAGCATGACTTCAGTCTTGTCGCAGTTAAGATGAAGGAAATTTTGAGTCACCCAAATTTTTATGTCAGAGATGCAATTAGATAGAATAGAGACAGCCACATCAGTGTCAGGTTTGGTATGGATGTATATTTGAGTATCGTCAGCGTAAAAATGAAGGCTGAGGCCATGTGATCTTAATAGCCAACCAAGTGGAAACATGTAAATGCTGCAGAGCAAGGGGCCCAGTATTGAGCCCTGAGGAACACCAGACTTAACAACACCAATTTCAGACCTATACCCATTAAGAGAGACAAAGTGACAGCGATCAGTGGGGTAAGATTTGAACCATTTGAGAGCAGTGTCAGAAACTCTAAACAGTCTCAAGACGAGAAAGTAAGATATTATGGTTAACAGTGTCAAAAGCAGCACTGAGATCAAGAAGGAAGAGTATAGAAAGAGAACCAGAATCAGAAGCTATTAGAAGATCGTTAGTGACTTTGACCAGGGCAGTTTCTGTGCTGTGAAGTTGACGGAAGCCAAATTGGAAGGGTTCGAAAAGGTTGTTTGTCATGAGGTGGTTATGTAACTGAAGTGTGACAGCACGTTCTAGAATTTTTGCAAGAAAGGGTAAGTTGGAGATGGGGCGAAAATTGTTAAGGTTGTCGAGAGCCATGTTAGGATTTTTTGGCACAGGCGTAATGGCAGCAGTTTTGAGGACCATTGGTACAATGCCAGTGCTCATGAATTCATGTATAATATTGAGGACAATGGGACAGAGAGAAGAGAAACAGGACTGAAATAAAGTGGTGGGAATAGGATCTAAAATAGATCTGGTGGGTTTCATGCGTGTAACTAGTTTATTGAGGGATGCTGAGTCAAGAAGAGAGAAGCTGGAGAGAAGGGAACCAGAGAAATTGGATGAGGAGGGAGGAGGTATGGAAATGATATGCGTAGTGGAGAGAATGTGATGCCGGATGTTGTCGATCTTAGAACTAAAGAAATCTAAGAATGTGTTGCAAAGCTGCAATGAGGCAGGTAATGTGGTAGGGCAGTTTGGCAGTCTGTTGATGGTGGAGAAAAGATGTCTGGGGTTATTTTGGTGATTTTCAATGATGTGACAGAAGTAGGTGGATCTAGCAGACTCTATAGTAACCTTATATTCAGACAAGTAATCTCTCCAAGCCTGATAATGTACATTTAGGCCAGAAAGACGCCACCTCAAGTTTGCGGGAGACTGCCTTCATGGATCGCAGATGGTCATTGTACCAGGGGGCAGGGCGAGAGAAAGAGATGGTTCGAGTTTTTAAAGGAGCAAAGGTGTCAAGGGTAGATAAAAGAGCACTGTCAAGTAACTGTATTTTGTCCTCTAGAGGGTCAGAGGAAGAGAAACAAGATAAGGAGGACTGAACAGAATTTGCAAACCTTGGGTGATCAATTAATCGCCAGTTGCGGAAAGTTACAGAGCATGGGGGGGGGGGGAGTGTTAGAAACAGGTAATTCCAGATTGAAAAGAATAGCTAAGTGGTCAGAGAGGCCTAGACCACATCCCAATAGAAAAAGGAAGTCTTTAGCCAGACTGGAAGACCTTGAATCGATGTGTATATTAAAGTCCCCAAGAATAAGGATCCTTTTAAACTTAAGGCATAAAAATGAGAGAAAATCAGCAAACTCACCTAAGAAGGCTTCACTGGGTTTGGGTGGTCTCTAAACTGTGGCAATAATAGTAGATTGGGGGATAGAAACATTTAAAACAAGGCACTCAAAAGAAGAGGGAGGAAGCATAGTACTTCCCCCCCACCCCCCGGCCTCTGCCTGAAAGACGCAGAAGGTTAAACAAACCATACCCAGGAGGGACTTATTGGTTAAACAGGAGTCCATTGTTTTGTTTGTGCTAGGTTTCGGTTAAGCACAGAAGGTCCATTTTTTTTTTCTTTGATAGTGTCACATAAAAGAAGAGCCTTGTTGAGTAAGGAGCGGGTATTGGGTAGAGCTGATCTGGCCAGTCTCGGGGATGTAGGGGGAAGTGGAGTGCATTCTAGGTGCGGTAGTAAGAGAAGATTTTGAGGTCTGCGCCGGTACGGGATGAACTTACAGTCGTGTGCTGTATGATAAATATTGATCATAATAAACTACACAAGACACAAAACATACAACACATAAAGTTACATTAGAATTTTGAGTAGGTAGCTGCATCAGCATGCATAGGCTGCAAAGGAACAGGTAACGGGTATATTCCATGCTGAAAAGAAAAGAAAGGAAACACAATGTTTCACCCGTGGAACCTTCTTCAGGTGTGAACCATCTTAAGCCAAGAAAGGAAAAACAATGTTTCGGCCATGGAGCCTTCTTCAGGTGAGAAGGCTCCATGGCCGAAACGTTGTGTTTCCTTTTCAGCATGGAATAAACCTGTTTCTACAGTATCTACAGACAAGGCATTTCAGAGGCCTAACATTCTGGTCACCCAGAAAACCCCAGACTGCAACTAACCACTTAACTCTTAATATGCCTACAGAGGCCACACAAGAGATGAGCTGTCTTCTTACTAAATACCAATCTTTTACCCAGGAAACCCAAGTTCCCTAAAAACATAGAACAGCATACTCTAATAAGGTTCAAATATTTCGCTCCAGTCAGGTTTAGTTTTGATGATCAAGAAGTAGGGGCCCTCGCCTGGCACAAGCTTCAAGTCCCAACACCTCTGGATTCCTCTCTCTTCTCCCTGCTTGTCTTTTTCTGTGCTGCTCCTGGCCAATCATTAATCCACAACTTCCCTAGGTATACGTAAGTAAACTTTACCATTGTACAGATGCAGCCATTCAAAGTGTGCGGCACAGACATGTACCGGAGGTAATTGGCTATGGCCTCGCGCGTCACAATGCAAAATACTGCGGTACGTGATTGGTTGACCGACAGGGGCACTCTTGGTGCGTTGGTCGGTCGTAGAAAGATTTAAATGTCTTTACTGTGCCCGTTTAAGTATTGAAGATTAAACAGTACATAGGAAGCTTCATTCAAACTGCGGCACGTCATAACTATTTCTGTATTGTAACTTGTTGAAGCCTTGAATTAATTTTGGAGTTTTTTTTTTAATTGAACTGAATTTAAGCCTTTCCTAAAAAAATGTATACCCATACCCCATCATATTCATTTTAACCATTTTACTTATTTATAATGTTTTTTGGAACAATACTGGAATATACATGGGCTTCTCATTGACTATTATTTTCTTTGCGGTACTATACGAGAATTTACGGTAACTCGCGGTAGACTGCGTAATGCGCACCGCAAAATAATGCGATATCGCCCGCTTGTTTTGAATGGCTGCATCTGTACCTGCTCAAGGGATCCCCCAGACCTCAGCAAACATCCTGTCTCCTTTGAAGTTAGAAGTATTTACTCTTCCCAGTGTCACAAACTGTACCTAAAATCTAAGAGAGACTTCTAAGTCACCTAAAACTGTAACAATTTACCTAAATGTTCTAAAAAGTAAATTAAGCTCTGGGTAGGAGAGTGGGGTTTTAATTTGATGTAACAATCTGAAATTGTAACAGTATATTCTTGATGACTTTTATGAACCAATCAAATATAATGATTTAGAGTCTCACACATTAATTCTAAACATACAATTTATTGATATAACCAAAACATGCATAACAAACAACAGGGATTACAAAGAATAGAGTTAAAAAAATCACAATTAAATACACATCAACTACAGTCATTTTACAGGTCTATCAGTCACATCACATTTATATTCTCAGACACAAGCAAATATGGATTTACTATAATGAACTAAACACACACATGCATTTAAGATAATGTTTCAGTTCTCAAGAATTATAATGTGAACAATACATTTAATACTCAAAGATCCATTGTCAAAATGTCCTTGATGATACCTTGCACTGGTAAAAAGGAGCTGGGCTGGGTTTCCAAAACTAGCTGTGTTTGGGATCAGGCAGCTCTGCCAAAGGTCTTGAGTCTTGATGACTTTAGTCTTTAAAATAGTCTGTACACAGTTTGTCTTCTTGGGGGCCACAAGGTAGACAAAAGGGTAGCTTCGTTCATTCTATGCTATACTTTTGTTTAGAATATGCTTCAATATTCAAATAAAAAGAAAGGGTCCGACATTCTAATTTCATTAATCAGGTGAAAATAACAGTGGGTTCGCAAACACTAGATTTTTCAGGAAGAATATCTTGGACAGAATTCTATACTTTACTGACTCACTCTTTTGACCTGACTTGGACTGTTTACTGTCACATTATTGTAAAAGTTTGCCAGTTTAGATGGAGAGATTGAGAGAGCCAGTGATTAATCGTCAAAGATGTATTAGGATACAGTTTATATGGAGCAACATCACAGGTTGGTGGCTGGCTGGGATCCCATCAAGGTATGGTGCTGGTGCCCACCCTACAGATCCACAATTTGTGGATTTTCCTTTGGGGATGGACAGTGATCTTAGTATTGTGGTTCTAGGGATAATCCTGCCTGGAGACTTGCTGGAGTCCATCTTGTGCTATAAATCAGCTTGATACAGCTTTATGATGTCTCTTAACAGATGCGCCTCTTTAGCCACATTCTTGTGCCATCCACAGACAGCACCAGGCTACTTGGTCAAGCCACATAAAGATTGTAAGAAATCTTTAATAACACTTAATTCTAAGTGAAATAATATGCCTTGTCATTACAAGTGTATGCACAAATACACTGGAGGGGCCCCTTTCCAAGATCTTGCCTGGAGCCCCCAAAAGCTAGGGCTGCTCCTGGAGTGAAGTCAAGTGCAGCAGAAGGAGTGGTGAAGAGAGAAGGCACTGGAGTTGGAGGCAGGGTCAAAGAGAGGCACCTTCACTTTTATCCAGACAGTTGAGATTAGCTATAGTGTGAGTGAGAGAGTAGAGAAATGCAAGTGATTTATTGAGACAAGGTATTAAGAAGGCAGGACTGGTTCTGCTGGTTCACAAAGAAGAAGAAAAGGCCCACATGATTGCATTGTGGAAGAGTAGGGATGGATTTGACAAAAAGAAATTTAGGAGCTTTTTGAGAGTACTGCTGGAAGCAGAGTGACTCCGGCAGTGGCTGCAAAGCAAAAGTTGGAACATTGCCAGGTGGCAAAAGTGAATGAACAAAGAGGATTGAACTTGAGACTCTAGGAACTCAAAAGTCTAGACATAAATAGAGAGCTTGAGGTTTAAATAGAAAGTTAACCGCAGATACTTCCCCTGAACCTTCGCCTGGCTGTTATTATTTTTAGCAGCTTTGCATTCCTCTTTTCATTCCTCTTTTCATTAAGATCATTAATAAAAGATCTATTCAGTGGAAACAGACAAGTCAATTCCTTTCCTTTAGTCTTACCTTGTTCTTACAAGTAGATCACAAGCCATCTAAAAACCCAGACATCAATTTTTAGCAAGAACATTAGAAAGATGTCAAAGATTTTTACACTTTGATCTGTTGTTAAATCTCTGTAAAAGCTTTGGTACATCCCTTTTACAGGTGCTCAAGTTGGTGTTTTAAAAACAAACTAATCAGAACAACCCCTCTGTTAAGTGACTGGGTTATGAATAAAAGTGGTGACATAATGCAAAATAAATGAAACTATGATAAAAGTATTTTATGAAATTTAAAAGAACACCAATAAAATGACAAGAAACTGACAGTGCTGGACAAGACTTGTAACCTGAAACACAGAAGTTCTATCCAGTACCAATTTCAATCCATCGCTAGAGGAGACTCGTCAAGACTGGAGTTGATTGCTTAATTTGTTAACCTTTAGTTAATACGTGGTTCTGCGCTTTCCTGTGTGGTTCCTTTAAGATTCAGGCTCTATTTTCTATCTTGTATAATCTTGTATAATTTTATGTTTGCCAACAATTAAGAATAAAAATCTTTATACAAATGAAGAAGTTTCTACAAGTCTTTGGCTTGCATAGTTATCGATAAGATTTGTGAAAATTCTTATAATTTAAATAGTCATAATTCCATTCTGGTATTTGTTTCTTAGCAATTCACAGAGTGTGCAGTTTTTCATTTTTATATCCCACTCCTGCCTTTATATTCCTTTGCATAACTGGCTTACGAAAAAAAAGGCCAGCTTTTATATTATTAAAATTTCTGGTCTGTGCCAGATAGTGTTAATGATTTAATCCTGACAGAAGCCGACCAGAAATATACTCATCACAAGTATCAAATTCTCCGACAGTGGTGGAAGAGCCAGTATTTCAGTGCAGCAGATATGTAGTGGCAATGCTTATTAAGAAGAAAGAATTAAGTGTTGCTGTGCTTTCCTAAATGCAGCCACAGGGAGGCTATTCATGTAGTTTTTGATATAAAGTGTTTTCTCTCCGACAAGGAGCAGCTCCCAAATGAGGATGCGCCCTGCCATGCCTGGCTATCATAATCAATGGCCATTCCTGGCGCCTATCTGTCCATGAAATTCCTGGGAAAGTCTAGATTGCAGTCCTAGATGTCAGAGGTCATTGTTACTCATCTCTCACCTTGATCAACCAATCAGGAACCTACAGGGCGTGGTAACACCATGTGGGTCTCAAATGCCTGCCAAACTCTCAAACAATCATCACCCGTCTTGGTTCTGGTTTAAAATACACTTTGCTTCTACAGCCATTTTTGCACACCTTTAGAGACCTGGACCTGGAACCTTGTTTCAGCAAGTGTCGGCCCAGGGAATGCCCGTATGTAAGAATTCAAATTGCTAGCAAAAGCCAACATGGATGCTTCGCTTGATCACCAAAGTATACATTTGGACTCTTGTCGACAATCTGAATAAGTTTTTATTCAGCAGAAGCGCTACACCAGAAGCAAGTTTCTTCCACCCTAAAGAGTGACTTGTTCAGACCCACGGTCACCCTCTCTGCAAAGAGACTTTTTACTAGTCAACCAGAATACTAGTAGGTCCCTGAGAGAGACACCGTCTAGCGCGTTGCTGACAGTAGAAATCTCTCCTAATTTCTCTAACTTGGAACAGCACCAGGACTGGTTGACACCGAGTCAGAGGACTGATTGGATGTTGCCGCAACAGAGACTGCCAGCTGGTCCTTTGTATCCGTGCCCCGGGAAGTACAAATCCATATCTGGAAAAGTAACCTGATATTCTACATAGCCAATTGAGATTTCAATTGTTACCTCAACACAAGTTGATATCAATTTAATTCATATGAGTAATGTATTTACTTTGAGTATCTAATATAGAAGTTGTATTAATGAGACTGATTAACGATATAGTATAGCCAAATGGTATACTGAAGTATATTTTTTGTTTTGTATCTCTTTGTGTTATGTATCTCTTCGTGATTATATACCTTGCATTTTGATAACCCTCACAGTAAGATCTGCCATCTGTATCCAGGCAGACTGTTATATGTTTTATATGCACAATTTATGTATTAATAAATGTATCTCGTGTATTGAATCTGTATGTGTGCGTCGCTGATCAATTGATTGTCTAATAGCCATAAAAGAATCACCTCGTGGTTTACTGCTACACTTAATAAATTGTTGCATTAAAATACAACATATACTGTACATGTACACATGCATGCAAAAATTTTGGTATTGACTGGCAAATGTTACACACTGATAACAGACCTTCCTGCCACAGCCAACTCACCACCAGAGGCGATTTAACGTTGTGGGCCCTGGGGCTACGGGTCTACTTTTTGGCCCTTTTCCAAATCCGTAAAATCAGCATGACACTGATCCAGCTCCCTCTCGACTGACATGGCCAAATTACACAGGTCATAACAAGCATGAAAACCGAAGGGGTAGGCACACCCAACATGGACTTGTGAGATAAACAATCAGCGGAACCAATAGCTAAATGCATATTGAGTAAAACCATGAACTTCACCAAAACAGCATATCCAGGTCTACATCAAGCTATAGCCTATCAACTGGAAATGGTGGATAGAAGCCTCGTTGTAGTTGATACTTCATCTCTGGTCTTATCTCCCAGCTCTTTTTGCTCATCAGATGCCACAGTATTAGTCGCTGATGAACATATTAGCGGTTGGTCTAAGGCTAACGATACGTCTTGGCTAGAGCTAACTGGTGGGCTAACTGATGTGGTAATAAATCAGACCCCTCACCCTTTTCTTGGTTAGATTGCAGTAGAGTTAAAAATCTCGTTATTTTTTAGGTCTTTTTTATCAACCCCTGCTCTTGTATCTCCCTTTCTCTTTCCTCTTTTCATTTAGGAAATGAGTGCCTCTTTGTTCTGAGCAACTCGTTCATGCTGAAGTAGAACATAAAACATACTTATATATATTATTGATGGAAAATATATATATAATTTATCTGTATTCAACACAACAATTTAATTCAAGCACATTGTGTAATGTGTCGGCTGTCTTAACATATCTTAAGCAGCTCCAACAATTACAGCTACACATCAAAGGACAGGACTTGAGACAGGACCAACCGGTCATCTCATGCTACATTACAAAGGACAGCTACACATCAAAGGACAGGACTTGAGACAGGACCAACCGGTCAACTAATGCTACATATCAAAGGGCAAGACGAATACACATGAAGCTGTGAAACAAAACAACTTCCTGAGATCATACTGTATATAAGAGCTGGGAAACCCTTGCAGTTTGTCTGTCCTGTGGGGCAGACCCAACGTGCGTTGATGTCATTATTGAGCTCAATAAAACAACTGAATCCACAAAGACTGTGTCCTGCTCCTTGGATGAAGTATTTCCCACAACAATGCAAAAGTCACCAAATTCCGAAGAAGAGCAGCATAATGGTTGGCTTGCTTTCCCATCTATGCCAATGCATTCCACATACAATTTCTCCTCCTTCTTTTGATTGATGGGTAAAAGTTGAATATCTGGGAGAATTGTATGTGGCCTTGGCATCCTTAAAGTTTGCTGCTGATAGTGCTTCTTGAAGGGAGAGAGATGATGGAGACAACACCTTCCAATTCCTGGGCGGTGGTGAGCAGAGAGGCAGGAGATGGCCTGTCCTGCGCAAAGAGATGGCATGTGCTGTGCACATGGGGGCAGAGGACTGTGTGGAGACATATTCAGCGGGGTACAGCAACCTGCACAGTGGGGCCAGGCACTCTTCAAAAGCTGTTGGTCTGTTCAGATACAGTGGGAATGGCAGGTGGATGCTGGAACAAAATGTTTCTGGCTCCTGCATCTCTGACAGTGTCTCCAACCTTCCAATCCTTCCCGACAATGAGTCATACAGATTTTGCATCACCCGGAAAATCTCCACACAAATCCAGTTCATATACACTGGCACCCTGCCCAGTGGTTGAGAGCTGACACCCACAGCCTATGACAAATAAAAGAAGACATGTAGGAAAGAATGTCCTATTATACTGTTCCTTTAGAACAGAGTTTAAAAAAAGTGTTCTTTTTATCCATCGTTCTGCTTTCTTTCTTATTGTCCCGATGATCCTGGAAGATGGCTTCGAGTATTTTCCCGAAGAACAGGCTTGAAGAAATATTAAAAATATAATGTATAAATCAGTACAGCAATAATACTCTATAATACAGTATATACTATAATCATATAATGAAGCCTTAAGTATTTGCTTACCTTTTGCTCTTTGTGAACCGAGGCAATTGGTACTGAAGCGTCATGTGTCTTCCCATAAAATATCTTGGTCACCATACTGTTGCAGTTGTACTGAAGATTCACAGATTTTTAAAAATACGAATTCAATCAAATCCCAACACTTATTTATATCAGTATTACTGTAAGTGTAGGAATGCCAAACCTTCTTATGTAAGACCAGGTCCTGTCTTCCAAGACAAGCACGATGCAGACAATTGATTGTTGATTATTAACCTTTTTTATAGCTGTACATTATCTTGTAAATGCTCTAATTTCTGTCATATTGTACCATTTGTAATCAGAATGTGCCCTTCCTGTGCCACAAAGACATTGGGGAGTGAAGTCTGATTTTTATTTTATTAAACTTAAAAACTACCTTGAGATATCAATCTTCTTGCACCACATTTGCACCACATTTGTTTGTATTATTATTGTTGTTGTTAGCAGGTCTTGTTGCCTGTGATGCAAAAAATAGTTAAGTTAAAAAAGGGTTTTATTAGAGCTATTATTGCCTAGCTCTTCAGATTCTAGGGTGTTCCATTGCCACCTGCACTCAAATAGGGGACCTGTCTCAGACAGATGAAGTGGTTTATCTGCAGTGTCTGAAGTTGAATGATTATACAGATGTGAATTTTGTCCTTACTTTGTCAATTTGAGACAAAAAGAAATTTATGTTTTCAGTCTATAAGCCATATTGTCTGTAGCTCTATGATAATCTTATTTTCATAATTTTCTTTTTTTTCAGTGATGATCTACAAAGCCTCTGTGAGAATGTGGATGTCCCATCTGAGAAAAGAAGGAGAACGATTTCCACCCCTCCTCCATATAGTGCCCCACACCATGCTACAAGACCAGAGGCGAACACACCCGCCCCCACAGCCTCACATCCTGAGAGCAGGTAAAAGAGTGAGCATGAATGTGGTGTCAGTACTACACTGTTTCTGCCCAGCACATGCACTGGGAGCATACTTGGACACCACAAAACAATATTCCCTGCTCGTCCTGTTCCAGCTGGTTTTCGGTGCGAGTGTCATCCGAAGTCTGTGCACAAACTGCTATGCTGGAAAGTACTGGCGGACTGCTGTACACCAAATGGACACACACAAAGTGACAATGTGCAGTTCCATCCATAAGGTGTACACAGGTGAAACAATCCTGTGCGGAGTGAAGACCATAAAGAAAAACAGTGGATTGTGATTTTAAGGCAAAGTATAATATCTATAATATCCCGCAGACAGCAGAGGAATCCTACTCTGTTGGGCCCCTGAGCAAGGCCCTTTACCCCAATTGCTCCAGGGGTGCTGTACAATGGCTGACCCTGCGCTCTGACCCCAGGCTCTCTCCCTATCTGTGCGTCTCATGGAGAGCAAGCTGAGGTATGCGAAAAGACAAATTGTAAAGGGTTAACAAAGTGATGTTATGTCTGAGGTGACAGACGTTATCCCAAATACAATCTGCTCATAAAACTAGGGTTTGACTGGCAATAAAGATTTGCACATTTTCACATTTTGCAGAGGCTTGGAGAGGTCTGGAGAGCTCTGGGAACCCTTGAGAGTGGCCTCATAAAACCTTATGCAGAATTTGATGTCTTCATCCTATCAGCTTCACCCCAAAATATTTTCAAAAGGGATGTAAAAATGTGAGAGCAGAGTTTTAAAAAAATACATATATATTAGTTGCACTTAATTATGGCTGATTTAGCATATTCTCTTAGTTGAAGAAAATAAAAATGTCTAATATCCAATTTAGATATTTTTTGTGGCATTTCCACTTTTCAATGTATGCTTTAATGTGAATAACCATAGCTTTAAGCATTTCTATGTTGCTTTAAAACATATTCTTTCATGCCTCTTGTACAGGATTCTTCATATTTGGTGATTAATTGATAAGGCTTAGCCCCATTTAAAGTTGTAATCAATAGTCTGTAAGCTATCATTACTTATCTAACATATGCACATATTTAATAGAGAGAAAATTAAACAATTTAGCCACACATTAAAAAAATACTATTTGTGTGGATACTGCTGGATACTGCTGATATTAAATCCAGCAGCCATATCACCCTGCAACTCACAACTGGCAACCCACTGAAGCTAAGCGGGTGTGAGCCTGGTCAGTACCTGGATGGGAAACCTCCTGGGAAAAACCAAGGTTGCTGCTGGAATAGGTGTTAGTGGGGCCAGCAGGGGGCGCTCACCCTGTGGTCCATGTGGGTCCTAATGCCCCAGTATAGTGACGGGGACACTATACTGTAAACAGGCGCCGTCCTTTGGATGAGATGTAAAACTGAGGTCCTGACTCTGTGTGGTCAGTAAAAATCACAGGGTGTTTCTCGAAAAGAGTAGGGGTGTTACCCCGGCATCCTGGCCAAATTTCCCATTGGCCCTTACCAATCATGGCCTCCTAATGATCCCTCCCTATGAATTGGCTACATTACTCTGCTCTCCTCCCCACTGATAGCTGATGTGTGGTGAGTGTTCTGGCGCACTATGGCTGCCGTCGCATCATCCAGGTGGATGCTGCACATTGGTGGTGGTGGAGGGGAGTCCCCATTACCTGTAAAGCACTTTGAGTGGAGTGTCCAGAAAAGCGCTATATAAGTGTAAGCAATTATTAATTATTATTACTGCATTACTTAAACATTGCTTTTTGCACAACCAAAATGTCTTTTAAGTAATGAAATCATAATGCAATATAAAACATGGTTACCCTCATAAATATAGTGTCTTCATCCATCTTAGGTTGAAAATTACTGAGACCTCTGATGTCTTTATCCCATAATGGAGTAACTTTGAAAAACTGCAAAAATGCATTTCAGACAGCATTTTGAAAGCAATGAAGCACTTATTAAATATAAGGCAGTCTATTTATAAACATACCAATCCAAAATTTAACTAGGATTAACTTTAGCTGGATATGTGTACTTTTGGCCGTATGAGTAGAACATACACAGCTTTTAATAGGAACAATAAAGCTCTAAAAACCAGCATCTTAAAGGTAGATATTTTAAGATATTTTTGTTTATTGTTATTTTCTATTTTGTTTCCTTAGGAACCTTTACCAGTTTCCCTCAAGCTAATATCTATCAGTGTTTATTTGCATATTTATATGTATTATTATTTGCAATGACATATATTTAATACTCACAGTACGATTTCCATATTGGCGGCTGATAATCTTCTACATCTAGAAAAATAATAAAATAATAAATCAGTCAAAAATCAGTTAAATAAAAACAGTCTGTCCAGATATAAAGGTAAGCATGTTCTAAGAGTATCCAATACAGTTTACTAAGATAATTATCTACTTTGCATTTTTCTAAATTGATGTCCCAAAGTATAGTAAAGGCTAATAATTATTCATGCTCATTGGAACAATAATATTTTTCATATACTTTTTCTGGACTCAGTAAAATAAATCATCTAATTTTGATAATACAAATTAAGTGTGTTTTCAGGTATCACTATTAATAACTTTCAGATAGACATTTGAGCACAATGTTATCATTTTGAAACAACAATTTTTTGGTGTGATATAGTGCTGTCTCACAGCTCTTAAGGTCTTGGTTTAGCTTTCACAAATTCGACTTTATATATAAATGTCCTGCGATTCCCATACTATTTACTTAGTAAGGAAGGGTTTATGTTACATGTGTAAAGAATAAGGAGATAAGAACTGCATGAGGTTTCTTCCAAGGATGAATAGCACAGAGTGAGTGTAATGTGGCCTCCACCAGGACACTGTTTTACACATCAGTCAATCAGTCACCTTTACTCGACTCTCAGCCAGTAAAGTCTATAGGTCATTTAAAGAGATTGTTGGCCACTCGGTGGTTTCACTGGTTCTGATGTTGTTTTGATAAACTACCTTTTCTAGGTAGTGTCTGTTAGGCATGATGCAGCTTCCACTTCTTGATTATAGAGCCAACAGTGCTCACTGGGATAGCCAGCCAAAATTTTTTCTACGCTTATAAACATACATTTAAGTGTTTGGATATACTTTTGTAGCCTGTTTCCTAATATATGCAAAATTATCACTTTATCTCATCCTTCAGTTTCACTGCCTGACCATTGATGCCTAAACACATTGATGTTTTTATCCAGTATACATGCCAGTCACTTCAGTGGTGCACAGATAGAGGCCAATTGTAAGACAATTACTGTATATCCTTGTTAGGGCAATTTCTTTCACCTGTGTAAATTCAGAGCTACCAGTGCACAAGGCTCTGAATACTTACACAAGCAGCATAAACTGTTTTTGACTTTTGACAGAAAAAAACATGTGTAATTATAATTTGTAATTCAGCAACATTTTAAACCTTTTTTAAAGGGTGTGATTAATTTTGCAAGGCACTGTATTATAACAAACCAGGGGGTTAAGATTATAATTGAGCGTTACATAAAATGTGTTTTTTTTTATTTTCAAGCACCATTCTGGTGATAAAGTAACAAATCAGGTTCAAACTTGGACAAGAATAAATATTTATTAACAATGAATAACACCGCTAGCCAGCAATTACACTATGATGGATGTGTCATGACAGATCTTTTTTAGCCTGAGGATTCTACAATATAGGAAAGTCCTAAATTAAGTCAGCAAGCTCTCTTATTGTAATGCTTGGATTATTAACCAGAATTCGGTCTTCAAAGACTGATTAAAACAAGGGTTCTCAAATGGTTCAACATTTGGAGGTAATGAAGGATGACTTAAGATGACAATGACAACTGACATGACAATTATCCTCTTTGTCTGTCTGTCTTGTTACACCACTGTTCTTCAGTGTCCTGTCTACCCTGTAATCTAACCCTGTAATTGTGCAATTCCATCCTTTGGAGGCTGGCTAATGATCTCGATGTGAATGACCAGTCACTAATGGGTGTTTATTGTTTATTATTGTGGTTCTAATAATTTAACAAGAAGTCATTTAACCAGAGTAAACGATTAGTAATACTCTTTGATCATCTGTGTGTTTTACTTGTGTTTAATTTCTTTTAAGCCAACAAACAGCTAGACAAATAGATCTCAAGAATAACCATTGCTTCGAGCCTTTTGAATAGTTTGAATTTTGCTTGGAAAATCAAATATGCTTCCCTCCAGTCATAACAGTATTATAATGCCTATACAGGAATGACATAAACCCCCCATTTAATTTCTTGGCTTTCAGTCTTTGTAAAACTTTTCTGAAGATTATTGGCATGAATAGTTTACTCCCATAGTAAATGGTATATCTGGAAAGGCACTACAGCAGAGAACATTTAGCATGTAGCAGATAAAAACAGGAATGCTGTACAAGGAAAATGCAACTCACTCAATTTGGCCTTTTAATGAAAAATAATACATCACAGAGTTTATGTTCTGTGTATATTGTGACACACATTGTGTATCAATTATAGAAGCATGTACATACAATATCACTGAAACACCAATGGCCCCATCACACAAACGTTGTCCCAAGTAAATATGATGAAAACAAAATATGTATGATTGCAATTCTGAAAACTAACATTTTGATCCAAATAAGCATTATCAAAGTACATCACAAAGCACTGATTTTTGCTGATCATTAACCTGATCTAAATAATATTTCTGAGCTAAATAAATTAAAAATCTACTAGCTGTATTTTCAAAGCTCTCATTATACATAAAAGACAATGAATGACATACTTAATCCTCCTCCTTTCTTCTTTGTTAAAAGTGATTTCATTTCAAACAGAATAAGCAAAAAGGATCTTTCACTGCTCACTGCATTCATAGAATGACTGACATTTTGAATGCAAAGGAACCTAATTTTGACAGATGTTTTGATAAATTAAGTATATAGTATTTTTCAACAATACTAATAGGTTTTTTAGAATTTTTTCCAAACATAATTTTCTACTAACAAACCTAACATGCAAATATATTTCTATGGCAACATAATAAAGTTGTATTACCTACATAGAGATCCAGCCATTCAGAAAGCATGGTGAAAAATGCAGCAAAATCCAGTGTATATTCCCCACCAGACCACGCTTTAAAAAAAATATTCTATTGCAGGACTGCACTACTTTGTAAAACCACAAGGTAAATGCTTAATGTGGCATGTGGAAGCATTTGGACTGTCACCAGAAAATGCCTGGTTTTTAATACAGGTCAATGCTAAGCCCCTTATAGAATTGAAGTTGTATACTGTTTCAACTTTTATAAATTTTATAGTGTATACTACAGTACTGTATGTGAAATATTAAATTAATTTTAAACAGGGCTATATATAGCCCTTTATCCAAGATGGCGCCGTGTTAGTGGCAGCCTGCTACAGCAGCTCTGTGTCTTTTTGTTGTCTTTTTGTTTCTTTCAGTTAGTTAATGCTAGTGTGTTAGTGTTTTTTCTTCATACCTTTGCCGGCAACTAGATTTGCGATCACAACATGATGGATACTAGGAAGCTGAGAAACTTTTTCTTGTTTTTTCTGATACTTGGACCTCTGTGGCTATCGAGTTGCAATGCTGATAGCCACAGAAGCATTGTCTACACGCGGGACCAGCTGATCGCGCTAGCGCGTCCGGCTCTACTCACTGGAGAGAAGCCATCGGTGCCGGAGGAGCTGAGGAGGAGAAGCCGAGGCTGTAGGGCTGGTGCGACGCGAAAGGCGAAGAGAAGGAGATTTAAACCCTACCTTCCTTCGATCATCATGGGAAATGTGAGGTCCTTAGTGAACAAGATGGACGAACTGGGAGCATTGGTGAGAAGCCAGAGGGAGTATCGTGAATGCAGTATCATGTGTTTCACCGAGACGTGGCTGCAGGAACTTATTCCGGACTCGAACGTTACCATCGGCGGCTTTCAGACGGTGCGGGCGGACAGAAACACCGAGAGCGGTAAGAGGAAAGGAGGGGGGCTCGCGGTGCTTGTAAACAACAGATGGTGTAATCCTGGACATACTCATGTTAAGGAGCGCGTCTGCAACCCGGACATCGAACTGGTAGCCGTAGGACTGCGTCCGTACTATCTGCCGCGGGAGTTTACATGCGCCATCTTTGTTGTTGTTTACATTCCACCTACGGCAAATGCAGAGGTAGCGTGTGACGTCATAAACACAGTCACAGCCAGGCTACAAACAAAGCACCCAAGCGCTTTTATAGCTATTTCAGGGGACTTTAACCACGTATCTATTTCCACCACTCTGCCTACTTTCCACCAGTTTGTTAAGTGCCCGACCAGAGAAAACAAAACACTGGACTTATTATATGCCAATGCTAAGGATGCATATAGTTCCACAGCCCTTCCCCCCCTTGGCAGATCAGATCACAACCTTGTCTTGCTTACACCACTGTACACGCCTATTGTCCAGCGCCAACCTGTGACCATGAGGACTGTGAGGAGATGGTCTCAGGAGGCTATGGAGGATCTACGTGGTGCTTTGGAGGCCACCGACTGGGATGTGCTGTGCGAACCACATGGGTACGACATAGACAGTATGGTGGACTGTGTCACTGACTATATTAACTTCTGCGTAGATAACACCATCCCCACCAAAGACATACACTGCTTTTCCAATAACAAACCCTGGATCACCAGCGACCTGAAGGCTCTTCTGAATGACAAGAAGAGAGCCTTTAGGAGGGGAGATAAGGAAGAGGTCAAGCGTGTACAGAGGGAGCTAAAGCAGAAGTTAAGAGAGAGCAAGGACGCATACAGAAAGAAGATAGAGGACAAGCTGCAAAGGAATAGGGTGAGAGATGTATGGAGCAGCATGAGAGAGATCACTGGCTTCAAACAGGCTGGGGGTGCAACAGAAGGGAACCTGGAGATGGCCAACGAGTTGAACCAGTTCTTTAACAGGTTTGATTCTGGGTCCTCTGTGGCGCAACACCCATCCCCCCACTGCCACACGCTCCCTAACCCTTCACAGCTGCGACTGCCCAATACCTCCTCCATCCCCCCACAAACATGGCCGCCTACAGCCACAACCCCCGACGGCTACTCACCCACCCATCCCCCACAGCTGCCACTCTCCAACACCTCCGCCATTAACACCTGCAGCACTGAAAGCAGTATGAGCACCATCCCCCAGGCCAGGCTGACCATCACAGCTGACCAGGTGAAGAAGGAGCTGAAGAGGCTGCACGAGGGTAAGGCCACAGGACCAGATAACATCTGCCCCAGAGTTCTGAGGGCCTGTGCTGATCAGCTGAGCGGAGTGCTCCAGCGACTGTTCAACCTGAGCCTGCGCTTGGAAAGAGTCCCGGTGCTCTGGAAGACATCATGCCTGGTCCCGGTACCAAAGAAAGGGCGCCCCTCTGTCCTCAATGACTACAGACCAGTTGCACTGACTTCTCACATCATGAAGACACTGGAGAGGCTGGTCTTATCCCACCTGAGACCCCTGGTCAGCTCATCACTGGACACCCTACAGTTTGCCTACCAGCCCAGTGTTGGTGTGGAGGATGCGATCATCTACATGCTGCAAAGGGCCTACTCACACCTGGACAGGGCTGGCAACACTGTAAGGATCATGTTTTTCGACTTCTCCAGTGCCTTCAATACCATCCAGCCCTTACTTCTAAGGAGGAAGCTGGAGGAGATGCAAGTCGATGCCTCCGCGACCTCGTGGATCACTGACTACCTGACAGGCAGACCACAGTCTGTGAGACTTCAGAACTGTGTGTCTGAACAGGTAGTGAGTAACACAGGGGCACCTCAAGGGACAGTTCTTTCTCCATTCCTCTTCACCCTCTATACTTCGGACTTTAAGTACAACTCAAAGTCATGCCACCTGCAGAAGTTCTCAGATGACTCTGCAATTGTGGGATGTATCAAGGGTGAGCAGGAGGAGGAGTACAGAGGACTGGTCAGCAGCTTTGTGGAGTGGTGTGGGGTGAACCACTTGGAACTGAATGTGACGAAGACAAAGGAACTGGTGGTAGATTTCAGGAGGAAAAAGGTCAAACCTACTCCTGTCTACATCCATGGGAGTGGCGTGGAGATGGTGGACTCGTACAAGTACCTGGGAGTGCACATCGACGATAGACTGGAATGGTCTAAGAACATCGAGGCCATCTATAAGAAGGGACAGAGCCGACTCTACTTCTTGAGGAGGCTCAGGTCCTTCAATGTGTGTAGTAAGATGCTACACATGTTCTATCAGTCGGTGGTAGCGAGTGCCATTTTCTACGCAGTGGTGTGCTGGGGCTCTGGGATTAGAGCAGTAGATTCCAAAAGGCTGAACAAGCTCATCAGGAGAGCAAGCTCTGTCATTGGGTTTGACCTGGACTCCTTGGAGGTAGTGGCTGAGAGGAGAATGAGGTCCAAACTAGAGGCCATCATGGACAACTTCTCCCATCCCCTCTTTGACAGGCTGGCAGGAATGAAGAGCACGTTCAGCAATAGACTGATTCATCCACGGTGCGACAGGGAGCGCTACAGGAGGTCATTCTTGCCGTCTGCCATAAGACTGTACAACGCATCCACCTTGCGTCTTGGCAGAGGCAACATCGACAGTGACCTGTTTCTGGACTAAACGCATCTACACATCTACTGCTACATCTGTTCTCTTTCTTTTTCTTTTTCTTTTTCCCGTTTACAACCACTTTTTGTGCAATATATGCCAGGGACCTGTGCAATACATTTATATTTATATCTATAGTTACATCTATATTTATATTCATATGTGTGATATGAGTGTGATACGATTTTCTGTGTACTGTTCTGTTCTAGTTTGTTCTTGTGCGTCCGGACTGTGAGTAACTCTTGTATTGTATTGTATGTATTGTACTATTATTATATAATTCGTTACACTGTGGCTGTGTTGTGTGTGTTAAGCTGCTGTTGCACTGCAATTTCCCTCACGGGATCAATAAAGTATCTATCTATCTATCTTAACAAAAAAAAACTCAGTTACTCAGTTGGATATATAAAAATAGTTTATTATTATAGCTTGTTACGAGTGCAATGTCCTTCTTTCAGGTTTACATTTGCATTTAAATAATTTATATTTTTATATTTTGACATATCTTTTTGTCTTTGTCTTAATGCAAATTTCAGCAGCAAGTAATCATGGACAATTTTTAAAAACTTTTGATTATAAAAAATATATTCTGTACTGTATTGGCTTTAAATGTACAGTATTTTTATATAGTTTACCGATCGTTGACTTAGGCAATCTGTGATTCGCAACTGTGGGACTTCATAAACTGTAGTCTTTGTTCATGTATTCGATTCACATAGCCGACATTTTAAAAGTACACATTGTGAATGAAATATGTTTCATTATAAATAGACCATACCATTTCATGATAATAATCGAGTTGTACCACCTTTAATCACTGAATGTGCTGTTGAATGTAGTGTTTTTGCTGCTTGTACCTCTAGATGAACTGTACAGTAACGGTTATGCTGTGGTCCTGAGGTTCAAGGGCGAAGGGCAAGCTGAGTTCCAGGTGCAGACTCACAGAGAAGCCTCCTTTTGGAGACTTCAGAAATGTTATTGAGAGATGATACAGGCTCATTAAAAAAGAAGCAGTATGAATAACTCTGGCCAAAATAGGCTGTGGACAGCAGTTATACGACCCAGACACTCACAACTGGCAATCCCCTGAAGCTAAGCAGGTGTAAACCTGGCCAGCACATGGATGAGAGACCTCCTGGGAAAGCTAGAAGAGATGTTAGTGGGACCAGTAGGTCAGTGTAATTCTTTATGCCCCTGGATAGTGAGGGAGAGAAGACTATGTATACTCTGTAAACAAAGGCACCGTTTTTCATATGAGATTAAGGTCCTCTCCATGGTCAATGAAATCCCAGGGTATTTCTTGAAAAAAGAAGGGGTGTTAAACACAGTGTTCTGGCCGACCCTCCCCACGCCCCCAAAACAGTGCCTTTTGATGAAAACTCTGATGAAGCCAAATAATTTTAAAAATGAATATAATATTATTAATAGGGCAGCAAAAAAGATGTATGAAAAATCTAATTTAGATTTTAAATGTTATATATTAAAAACATATACTGTGACATTAAAATTTGTATTTAAAACTAAATGCTGTATATACACAAAAAAACTAAACTGTGATTTCTTTAAAAGGGCATCTTTAAATTCCCTCTCTTTTTTCTTAGTTTAATATTTGACATACTGTGATATATAACATTATCAGAAATGTGAATATAACCTTAGACCTTCTGAGTAGCAAGCACTTAACCACTATACCAAAGCATAATTTGGGTTAAGACATTAAACATTCTTTCAATTGCCTAGTTATATTTTTTCAATTTTACTGAAGTTTGTATGTGTGATATGGTAGTGTTTCCAATGTTGTTTTACGGATATCTTATTAACTTCTGAAGTAAACTTAGTGCCCTTTTAAATGTGTGGCTTGACAGATGGGTTGAAACTATTTTTTTAATTGCCTAGTTATTTACAAAGCATACAATGAGTAACTGATCAGAACTGTAGGTGTTTTGTGCATTAACTGGGACATTTATTAATTGTAGTAGTAATTCACAAAATGATTCTTCGATGGCTATTAGAAATCGACCTTGTGGAACAACTCAGCAACACACACACTGATACTAATACACGACAGTATATTTATTAATACATAAAATGTGCTTATAAACATAACAGATCTTATAGTGAGGGTTAGCAGAATACAAAAGGTATATATATATCAATCACGAAGTGTTACAAATACCAAGAGACACATACATTCAGTATACCATTCATTTATACCATTTTGTTAATGAGCTATGATTACAACTTCTACACTACTCAAAAGCAAGTACATCACTCATAGGAATTAAATTGACATCAACTGGGGTTGAGGTAACAATTGAATTCTCGAGCTGTAATGCAGAATGTTGAATGCTCATCCAATTTATGTGGATCCATATCTCCTGCGGACACAAAGGAACAGCGTCGTCCTCTCGCTCAGGGCCAGCCAGTACTGGTGTGGCTGGAGGTGTGGGAGAAGGAGCGAGAGATTCCTGCTGTGGCACGCTGGCAGTGACTCTCTGAAGACCGGCTAGTTAGTCCTAGCTGAACTAGCAAAGTTTGTGCACATGAAAAGTGACTGCTGGTCCGAGCAAGTCACACTCTTTAGACGGGAAGAAGACCGGTTTGTTTCCGATGTAACGCTAGTCCTGAATACTGAGATTCAGCTGTCAACAGTTCCAACCGTAGTTCACTCATTGATCAGGTGAGCATTCACGGTGGGTTACTGGCGGTTCACATGGCTTGCTGCTGGGATAACCTCGGGCGGATCCTTTGGTTATGCGTGGGTGACCTCCACTTAGACTGCTCTTAGAACAAGGTAAAGTCCTGCCACTCAGACACACTGGCCGTCACGTGATTGTCTGAGCCGAGTCTGAGAATGTCTTGGAGGGGCGCATTCTGGGCTCTGTGCTGCCTCTTTTAATTCTGGAGGAACTATGGTCGTTCATTGGTTGTAATCCCACGGGCATTCGAGACCCACGTGGGATTACCTTGCCCTACCAGTTCGTGAATGGCTAATCAAAGTGGAGGATGAGTAACAATGCTCTCTGACCTTAAGGTTGTAAACACTTTGGGATGAGACTCTCCCTTGGAATCTACCAGAAAGTAATGACCATTCATTAGGGCGGCTGGAGAATCTAAGCCCTGGGAATTGTTTCTTATCAGGAAACTCTATCAGACAGAAAAACACCTTAAATCTGAACCACATGGAATTGCCTCTCTGCGTCCAGCACCACTGAGATTAGGGAGAGTTTATGTGGCATAAGTAGTTACCAATTGTAAAATATGTACCAGTTAGTCACACACACAAATAATATGAGGTAATATCCACAGATATGCCAAAACAATAGTGTAGGGTTTTAAAGCCACTACAGAACAGTATGTGTGAAATATATTTTTCATAATCAAAATCTAAATCAAAATCTGTATATCTCTAAATAAAAGTACAAATTTTACTTTCTACAACACATTGTGCCATTAAAGGTGGTTCAAATGTATTATCCTTATGATTAGGTATGGTCTCTTTCAAATGGAACATATTTGCTTCAAAGTGTGTGTACTGTACTTTAAAAACATCGAGTACATGAATTGAATAAATGAACAAAAGACTACAACATGCTACACATATGAATCACATGATGTAATATCTACAGATATGGTGAAACAATAGCCCTGGGCTTTAAAGCCACTACAGTACAGTAAATTGAAAAATATTTTTCATAATCAAAATCTAAAGTAAAATTACATTTGATCAACCAAATTACATGTTGCCATTCAAAATGTGTGGCAAAACCCCATACCTTCCTGCAGTTTAGCATGTTATAACACAGAACGTGATTGGCTGGACAAAATGAAAGACAGGCGGCACTCGTGGTGCATTGGTTGTTAGTGAAATGATTGCTTCATTTAATCTCTTTACTGTGTATGTTTAAATCCACTTAATATTGAATATTAATATGGAATTTTACACTTAAAGGGAAATTCTAGTAGCTGAGCATAAAAAGAAGAGGAGCATAATGTATTTTTAGGTCCAAAACGATTTTAATTTAGGAATATAAACATATTATGTAAACTGTATATGGCTAGTATTGGTAGTTTAAATAAAAAAATACACACCAGTATTCCACTTTCTTTAAAAACATTTTAAGCATCAATTCTTAAAGCATCAGTCATAATATGGAATCGCATATCTAAAGAAATTAATAATGATATAATTATATTCATATAGCTCAAATTATTAGAGTAGTACACTTTCATTGTAAACATCTGCATCAATTTGACTCATTCACCCACATCCACATTCACAATTACTTGGAAACTTTTTGCCTGCCCTTTTCAGCTATAGCATTAGTTTGTCAAGTGACGCGTTGGTGTGATGGCTTTGGCATATGACTTGTATGCTGGAGGTCGGGGGTTCGAACCAAGGTCTCGCCATGAGTTTCCTTTTAACAGATAAACATTTCTTTGAAAAAATAAAATAGTAAATATTATTGACACTATATTGAATTTGTTGGTATTTCTAAATATCACAACACATTCAAAATTAGGTGATTTATTAATAACAACTAATAATTTCAAACTGCTTGTATTTTAAAATTGTATTTTGTTCGGGGTGATTTGTCACTGTTTTCACAAACTTCAATTTATTAAACATCTATTTTTGAGACAGGGTGTTCCAGACCTTGTATAATTTTTGAAACTCCCTCTGTATTTCATGTTTTAACCTTTTCTATGAATACTTGCACTCGTTATCGCAGTAAAAAACCTCATACTTTTTAGAATCCGCTAAATACGGAATATAATGTAACGCATATGGCCGACATTAGAAGTTGTGCAAGCCGGCTTACCAGCGTCCAGATGTCACTGCCCTTCCCTGTGAATAGCAGGGACCTCAGCCGACGGGCTGAGGGGAGCTTTCCCTTAAGCTCAACTGGCTGGGTCCCTATTAAGTGACGCCAGAGGCCTGGGTTCGAGTCCCCAGCAGTGGGGGGCTGACCTGAGGTGGCAGTGGTGAGGGCGCATACCCACATGAACCCGAGAATGCTACAATAATATGGAATTGTTTATCAAAAGAAATTAATAACAGTATTAAATTAAGGATCTTAATATTTGTATTTTATAGCTGGTAGTATTACTGTAATCCACTTTCTTTGTAAACATGCTTTATTTTTAATCTGACTCATTCAGACATGATTACTTTAGAAACCTTTTTAATTTGTTCGTCGCAGCTATATTTCCAAGCAGCCTGTTGGTACAGCGGGTTTGCCAATAGGGGTTCTATCTAGGCAATCCTAGTTCAATGCCTGGTTGAGCACATGTTTCTTCTAACAAAGACTTTTAAAAAAATTAAATAGTGAATATTATGTACATTATATTAACATTTTTTGTGCTTTTTATATATTATAACATATTCAGTGTAAAGTGATATTAATAATGAAATAAAAATGTGAATGACACAGCCTGCAACCTACAGATTTAAAGATCACGATTTATGAAACATTTCACAGGATTTATTTAAACAATATCTAGTACCTGGTTGCATTTTTGGAAACCTTAGTTTGAATAAAGCAGATCCCAGGTGCAAGTGACATTATAATGTGAGGATATATATATTGTTAATGCGAGAAATATAGCATTATGCTATATTTTTTATGCATCAGTTGAATGAAGCCTTCTGAAGTCTCTCAAAAACATAAAAATGTAACATAATATTGTGGGGCACGATGGGCAACCGATTCTTTTAATTTTAAAGAAAATCAAAAATAGGAAACAATAATGTGTGTGCCTCAAATAGACTCATGGTTTTAAAACCCATAAAAATGGGTTTAGTTAAAAACATAAAATCCACAAAAACGAGTGATTTTTCTTACTTGTGATCAGCCTAGAATCTTTGTATTTTTACAAGTTGTATGGCCGTAAGTTTTATAACTTCTTAATTAAACATTTTAAACACTTTAATTTTGTTAACGCAACATGTATTTCCGACAGATACAGTACAATCACATTCTCCTGTCTTCCCATGGTGTGAAGAATATTAGCAGGTGGCTGAGAAAATAAAGCACCGCCCACTGAGCTCAGTCAGAGAAGAGGCGGCGCCGTAAGGAGATAGTTCTGCAGCTTGCAGTGTTTATGGCACTGAGCACGTCTGCCTTTAAAATAAAATAATGAAATGTAAATCATTTCTTTTAAATATCATTTAACATAGCTTTCTCACCAGTTAGTTTTATATTTGAAACCATCGTTAAAGCAGGGGCTTATTGTACATTCTAATGACATTACACATGGAAAGATTATACATTTTAATCTTTTTTAATTTTTTAAAAATACATTTTAGAAAAGTTTAATCTACACAAATATCACAGACTATTTTCGATTGTATTTCTGAATGTTATGTCACACTTCAATATTTTATATACATCTAAATAAAGTCAGGTGTCAGGTGCATAAACTATTAGTAATCAATAATAAGTATTAAAATTCAGTGATACAATTTAATAGTGATAAATTGTTGCACTTCCACATGTTGTAAAAACATTAATTTCCAAGACTGTGTTCAAACGTACATTAAATCTGACAATCAAAAATAAGTCAAATTCAAACTTATAAAATAAAAAATGAAGGTTAAAATTAAACCAGGGTTCACTTTTTTTCTGTCTCACCCTATTGTCTCTCACCTGCTGCGATTCGGACACAGAATGGTTAAAAATGGGAACAAGTCAGGCAGGCAGGGTGAAGGGGGAGGGGGGAGGTGTCTTCCCACCTCTATGACTAAAATGCCAAAGAGAAATGGTTTGAGCGACATACAGAGCCTAAAACGTTTGGTGTCGTCTTCTCCGCTTTAAAGGTACACTCCTTGTGGAATTTTCACCTCGAACGTTTGCCCACCAGCTAACACACAGAAGCAAACTGAATACACAATGTACTTGCAAGAATAGCGATTACAAACATTAAAAAAACATACTTTATACTGTTATACTGTACAGTGTATTAAAACTAAAACTCTATGGGCACTACACTGTGAGTAACACTGCCCACTAAACCTCTTTCCCACAAAATTCACAGGGGCAAGGTTACGTAGCTGATTCAAAGCTGGATACAATTTTATCTTGCCTTGTGAAAATAAAAATTCAGTTATTTGTCAACATATTTACTATAACTATGCATCTCAGTAGTCTCACTGTGTTAATCTCACACGCCCTGGTGCTCACTCAATGCTCATGCTCCCAGTAAAATGAAAAAAAACATTTTCTGCTTTATCACTTTGCACCAGGGAAGCTTACAGCTTTTAAAGTCATGCAATGTTTGAGTTAGGCAGGAACACGTCATTGTATCTTATTTTTTATTTCATTAAAAAAAAATAATTTGCCCATCGTGTTGATAAGATGTTCCCTGATTACTGGGAATTGTAAAAAAGAATCCTTCCCCCCTCCTTGTTTAATTAAAAGATTTATGTGAAGAAATATTTAAACACAAAACCATCACGTATAGTAATTCATCCTGCTGGTTCTCTATTGAATGACGCTGACGTACCAGGTTCAATTCCAGGCTGTGTACAATATAGTACAGTTTAAACATTTTTTTAAATTCCAAGTTCAATTGTTGGTTAATTACTGGATGCTGACATTTGGATTAAGACAAAATAAAGATTTTCTCAATTTGGATATAAACCAGAAACAGACACATCATGTTCACAATAAGCTATAATAGTGGACCAATTTTATTCATTCGGCTATATGAGAAACAAACTGAAAGCAATGCTCTGATCGCGCTTTGAACCGCCTGGGTGCAGCTTGCTACATTACTGTGCTCAATACCACTACAAGGACAACAGAAGTTTTTTTAAAAAAAGAAACGAATGTCCAAAACGCCCACTTGTGAGACTTTAACTGCTTGGTTACACGATTCCATATTAATATAACTATCAAGTGATGTTAAATCACTACAACATTTATCTTTTTACAATAGCAGCAAGTGGTGTTCTTACTACGTATTCTTAGAAAAGAATAAAACATTAAAACGTTTTATGAAGTACAGAATATAAGCTTAATAATGTTAGAACAAGCACATTAAAGAACCCGAACCAGAACCCACTGTAAGTTACCAAGTTGAAGACTTTGACACAAAATATATTTATGCATAATTCAATTACTTATGATGAAGGTGGAAGATTGTGTACTTTTGTCCATCTGAGCAATCTTGCTTTTATAAAATATATCGACATATTCATGTTCAATGATAAGCATGCTGTAATACACAGTTTAAAAGTAGTCTAAAGAGTATACAACTTAAATTCTCAATTGGAAAAAGATTGTCCCTCAGCAGTGAGGATTCGAAACCTGGGTTTTTCTGGCAACAGCTCAAATGCTGTACATGAGACATTAAGCTTTATTAGCTTGGCAGTTTTACAAGGTGCTTCCGGATATGATTATCCTATTTAAAAAACATGTGGTAAGATGCAGTACCACCGCTTTTTACACAGCGTACCTCACTCATTTTGAATGGCTGGATTTGTATAAACTCTTTTCGTGTTGATTTAAACATTTTTTCCATTTAAACCCTCTCTTGTCATCTAAGAAGATTATGTCAGAGCAGTTCTTGTGGCAATGAAACAACTTCCAGTGGCCTGGAAAATAAGACACAGTAGTCGTTTGCAGATGTACAACAAACCCAGAACAGAAGAATATCAGTCTTTGACTTTGCAGAACTACTCAGTTTTAGAAATAGTTGTTATAGTGTTAAGCACTTTAAAAATCACTCTGTGGCAAAGCATTGTGAAGGGCACTATAACAAATAAAATAATTGGCTAATTGAGATATACAGAAAAGAGATATATTTCTCTCCCTACAGCATCAGGCTGTACACTGCATGGAAGATCTTAGGTGTCATCTAGGGATTAGCAAGAGAAAATGATGATCTGTAGTTCTAGGTTTTCTAGCCCTGAATATTTAGTCACTTTAATTGGTATCATGAGTAGGTATATGTTCAGGTGGGTAGCTGCGTCAGCATGCGTAGGCTGCAAAGGAACAAGTAATACAGTAGGTTTATTCCATGCTTCTCTCTCTTCCTTCTTTCTTCTTTTTTTCAGCATTGAATAAACCTATTACTTGTTCCTTTGTAGGTATATGTTGCTAACACAAAGGAAAAAGTCTAGGCTTTAAACCTCGTTACAATCTAAATGTAAGATTTGTTTTCAATATGTTTCCTGATAAAAGCAAATCTTTTAAAGAATTCTTTATTAATTCTTTCCACATTGTATCCTCAGGGATTGTAGAGATGTGAGCAACCCTGGATACCTTCTGCATTTTTATTTCAATAAACATTACTAAATTAATGCACTGGTAAGAATGACCACTTACCACTGTAAAGAATCCTTAATTCACTTAGCTACTAGCAAACAAATTAACTTGTCAAACTAAATGCCCTCCTAATTTATAAAAGCTAAATTAATATGAAATTTATTAATTTACAGATTACGGATTAGAACACAGATTACGGTACTGTAGGTTTAGTAGTAATTCTAGGAATTCTTTATTCTGAGCCTCCCATCAGCCATTAACTGTTAGGCACAGGCCCATAGTTAGGGAACAGCCAGAAATGGATTGAGATTGTCACTCTCCAAACTTTTAAAATAGTGAACACAAATGCTTCCTTTCTGACAGCTACAGAAACCCCAATAAACATTATTCCCACAGTTGTTTCTGGAATTACCTAGTTTGGTTTATAAATATTGGGGTACCAAATTATACCTCATTTAGAACTTGACCAGTCTCAGGAAAACTGTGGAGTTTTTTTTTTGCCTGTCTAAATTTTGCTGTGTATGGCAATGATTGTGTAGCTTTCACTTATGTGACTGATAGAATTTCAAAGCCAAATGAAAAGGTTGATGAAGTAATAATTGTAGTTATACATTTATAGGTTTAAGAGGAGGCTTCCTAAGACACCTTTCATGTAGAGGTCATATTTAACAAAAACGTAAACAAAGTTTTTAAATTTTAGCCTGACTTTCTATGAAGAGATTTATATTACTATCAGAGTTTATGGTTTACAGGAGGTGGAACTCATAACATTTTTGCGTAAATTGCAAAAATATGTATCTGTACCACCAAAGTTCCTTGTTATTTCTGTACTATAGTAAATGCCATAAATTAATGTTTCTCTCCACACTTTTTATCTGAAACATTTCCAAGCCCATTATAGTTCTGGCATTACACCAGACACCACAGCTTTTCAGAGTAGTACAATTCAAATGATGCAACTCAGAGCATTTATCTGTAAAGAAAACACATTTTCAACATGTTGCCTCTCCAGGGCTGCTGATTTTTTTCTGAAAGCTTAATTTTGTTTAAGTATCTGTTATTTGTAACCAAGAAACCCTTGCCAAACCTTATAACACTGAAAAAAGAGTTTGCCAAGCTTCTGTGTATTATTGGCAAAAATCCTGCTATATCTCCATACTTTACTGCAAAAGTGATCATAAATTAATTTGAGCTTTAGTCTACATACACAAGCTGCAGTCTGATACACTTTAAATTATAGGAATGCCATTGTTCATATTAAAAGGATTCATTGGAACATATTAATTGTGCCCTCACATGAAATTATACAGATCAACCTATTTAAATATATTTTCCTATATTTTCCTAACATTCTACCTTCAAACTACAATAGCTAAGTCAAATGTTAGTTCCTCAGATGGAAGTACTTCTCAGGTATAAAAGTGTAACACATCATAACCAGCAAAATTCTAAAGGCATTTTAAAGACAAAGAAGTGAAGTGCACCATGGTTACATGCTATTTTGAAAACAGGGCCCTGACATTATACTCTCAGCGTGATAGGAAGTATAAAGCAGTTCTGGCCGTGATCTCCATCTGTGCATTCATATTCATCTGCTGTGCGACAATGTTGTGTGATATACCAAATTACGATGGGATGTTAAATTTAAACAACTGGTGTTGATAACAACATTTAGGCTCAGAAAGATAGGCTCATGTTTTCCTTTATTTATTCATAAAGCTTAGGACCCAATAACTTTAAACATACACAATTATAAAATTATTATTATTACAGTTAAAATATTTGATTGCTTCATGAAACATTTTCTCTATATAACAGTAGTTATTCTAGTAGTTTTTCTAAAGAGGAAAACAATGCAAACATATTCTATACTCATACTAGAAATCCAAATACCAGAATATTACTTTTGTCATCTTCCCCTACTGGTATTTTGTATTCTCAGACTTAATTTGGGCCACACAAAATCCATTAATATGAGAATCTAATGCCCATCTGCTCCATCTATAACAAAAAAGTCAAACATCTTAAGTTACAAAACAGCTTGGATAATTGATTTATGCTTTATTTAATAAGGTTATTAGATTTTTCAATGTGATGGTCTTTCAGTTAAAGAATAGATTCAAAAACAATTAAAAAAATATGTAATCATATTTTTCAAAACAGCTTGATTCACACAAGGCAATGAAAATGTTTAAACCAATATTTTTTAATCAATTCAAGTAACAGTTTTCCAAAAAATATACAAGTATTCTTCCTGGATTTACATTGCTATAGAAAGTCTTTACACTCATATACAGTATGTTATTATAAATTAGATACATACAGTACATGTACTGCATCTATTTTAGTCCCTGATCATTGTTCAATACCATGAAAACACAATTTGTTTTAAAATAAGTCACTATTGTGTAAATTAATAAATTAATAAAAAATTAGTTAAGATAATAGAAATGAAAACAAGAGTTAATCATATTAATACAAAAATACTTATAACTTTCCTAATTATCACAGTGGATCTTGCACTATATTTGCTAATATCTAGATTTAATTACAGGTGATAATTAAGGTTCCTGCAGTTCCACATGCTCCCATTTAAAATGTGTAAGGTGTAAGGTGGCATACTATAAGAAGTGCCGTGGCATGTTAAACAGTAGTGAGTTTCGCAGTTTTTATTTTTTAAAATAATCTGATGTGGAACTGTACTACTCTGTAAAGCTACCAGGTGTTGCAGAGAATCCTTAAAGCACCGCAACTGTCTATGGTTGTCAGAAATTCTTATTTTAACAATTAAAAATGGAATGTTTATTAACCCATTAATGATATCCTGCACTAATCATACTACATACTGTATAGTGTACTAGCATACTGTATACTGTACTAGCGACAATTTCATTAAATACAATGATTATGCACAACTCTACATAAGATACTGTATGTTACTGTATAACACTAACAGAATTATTGTTTTTATTACATACAGTATACACAATAAGTAGTAATTGTGTATAAATACTTATTAGAAAACAAATAACTTTATTTTCAAATGTAATTATAAAAATATATTATACTTATTGGCTGTAAAAATAAATTGTATTTCGAAAGCAAATATATATGTAAAAAACAAAAAAGAGACTAATAATGATTTCAGTGACTTTCAAATATGGTCACTGACTTTGAATTGTATTGTAGCTGATAAAAATCTAATCAGAGTGATACATTGGCAGTTCAGTAGAAGAATTCTCTCCTGCCATGTAAGAGCAACGCAGAAGTTGTACTTCAACAAATCACCCCTTGGGGATTAAAAATGACTAAATTAATCATTGGGTTCTAAAATGTGCAAAACCTCTTTTATATTTGAGGAGATATGTAATTAAGAAGTTAATTGATCAGAGAATGAAAAGATTACCCCAAATTACACTGGAGATAGACACTACTTGGAAAAAACTGATTGAGAAACTTCCTGAATAATTACATCTCACAGAAATCTACTTCCTTGGGTCCTGAATTCCCACCCTGTCTAGGTGGTTTATAAACCAACTTATGTTTTTTTTAAGTATTGCATATGATGTTTATTTTTAATTTATTTGAATCTTGCAAGTGTTCATGGAAAATGTAGTTAAAACGACCATGTTAAATCTTTACACAAATAAGGACAGTGAGTTACCAAGTTAAATAATTCAATGCGGAAAATGTTTATGAAGAAGGTGGAATACTGTTGTGAACCTTATTTTTCTATTTTCATATAACACTTCCAGCTATATAAATATATTATACTCATATTCATTAATATTAATTAATATTGTTAACGTTATTCCAAAACTTTAATATAATTCAGTTGTTTTATTTTCATCTACCAAAACTTAGTTACGTGACTCCACATTAATATTCCATATTAAGTGGATTTAAAGGAGAAGTACAACAAAATAAATTATCCTACTGTTTTACTAACATCTAACGCACCACAAGTGCCACCTACAGTATCAATCTTCTTTGGGCAAAGTAAAGCTTAATTCGACCAGCCAAATCATACCATGGTACAGTGCACCTTGTTTGCCACGGACAAAAGTTTTGGTGTACATTCTGAATGGCTGTATCTGTACATCAAAGGCATTTTCAAAGCAGTAAATGAATGAATATTAAATAACATCACCAATGGCGATTATAAAGCATGTACATTTGATTTGGACTGATATTAATATAAAGTGAAACCTGACTTAAGAAATACATGAATTGATGTTTGTCCAATTCCATAGATTATAAAGTATAGAATGTTGCTATTTTCTATCTCAGTGTTGTCTGGGTTATTTTAGGCACTTTAATCCAAAGAAACCTCATATCTAAACAGAGTATCATGGACCAATTTAAAATAAACCTTTGTAATAATACATCAGTGGTTTAAAATAAATTTGACTACTAAAGACACCACTTAAAGACCAGTGTTGTCCATATTCATAGAATGTAAGTGCAATGTTAAAAATGGAGGCTGTTCAGCCCATCTAGCCTATTTGGTAGAAGTTAATTGATTCAAAGATTTCATACACAACATCTGTTTTTAGTGTTCTAGGAAACACTATTTTTCTTAACCGGATTCACATAGGTGGTGCAGTGGCTCTGTGGCTGGAAGGTTGCAGGTTCATATCCTGTGGCCGGCAGAGAAATCCTACTCCATTGGGCCCCTGAGCAAGGCCCTTAACCCCAACTGCTCCAGGGGTGCTGTATAAATGGCTGACCCTGCACTCTGACCCCAAGCTTCTCTCTCCCTGTTTGTGTGTCCCATGGAGAGAAAAGATAAAGTCCTAATACAAGAGATTGTATATGGCCAATAAAGTGATCCTCTCTATAGAGCATATGATGGATAGCACAGAGTAAATATTTTCACTGAGCTCTGCTTCTCTAATTATTATATTACACATTTGCCTTTATCATATATAAATTATATGTGGCGAGATCTGTGGGGCTTTAAATGACTGAAATTAAAAATTTAAATTAGTTTTTTAAATTATGTTTTTTTTTAAATATTCCTATAGCAAATCACCTACTGAACACAAAAAGGTTATGAATGAATGAAATGTGATGAATGACTTCCTCTCATTTGGTAGCTGAATAAGTTACAGTATGTTCTACTAAATCCTTGAAGGTGCCCAGTGCTCAGTTAATACTGCTTAAAGCCAGTAAAGATAAGAACATAATAATGGTTATGTTACACCCAGGCTGGTGGCAGTTTGCAGCCTGCAGGTGTCTAGAAGACTGAGACGTTCTTACGAGTGATCACAGTTGTCAGGACACGATCAGGTTGCCGTTTGGTCCACTTCTACAGCCACACAACCTGCTATAACAGCCGCACAGCCAGCCAGTTTCCACATCGGCCTGGAGCAACTATAGTGACATTAGCGTGTGGCCAGTTGGCAGCACCTCTCCTCATTGCATCCTCTAATATCTCTGAATAGCTGTGAGCCCTACACCTTTAGGTACATTCGGAAGTCTCTGAAACTACCCGAGTCCTAGCACTTGGAATTCATACTGAGCACCACCATCTAGTCGATTAAATCTGGGTATTAGATTTAACACAGTATTAGATTTAACATGGATAGCTTGTTTCATACTTCCACAAACTCATTCTTGGTTTTAAAAGCAATACCATGTAGTTTCCACTTATGTCCTCTTAGTCGTGTTTCACTGTTCATTCTGAAGAAATCTGTTTGTTTTTTTTGTTTGACAGTGAATACTTGTATTAGGTGTCTTTGTTTGCAAGTTTGTTTGTTCAAGACTAAAAAGGTTACTTCCTCCTCCAGCTTGTCAGTGTAAGACATTTCCTTAAGTCCTGGTACGTACAGTACATGCTGACTCTTCTCTGGATAGATTCCAGAGCAGCAATCTCTTTTCTGTAAGAGCTGTAATAACTGATGATTTCAGCCATACAACACTGCACTGTGGTAATTCATTCAAAAGCAACAAGACCCATAGACAGCATTCACATATGTTGCAGCAGCCTTCTCAAACTGAAATCATATATATTGCTTTAATTTAATGTAAATCTTAATTTGTTATATTTATTTAGGGCATATTGGAACTGAGTCAAAGGCACTTTACGTAATTACAAGGTCGGAGGTACAGAAAATACCTTTTCAATTTTCTACCAGTTTATTCAACGGAGTCTAAATTAGAATGAGGGTGACATTTTATTTATGTTTTCTCATTTTAATCACATAAAATTTTCTTTTATTACCAGTTCAGTTATGCTTCACCTGTACAACTACATTTTGAATAACTTTTTACATTTAAATATTTTAAAGCAATCATCACTATTGCCTCTTAATTATCTACCCCCTCAGATGTAAAGAGAATTTTGCTGACAAAGGAACCTACTTACAGTATACACAAAAGAATAAACTTTTCTATGGACATTATTGAGAAATATTCTTTTGCATTCCTGATAAATGCCATTATTATTTTCATGGTAATAATTTCTCAATCTCAAAAATAATTTATCAAACCTCTACCTCATCATTATTTATGTTTTGAAATAATAATAGGGGACAGCCTGCATCTTTGTGCTGTGTACTATACAGTACTATTACTTAAGAGATTAAAGGATAAGCTTTCTTAATCATGTTTCAAATATAATAACACATTTTTCATAGCTTATGATGCAAAATATATTGAGAAATACTTGCAATGCATTAAAAATGATAACATTTCTTAAATATTTCACAACCAATTTGTCACTATTACTTATTTATATGTGCCACCTTTCAAAAAGTAATCTTTGGATATAGTTTTGTCCAATGGTGGTTCAGTTATTGCCATATAAGTGGGTGTACACTGCATATGTCACATAAAGCTGCATTTTCACATTTGCATTTTCCACCCACAGGTCAAATAAACAAGCTTTTGCTTGTTTGTTATGGGCTGAAATAGTGAGCAAGAGTATTTTTCATTAAAAAATAGGATTGATTTCTTTATAATGTGTCATTGGTCTGTTGGTGAAGCTGATAACTACTATCAACACCCAGATTATATATAAATATAGTTATAGATATAGATATAGATATAGATATAGATCAAATAGTTATTAATTTATAAACACACAAGATGCATCAAACACCCTCTTCTGCGGTTATTATACATGAGTCCAAAGATTAACAGATTTCTGGAAAAGCATACTATACACAGTATACACTATACACAACATGCTGTACACAGCTAGTAAGTTTAAAAAACCTGTTGTACTTATCTATGGTATGTAGTGGCAATGCTTATTAATAATACAGGAATCAAGTTTGCTGTTCCCTTGCCAGTCTCTATCTCCCTCATCTCTGGGGTGCTGGACGCAGAGAGGCCATTCCATGTGGTTCATATTTATATATTCACATGTGTTATTCTGTCAGATTGAGTTTCCTGATAAGGAACAGCTCACAGGTCTGAGATTCTCCAGCCACCATAATGAATGGTCATCTCTGGCGCCTTTCTGTCTGGGAGATTCCAAGGGATAGTCTCATCCCAAAGTGTTTACAACCCTAAGTTCAGAGAGCATTGTTACTCATTCTCCACCTCGATCAGCCAATCACGAACTGGTAGGGCAGGGTAACCCCACGTGGGTCTCGAATGCCCGTGAAACTTTCAACCAATGAACGACCATAGTTCCTCCAGATAAAAGAGGCAGCACAGAGCCCAGAAGGTGCCCCTCCAGGACATTCTCAGACTCGGCTTGGACAATCACGTGATGGCCAGTGTGTCTGAGTGCCAGGACTTTACCTTGTTCTAAGAGTCGAGACCGAGGCGGGGTCGCCCGCACATAACCAAAGGAACTGCTCGAGGTTAGCCCAACAGCAAGCCTCCTGAACCGCCTGTAACGCACCGAAAATGCTCGCCTGATCACAGAGTGAACTACGGTCAGAACTGTTGACAGCTGAATCTTAGTATTCAGGACTAGCGCTACATCAGGAATGAACCGGTCTTCTTCCCATCTAAAGAGTGTGACTTGCGCAGTCACTTTTCATGTGCACAAACTCTGCTAGTTCAGCCAGGACTAACTAGCCAGGTCCTCAGAGAGGCACTGCCAGTGCGCCGCAACAGGAATCTCTCCCTCCTTCTCCCTTCGGCTAGAGCATGCCGATTGGATGCAGCAGCCTGCCACTGTTCCTTTGTGTCCGCGGGAGATCTGAATCCACATAAATTGGATGAGTATTCAACATTCTACATTGCAGCTTGAGAATTCAATTGTTACCTCAATCCCAGTTGATGTCAATTTAATTCATATGAGTGATGCACTTGCTTTTGAGTATCTAGTGTAGTAGTTGTAATCAAAAAGCTAATTAATGAAACAGTATAATTGAATGGTATACTGAATGTAGGTATCTCTCGGTATTTGTAATTCCTTATGATTTAATATATACCTTTGGTATTCTGCTAACCCTCACTATAAGATCTATTATGTTTATATGCACATTTTATGTATTAATAAATGTATTCTTGTGTATTAGTTACAATGTGTGTGCGTTGCTGAGTTGTTCCACAAGGCCAATTTTCTAATAGCCATTGAAGAATCATTTTCTGATTTACTGCTACAATTAATAATTGTCCCAGTACATGCACAAAACCCTTACAGATACAAGACAAAATGATTTATCACAAATTCTGAATAGTTTCAGACATTACCAACTGTAACCAGTAACATTGGTGTACAACAAAGACACCTGTGGAAGACACCTGAAAGCTGTTACCCACAACACTTCTCCAATTCCTAGGAACTGTTCTGTTCAAGTTGTAGTAATGAGCTGAGTGGATTTAAATCTATATCCCACTAAAATTATTTTTTCTAAAGAGACTGATCATTAGCAATCATAGCTTAGATCATTATTGGAGCTCCTCTGTGAGGTTCACTGTGTCATTTTCTGCACTGTGTCACAATCAGTTATAGAGAGCTAGGTTCTACACCATTAGAAGGAGGCTCTACAATATCAACACCCACATAAAAATCTGTCTGAAAATGTAATCCAACCCACTGCCCTTTATGACAGTGAAATGTGGGTTCCAATGACAGACTTGATTCCAACATACAGATGCAGACACTCAGAATGCTTGAGATGTAATGTGCCATACCACAATAACTGCCATGGGATGACAAAAGGTACCACCCAACACTTTTTTTTATTTTTTCAAATACTCTGATGCAGGACTGCACAACTCTCTAAAACTGCCAGATGACAAAGGAATCCTTAATGTATCATGTGTCAGCTGTGTCTGTCGCAGACAGTAAATCTTATTTTAACAAAAAATTAAGTGTATTAACCCATAAGTGCATTCCAGTGCTAATCACACTGAACAATAATACTAATAGATTTTTTTTCATTTTTTAATTACATACAGCATACTGAATTATTAGTAATTTTGTATAAATAGTAATAAGAAACAGATAATTTGATCTCAGATTTTGATTGCTAAATACGTTATACATGATGGCTTTAAAAACATATTGTATTTACAACAAAATGGCTTTGATTAATAATACACTGATTTTTAGTGGGTTTCTTGGTAATCCAGTAGTTTTTGTTGAGTTTTTTATTTATTTCAAAACACGTCCCCTGTTGTGTTTACATCCTCTGTAAGAAATTATAAGACCAGTAATTTTAATTATTTGCTGTTTATACATATTTGACATATATTATATTATATGCTTCTTTGTAGTGTAATGCAAAAAGCAGTGTTTAAATATATATATTTAGCAAATCCACGCAGAGAGACTGACTGGCAGAGTTACTGCCTGCCACGTGGAAAGGTCAAAGTTCGATTCCAGTCAATGTGCAAGTTTTGCCTCTAACAAATATTCCACCTTTATTTTATTTGGAGATAACTTAAACTTACAAATATACTCATACCCTGGTATAAAAACATTTGATATACCAGTTTTTGCTAATCTGAACATGAAGAATGTGTACCTTGTAATTCAATATAAGAACGAAATTTCCCTAATCCAAACTTTGAATTTCGAAAGTGACCAATTTTGGCTGAGAACCTTCTGCGAACATTTGAATTCAGCGCCTCCGAACAGGTGTTTGTTTCTGCGCGGGTGCTAGGCATTATGGTTAAGAACACCGTGAGACAGCAGTGTTCTGTTTACGATCCCAGCAAAAGCTTGTGCTCTCATTTTCAAAGTGTTTTTTGAGTTTGTTTTGTAGTTGTTGTTCATTATGAGCCCTAAGGAAAAGATTCTTTAGTGTAATAGTCGACAACAGTATGCACATCGTTCTGGCTGATTGCTTGGATAGCGATCTATTACGAAACAATGAAAAAATGTAAATATTATATAATTAATTATTTTAGAGCTGTAGTTGGCTTATTTTAGTAGAACTGCATTATTCACTTAACTTGTTATAATGGTCTGTATGGTATTTTATGGTAAGGGTGGTTTTTGAGTGAACTTATCTTCGGTTTGGAACATGTGTATGACTCACAATGTTAGGCAATAACAGTACAATTGCAATTATATGTGCCACTGTATTAACAGTTCCAACAGATACAAATTTTAAAACAAATAGGAAATCTTTTAAATGGAAGTTATTTACCCTAGTTTGGACCTGCATTTCTTCATTTGTGCTGGTTTGTGCTATTAAAAGTAATGTTTGTGCTGCTTTCGCTCCCGAGATATGGTATTTTATAATAGATAACCAGATAATCATAAGTTAGTTATGTACAAGGATCTTGACCATTAGTAACACTGTCTGGACATTTCAGGTACTGAATTACTAGATGAGAGAAAAACAGCACACAAACATTTGACTTTGTATTCAACAGTGTGTATTCAACAGACTTTGTGTGAAAAGTAAAATTAAATCACGCAAAAAACACAAGAGTTGTCGTTTAAGCCTTAAAAAGGGAACAATAGGAAAAAAATACATTTTCTTAAAAAGGGCTTTAACTAGCATCATATACAGTGCTGTGAAAAAGTGTGTTTTTTCAACTTATTTGCATGTATGAATATTCATTTCAACAATACTGATAGATAAAGATGATCTAATTTAACAAATAAAAATGAAAATAATTATTTGCAATCATTTATTCAACAAACAAGTCAGAAATGCAAATGTCTCCTGTGGAAAAAATAAGTACACACCCTAGCTTCAGTAGCTGGTGTTGTCCCCTTTAGCAGAAATCACATCTTGTAGGCATTTCTTGTAATTGTCTATCAGTCTCCTACATCGACTTGGAGAAATTTTTGCCCACTCCTCCTTACAGAACACCTTCAGCTATGTGATGTTTTGCTTCAAGTCCCCCCACCACATTTCTATGGGATTAAGATCTGGGTTTTGACTTGGTCATTCCATAACCCTCCATTTCTCCTTTCTGAGCCATTCGTTTGTGGATTTGCTTGAGTGTTTTGGGTCATTGTCTTGTTGCAAGGTCCACTTACAGTTCAGCTTCAGCTTTTTGACAGATGGCCTCACTTTCTCCTCAACTACTCTCTGGTACAATGTGGATTTCCTGGTTGACTCTATGATGGCAAGCTGGCCAGGCACTGAGGCACAAAAGCAGCCCCAAACCATAATGCTTCTACCACCATGCTTTACAGTTGATATGAGGTTCTTTTGTTCAAAGGCAGTTTTTGGTTTTCACCAGACATGACGTCTGGCATTGTGGCCAAACAGCTCTACCTTTTCTCCTCCATACAGAACACATTGTTCCAATTGTCCTGATCTTCACCTAGGTGTTGTCTGGCAAACTTCAGTAGTGCATCTATATTCTTAAAAAGACCTAGGGAAACTTGCGCAGTCTCTTTCGGATGTTTGCCTCTTGCACTTTGACATTGAATGAGGCAAGACTTGCCTGTAAATTCCTTGATTTTATCCTGGGTTTTTTGGAGACTTCCTGCAGCATCTTTCGTTCAGCTCTTGGGCTGAATTCGGTGAGATAACCTGGCCTGGATAGATTGCCAGTACTTTGAAATTTTCTTCATTTGTAGATGATCTTTCGGACAATGGAGTGATTGACTACAAATTGCTTGGAAATGGCTTTAAAACCTTTCCCAGATTCATAGGCATCAACAATCTTCTGAACTTGAACTTGAACTTGAACTTGAACTTTATTGCCATATGTAACCGGTACTGGTACAATGGAATTCTTACTTACAGAAAGTCTCTCGATTGTAAAACAAGTGTAAAAAACAAAACAAAGTGCAAACAGTGCATCAAGACAATATACAAACAAACAATAGACAATGTGCAAGTAAACATGTAGACAGTTTGAATGTAAACAATACAGACGTGTAAACAATGACTGGAGATGTGCAATAGATAAGAAATCATAAAAAGGTAGATGGTGATGGTGTAGGTGTGGTCCGAGGGGGATGGCTAAATGTGTTCGCCAGTCTCACTGCTTGTGGATAGAAGCTATTGAAGAATCTAGTGGTAAGTGTCCGTATGCTCTTATATCTCTTGCCTGAGGGCAGTGGGGTGAAGAGCTCATGCCCGGGGTGGTGACTGTCCTCTGTGATGGCCAGAATTCTACCACGGCAGCGGTCCTCATAGAGCTGTTTAATCTCGGTGAGACCACAGCCGATGATCTTCTGGGCCATATTGACCATTCTCTGCAGTGCCTTTCTTTCTCGCGAAGAGGTGTTGCCATACCACACAGTGATCCCGTTGGTGAGGATGCTCTCGATGGTGCAGCGGTAGAAGTTCACCAACACATGTATTGGCATCCCCCATCGCTTGAGGCACCTCAAGAAATAAAGGCGCTGCTGAGCCTTCTTCATGATAGAGTCAGTGTTCACAGTCCAGGTTAGATCTTTAGAGATGTGAATTCCCAAAAACCTAAAGCTGGTGACTGTTTCCACTTCCGTTCCATCAATACTGAGTGGGCTATGAGTGTATGGCCTGTGTCTCCGAAAGTCCACTATTAGCTCTTTCGTTTTCTTTATGTTCAAGTCCAGGTTATTGCTATGACACCACCTAAGCAGCTGTACGACTTCATCCCTGAGGGCCTCAGAGAGCTCTTTTGATCTTGGCATGATGTAGCCACACACCTGAATTGCTAAGACCAAACCAGACCACAGATTTCTGATGTTTACATAAGGCAGTGCCCTCCAAGTTACTCTCCAAGTTAATGATGTCCTAATCCTTTGCACCTGTTTTAGTTTACGTGATTCTAATTTTAGGCATTTGATGCAATGATAAAGGTAGAAGTGTGCTAACTTTTTCCGCATAAGGAAATTGGATTTCTGTTTATTTAAATAGTACAAATGGGTGCAAAATTGGATTTTTCAGTGTTTTTTCAAATTAGATCACCTTTATCTATCAGTATTGCTGAAATGACAATCAAATATTCTTCTGTCAAAAAACGTAAAAAAAGACAATCCTTTTCATAGGGTGTAATTACTTTTTCACACCACTGTAATACTTTGCAGCTGTGTAATAAAAAAAAACTGAAAATATAATCCAAATAGTTTTTCATTGTATCCTTTATAAATAACCAGGCAATTCAAAGAACATTTAAAGTTTCAACCCATCTTTTGAGCCATGCATTTAAAAAGGTTAGAAGGAGCAACTTCCTGTCAAAGGCCACTGTTGTACTATTTTATACAAAGCAAGTACATAAACATGGGAAAGTACCAGGAAATTGGATAAGTTTTGTTAAGGGTATTATGTACTAAGTTGACCTAAGCAGTTCATAACAAATCTCTAAAATAACTTTGAAAACACTGCCATATCATATATTTAAGCAATATGCCACTCAAGGCCGTGCTATATTGTGAATATAGTCACAGTTAAAAGGCGTTGTCTTAAAAGGTGGTATAGCACAGGCCTCGAGTGCCTTATTGCTTTTATAAACCGGTCCCAATATATGCAACTGTTGTATAATTTTAATACGTTTAATAAAAAAATGTATTTAACACTAAAATTAAGCTGTTTTTGTCCCTCCACCTGAAAATATAGTCTCTAGTTGCTACGCAACGCAGAAACACAGCCATAAGTAACATTAACTAGCAAAGAGAGGACATTAGCTAGCCAATATGATAAAGGAATAAATGACTTGTTTTTTTTTGTTTATTTCTTTAGCACATTTGAGTGCTTCCACTGGTGCTGGTGCCTGTCAGGATATCACTCCAGGGCTTTGTCATTAAAATTGGGTTTCCAATAACTCCATAGCGAACTCTCGCTATAACTATAATAGACATAATTTCCCTTGCTTTTAATCGAGCGTTTGATAATATCTAAGAATAAAAATGATTTAAACTATGCGACATCATTCAACGAGAGCACAAAAAATCACAAGGATCCTCAACAGCACAACAAAAACAGCAGAAGAAGATACATGTATCAGATACCTGAGAATCCAAGCTTTCTTCCTTATCTACGCTAAGAAGTAGTTTTTAAAAGCCTATGCGGTTGATTTGATTGACCGTTATTTATCGGTCAGCGCATTGATATTTCTTTATCACACAGTCAAAAGTCAAAATTCCTTCCGGGGTGTGCGTATATCTTCGAAAGCGTGTCAGCCAATCAGATTTCAGGACTGGAACTATCCGTTTTATAAACAGACTTTAGTAATATTTGATTTTTTTTAAAGCTGTATTTGTTAAGTCAATCAATTTTGAAGACAATGTCTTCCATATTTTATTTGAAATTGAACTTTCTTGCAATTATAAATCCACCAATCCATCCATTTTCTAACTGCTTTATCCAATATAGGTTCATGGGGGGATGCCAGTCCATTGCAAGCATGACAAGCACACACTGACACCAGGGCCAATTTTCCCAGAAGCCAATTAACCCACTGGAATGTTTTTGGACTGTGGGAGGAAACCAGAGCATCCAAGGAAAAAAATGTAAACATGTTCTGGTTCATATTCAGAAATAAAACAATGAGAAGGAGAATTCGTTAAGGCGAATTCATGTAGGACAGAGTATAAGAAACATCTCAAAGAGTACTGGGTATCTGGAACCTGCTCTCAGCCAGGTGGTTGAGGCCCAAACTCAGGCACCTTTAAGATACAAAATTTAGATTAATTTAGCTACTAAACCTAAGCTACTAAAGCCAACTGCCCCCCTGCCATTTGCAGATCTTATAATTTTAAAGTATAACTCTATATTTAGAAGTAAAAACTTCTGAAGCTGATGTTGCTCCTGGGGTTTACAATTGTCAGTATTGGTAATGCACTAATTATTCCACTATGTGGAAATATTGTGAGTTGCGTTCAGGGTTTCTCATATTACAACCATACGTAGTAGTCTGAATATAATAGTTTGAAAATGTTAATGTATTTAATGTTGGTGTTTAACAACTGTTTGTCTTTCAAGTTCTTACTTATTTTCCCACCAAATTGTTTAGATAAGATTAAAAATGGCTTATGAGCTAGATCAGTTTTCCCTGACTAGTGGGATTTTTTATTCATCAACTTTCCTAAATTGCTTGCATTCAGGCTGGTTTCAAGATTAGCTTTTATTTAACTTCTTATTTACTCACACCCCACCCTGTTTGTTATGAATAAAAACACACTTTTAACATAATACAAAGAACAGTACAATAAATTGTACAATTAATTAACATTTGAAGAAAGAATCATGTGAAACTAAACTGGTTGCACAGCCGAATGTGATATTTAAAACGTGATATTAAAACAATTTTAAACATGGTGAATAAAAGGTGTTTGAAAACCAATACAGCAGCTATTCTGTTGATGGAATTGATATGTGTGGGAGGAAGGTGGAATTCATGCAGAGCAAGTGCTGGGAATGTGTGACTGTAGAATGAGAAATCATAGAGTGCAAGATGACAGTAGAAGGTGAGGTGTCAGAAAAAAAATGTTCCTTCCTTTATGCATTTAATTATTGATGCACAAAAAAACTATTTTTGAATTCAAAAGATGATTATGAATAAATCAGCTAATTATAATAATTAAGCCCATCAACCCTAACCTTTACATTTTGGGGAGGAATCCAAGTAAATTCCTACACAAAGAGGGGCTAATATGCATAGTCCCCACATTCAGGCACCCCTATCTTGGAATCAAACACAGTAAGTACCCTGCAACTGCGAAGCAGTAGTGCTAACCACCACACCACAATGTGACTTTTGACTTATGCTTCATCTTGTTTTACAGATTCCAAGGATCTTCTCTTTGAAAGCCACATTTCACAATTGACTAGCATTTGAAAAAATTATTTACCTAACCTTGAATATGTGGAATGGTTTATAAGGAGAGGCATACTGATGTTGCATGTTTTAATGGCACATGCCATGGCAATCAGGAAACTAAAATGCAAATGTATTTCTGCATCACAACATAGATTTTAAGAAGTAGATTTCTAATATGTTTTTTTTTATTTTAGAATAGTTAGAATTATTTTTCTTATTATTATAGGGTGGCTATAAGTTCCAAAAGTGACTATAAGTACCACTTTAGGTACAAAGTTAGTTTTATCTCAGATAGGACTTATGAATTTTTCAGTTTCTTCCAAAATCTGGCTGTCGCCAGAAAACGCTCAGTTTTGAATCGCGGTCAATAATGAGGACAGTCTTTTGCCAATTGAAGAATTTAAGTTGTATACTGTTTAGACTTTTAATAATTTAAGCTTTGTATTACATCATGTTAAACATTAAACTAATTAAAAAGTACATTGAAGAGTTACTGTATACAGGAGACACGTTGTGTATCGATTCTTATACTTGTAAAAATGTTCCAATTTTAATGCAATATGGATGATATTATTAATAGCATTAATAATTAATGACTTTGGACAGGCTGTAAGCTCAAAGTATTACCATAGTCCACTTTCTTTGTAAACATCTGCATCAAACTTAAGTTGTCAAGCAGCGCGTTGGTGTAATAGCTTTTGCATGTGACTTGCATGTTGGAGGTCAGGGGTTCGAACCCAGCTCCCGCCATGAGTTTTCCTTTAACAAATAAACATTTCTTTGAAAAACTAAAATAGTAAATATTATCGACACTATATTGAATTTGTTGCTATTTCTAAATATCACAACATTCAAAGTTAAGTGATTTATAATTAACAACTAATAATTTCAAACTGCTTGTATTCTAAAATTTGGGGTGATTTGTCACTGTTTTCAGAAACGTCCATTTATTAAATGTCTATGTTTGAGACAGGGTGTTCCAGACCCTGTTTAATTTCTGAAACTTCCTCGGTATTTCCTGTTTTCACACAGATAAGAATAAACTACATGTGCAAATCTTTTCACAGGCGGAAAGATGTTCTGTGCTCAATAGCTCTTTTACCACAGTATGCATTATGTTACATCTTTAAGCATCAGTCAAAGCATTCTTAAGTCTGACAAAATCATAATCGTAATCGTAAGATGTTACCAGATACTATTGGTGAAACCGTTACCTGTCCTGGATAAAGCGGTTAGAAAATAGGTGGATTTACACTTGTAAGAAACATTCCGATTTTAATGCGATACGGAAGATATTATTAATAATTAATAAGCTGAAGATTTATAAAGGAGACACGTTGAGTCTTTTCTTTACAGCTTGAAATTAACTTTTAACTACTACTGTATATTCCATTGCTGCCACTTTATGTAATGTAGGTCTATACTTCTCACAAAGGCTAGGTAAGTTGTTACACCCCATTGCGTTTATGTAGATTAGACAGTTCTGCTGGAGGAGGGGAAAGAATTTTCAGTAGCATGCTCTGATTTCATTGTTGCTCTTTAACATAAGGCAACCAGCAATCAAATGTCCATTTTTTTCTTAACACTCGTTTTTCCAGACTGTAGTTTTAAAACTTGAACAAATATGTGCCACATGTGTACAGCGCAATGTCGTATAGTTTTAAAGCCACTACATTATAGCTTGTGGACAATACATTTATTTGTTCTGCATCAAAGTATAACTCGATCAGAGCGCCCTACATTACAAACTCTGAGCATTTTAATGTCTATTGCAACAGTATCGACAGCAATATTAAAAGGAACATGTCAAAATGTTTCCAAAATAACCACAAGTGAACGAGTTGAGGGATTCGATAATAATAGAGAAATCATAACAGTAACCCCGAGTTGTTTCATGCTAATCATGCAATCCAAATGAAAGAAAGACACTTAATTTTTTCATTGACAAAAAGTAACATCACACTCTCATTTAATCTGATTGTTTTGTTGCCGCGCAGACTGTTAAACTAGAGGAAAAGAGCGTCTCCTTCTTGTACGTGCAGTGCATCAGCACAGACTTGAAATGGCCAAAGCCATTACACCAAAGCGCCGCTTGACAACTTAAGTTATAGCAGAAAAGGGCAGGCAAAAGGTTTTCAAGTAATCACGGGTGAATGACTCAAATTGATGCAGATGTTTACAAAGAAAGTGGACTACGATAATATTTTGAGCTTTAAGAAAATAAATAAATTCTTAAATATCGTTATTAATTTCTTTTGATGCGTGATTCCATATTATATTCCCTATTAATAAAATTATAAAAATAATGTTTTTTTTTACTGTGATAACGACCGCAAGTATTCATAGAAAAGGTTAAAACATTATAACTTTTAATGAAGTATATAAACTTTATATAGTCAGAAGGAGCACATGAAAACTTTTCCAAAATTACCACAGCAAGTAACCAAATGAAAGATTTTGATGCTTAAAATGTTTATGATAGTGGAATACTTTGTTAGTGTTAATGTTTATGATAGTGTATTTTTTATTTAAACTACCACTACCAGCCTAAATTCCAAAATAAATATTGTTTATGACGTTATGTTCCTCTTCTTTTTATGCTCAGCTACTACAATTCCCCCTTAGTTGTAAAATTCCATATTAATATTCAATATTAAGTGGATTTAAACATGCACAGTAAAAAGATTAAATGAATCGTTACACTAACAACCAATATACCACGAGTGCCGCCTGTCGGTCGTTTTGGCCAACTAATCACGTACTGCTGTATAGCGCGCTCAACTGCAGATAATTTCTCACGGTACTGAGTTTTGAATGGGTGCATCTGTTTGTATCTACCTGCTTAGATAAAAATTGGAGACAAATTGGACAAATATAAAAAATTCTATATAATCTTTTGTGAAGATAGTACCTGGAATGATAATTTTCACATACCCAGAAAATTAATAAAACAATTTAAAAATATTAAAAGCTATAATAGCTATTGCAGTTACTATATAAGCCTCAAGGCAGTGCTAGATGAGTTTCCATTGTTTATTTTTTAACTACCAGGTTATCAGCAGGTGACCTCTGGCTACTAAGTAAACAAAGCCTGGCTAAGGGTTTTTATTTCTTTCCTGTGTCATGTTACAGAGGCAGTGACGTCTCCTAGGGTTCTGAATGGTAAACAAATAATGAATGACATCAATCTGAACCAAATAGATCCCTGTTTTTCAGACTTGGTCATCATGGTCAGCCAAACAAATGTACTCTTTCAGTTTCCTTTGACCCAGTGATTTTGCAGATAGGTAAATTGTTTTTCAGTGCCTATAATATCTAATTGTATATATTTAGCTCAGCTTTTGATTTTTAGGTTGTATTTTGGTGTGGTATTATCGGTTTATGACAACGGTTCCTTAAAAAGGCTTTACTAGAGTGAAAAAAAACTTTTTGTCTGTTCCAGTCTTGGTTTTAGAAGATATTGGAGATCACTTGGAAGTTGTAAAAAATAACATAATTAATTATGATTAAGATTAATTTATGTTTTAGTGTGCTCTGGACTCCGGCACTATGTTTGGTCTCATAATCAGGCCTTTAAATACTATGATTTTAAAGTCACTATGTTTCATTTTTTTTATACCTAAATCTTTAATAAGATATTTCTCTAATGTTGAAATTTAATTAATATTTATATGATATTGCTGTTTTTAGTAATTAGTGGTACTGGGGACATACAGATGCAGCCATTGAAAAAGCACAGTACGACCCCATACCGCACAAAATTATCTACAGTTCACCATGTTGTACCGCAGTACATGATTGGCTGGCCAAAATGACTAACAGGGGGCACTCGTGGTGCATTGGTTGTTAGTGAAACGATTTAAATCATTTAATCTCTTTACTGTGCATGTTTAAATCTGCTTAATATTGAACATTTATACGGAATTGTACAGCTAAAGGGAAATTTTAGTAGCTGAGCATAAGAAGAAGAGGAGCATAACGTGTCTGAAGGTCATAAACGATATTAATTTAGGAACATAAACATATTATGTAAACTGTAGTTCAGGTGGGTAGCTGTGTCAGCATGTGTAGGCTGCAAAGGAACAAGTAATACGTTTATTCTATGCTGAAAAAAGAAGAAAGAAAACATGAAGAAGGCTCCATGGACAAAAAGTTGTGTTTTCTTTTTCTTTCTTTCTTCTCTTTTCAGCATGGGATAAACCTACTACTTGTTCCTTATGTAAACTGTATATGGCTTGTATTGGTAGTTTACAAAAAAATATATACCAGTATTCCACTTTCTTCCCAAACATTTTAAACATCAAAGTCTTTCATTCAGTTACATACTGAATGAAATACTGTAACATACAGTACGTGTTTTTACGTGCTCCTGACTATATTAAGTTATATACTTCATAAAAAGAAAATAGAAAATAAAAGGGCACTTATACAATACAAATGTTTGTCACTGGTCTGTGTGTGCATTGGTGATTCTAGAAGATAAACAGAACCTGTGGTAATTAAGAGGGGCCCTAGCACCCCGTTTGTATTGCTAGGTGACGTAGTCATACACGAGGCAGGAGCATTCCTCACCCATAGGGTTCACCTTACTGTGACAGTTCTTGTATCTTTTTCAGAGTCATTTTTTTCTTCAGTTTTCATAAGCTTTGCTTATTAAAATATCTATTTATGAGACACGATGTTTCAGATGTCAATAACTTTGTAAAAAAATGACGCTGAGCCTGCAACCCGCTGCGATTCATACACAGAATGGTTAAAAATGGGAACAGGTGAGGCAGGCAGAGGGAAGGGCAATGACTTTCTCTGCAAGCTAGTCGAAGTAAGTAGACGACTCAAAGCTCGAAGCCCAGCAGCAACAATAATGAATACAGTGTGTATTCTCCTGTCACAGTATAAAATAGAACAACGTAGAGTACATAACGTGGTTATGTATCGGGAATGTCTGAAAATGTTGCCATAATTGTACAGTATATGTTACATTTGTTTTCGAGCAGGTAATTCCTCACTTCTGCCGCCGTAGAGTGTTTTGGAATCCACATGCTCTCCTTGCATAGTTATCGACAATGAAAACGTCTCTGGAATAGGCATACTGTATAAATGATAAAACGGAGGCTATGGAGAAAAAAAATCACAACGGAAGCGCATCTGCAACAAAAGCAACTGGTTTGACATGTACAGTAAATGTGACACCTGTGGCGTGTTGAGTGCACATCCTACAATATGAGCGCATTTGCAAGGCTATTAAAAAAGGTTGATTGGGTTAACAGTCTGGGTGTGGCGAGTTTCCTGCCAGTCTTGGGCGAAAGGAACAGTTCTATCATTGGAAGGTTCACCTATTCTACTCATACATGAGAATGTAGGGTGGAAGGAAAAGTGCCCGCGGTCTCATTTTTTTCACTGACAAAGTTGTGTTGTGTTAACAAAAACTCTGCTTAACAGATCTGCTTGTAAGAGCAAGGAGAGTTCCTACTATCTAAACCAGTTTTGACAGCTTTTAAAGTCACGCAATGTTTGAGTTAGGCAGGAACACGTCATTGTATCTTATTTTTTACTTCATTTTTTAAAATAAATATAAGGTAACCAGCAATCAAATGTCCTGTTATTTCTTAATACTCGTTTTTCCATACTGTAGTATGTAGTATGTAGTGCCAGCAGCCATATCACCCTGTAACTCACAACTGGCAGCCCACTGAAGCTAAGCAGGTGTGAGCCTGGTCAGTACCTGGATGGGAGACCTCCTGGGAAAAACTAAGGTTGCTGCTAGAAGAGGTGTTAGTGAGGCCAGCAGGGGGTGCTCACCCTGCGGTCCAGGTGGGTCCTAATGCCCCAGTATAGTGACGGGGACACTATACTGTAAATAAGCGGCGTCCTTCGGATGAGACGTAAAACCAAGGTCCTGACTCTCGACACAGCGACACGCCGGTTGGAGTATTTCTAATGACAACGTCAGCTCAAAGATTTGGTTCAAACCACCAAATGGAGACTGGTGTGCCGACAAGCAGACCCTGCTGATGCGGGATTAATGCTAGGAAAGAGAGAGTATGTAGTATACTGCAGTTTGAGTCTTTGTGAAAGCTGTAAGTTGTTTTTACTTCTTAATTAAACATTTGAAACACTTCAATTTTGTAAACGCAACACGCATTCTGTACAGAACTAAAACCATGTTTTCTACAGGTGTTAAGCAGATTAGCAGGTTGCTGACAAAATAGCGCACCGTGAGATAACCAGTGATATAACTTGACTATACACAAGATCTAGCACCTGGTGCAGTTTAAAAAAACAACAACCGGATTTTGAATTAATCGAATCCCAGGTATGAGTTCATAAAGCCGGAATTACGTACTATCCATACGTCTGCGAAACACCTGATCATCTACTGTAAAGCTTTCAGTGCTTTGTGTATATTCTAATCGCATTGGGGGCAGGGTGTGTGGGGACAGGTTTAGGCTGAAATTGAATCGGGGCTCTGTATTCTTCACACCTGAAACATTGTTTTCTCTGAAAGCGTTTTCTTCCCTGTTTAGCTGATCTTTTGCTGCCTATGCATGCTTACACAGCTCCCTAGGTGAATTCTTGTACTCGACTGAGAAAGCTTAAGAGAACTTTACTTTTTTTTCAACAAATTGTAAATATGACATTTACATTGGCATTTTTATTAATTTTTCACTTAAGCGTATGGAGTAGTGTCAGCTGTCAAGAGCACCCCCCCTCCCCCCTTCCCCCCATGGACAGACTGACAAAGAAATTGGGAAGTGTTAACTATTCAGCCATTGCAAGCCACTGCAGCAGCCACAAATAAATAAAAAAAAACTTTTATAAAAAAAAATTCTCCTGATGGTAACTGTAACAAATTGCCACGTTTCACATCCTTGCGAAACAATCATGACGTTCTCATCCAATCAAAGGTTTGATGTTTTTTATTTTGAAACCGTGATCTTGACATACAGGTGTGAAGTAGTTAACAGCTTCAGATTTAAAAGGTTATTAATAATATCTTCCGTTTAGCATTAACATTGGAACGTTCTTACAAGTGTAAAAAGAGGCAATACACAACGTGTCTCCTTTATAACTCATCAGTTTACAGAGAAATTCCGCCAGAGCCACACAACATTGTCCAATAATACTCTTCTTGTGTCTAATTTCTAGTTGAGCAGGATTTGCGCGATAAGCACACTGTTTAAAGGGGATGACATTACCCATGTCTATATCACAGGTTTGAGTCAGAGTGTCCGTTAATAAAACAGAGCGCCTTCCAATACAAATAACTACTGCATGATTTTTGTTTTCTGTTTCAGCTAAATGAAGGGAATTAAATCAGTCAGAATCTCGGAGTGCCAATTATGAAAATTACCCTTCTTCCCTCCTTCCAAAACTTTAAGAATTTCGCGAAGAAATCCTTAATCACAATACCATCACTTCATTTATCCAGATAAACAAATTCACCCCAGAGCCAACAACAAGCTATAATAGTGGACTATTTTTATGTATTCACTATATATGAAACAAACTGGAAGTAATACTCTGATCGCCCTTTGAATCATTGGGTGCAGTGCTTTGTCCATTACCACTACAAGGACAATAAAAGTTTTTTAAAAAGAAACGGACGACAAAATGTTTCCGAAAAGTCCACAACCAGCTGCGGGGGGAAAAACTAGGAAGAGTTCTTAGCAGGGCCAGTAGGGAGCGCTCACCTGCAGTCTGTGTGGGTCCTAATATCCCAGTATAGTGATGGGGACACTATACTGTAAAAAAGCATCATCCTTCAGATGAGATATACAACCGAGGTCCTGACTCTCAACAATGTGGTCATTGTTACCAATCATAGCCTCCTAATAATCTCCATTTCAATCTCCACTCTGTTTTCTTCTCCACTGACAGATGATGATGATAGTACTGGCACACTATGGCTGCCGTTGCATCATTCAGATGGTGGTGGTGGTGAGTACCCATTACCTGTAAAGCGCTTTGAATGGAGTGTCCAGAAAAGTGCTATATCTGTGTAAGGAATTATTATTATTATTATTATTATTATTATTATTATTATTATTATTATTATTAATTATTAATTTCCAATGATAAATGATATAAAGGGGGTGATCCTTCAGACGAATAAGGGAACATATCGCTATTTTGGTTTTATGCATAGGCTACATTTGTGTCTATAATACAATAAATGTAAGTTTAATACAATTTCAGGGGCTACATTTGTTGCACTTCATTTAAGAGGGTTTATTTAATTTATGTTTGTGGATCGTTTGCATTTGAAAAACGTGACTTAGATAAGTAAAGTATAGGTATGTGGAACAATAACTGACTAAGACATGTACTGCATATTCCTTACAATGGAGTTTGCAAATTGTTTAAAAAAAACAATTACCATTAATATACTGTATAAGGTGCTGGTACATGGGAGTAAATTTCATCTACAAGTGCAAAAATATATATATATGTATTTGCAGCTCTAAAAAGATTAAATTTGGAGACTTCTATAACAGATCTTTTCAGGTTATTTCAGTTCAATGCTGTTCCTCTGATCTTGTGAGCCTTTAGAATTTTGAACCAGCATTTTGCTTCTCTCACTTGATCTGTGTAACAGTCCATTAAGAGCCAGTACTGTCACTGTGGCATATGCAGTTACAAACAACCTTGCTATCAACTGAATGAACCTCCTGTTCAGTCTCCAGGACATTTGGCACACTCTGATGTTTACAACACAGTTATTATTGGACCACAGCCACAGAACAGAGAAGGAACAGTGTTGCGAAAAACTGTCATAGATAATCACTTTTTGAAAAGATGGCGTTAAGAGTTTTTTTTAAGGTACCCTTACATTTGCCTATACAGCTCTCTTCTCTGTATACCCAAATCCCCAATATCCCTACTTTCCCTTGGGAAACACACACATAGAGTCCATCACTCTATAATAAAACTACAACAAATTTATTCTCTTTTATCACCCAGATGTGGCAGAACACATTTAAGACTCACAACCCATTTAGATATGTATATCCTTAGTTTCAGCTCTCTTCACCACCCAGGATATTTGAAAACTAGCACTATCACATACGAAAGGCTCTACATGCATTAGCCGTTATACATCTACTAATAAAAATATATATTAAAACTTCATTATTCATACATTATACTTCATTATGAATAAATGTGATGTGACTGCACTTTTACTTAAATATTACAATCATTTTCATTAATGCTTAGTGACAACATTATTACCAGAATATTCAGGAACGCTCCACTGTTCCGTTGTTACTTTGGGTTAGTTGCAATTGAGAACAGGTCTAGTATGGTGCTGACAACTAGTTTCAGCAGGCAAGTTCATTGCAATTGGTCTTAAAGTAGCACCCTAGCTTAGCACAGAGCTGCGTGCTAACCACGGGTTTGACTCCAGTTAATACGTTGCTTTCGGTTCGTTGCAATTGATTCTTTGTTTATTCACTCTTAAACATAGTATGATGCTGTATGGTTTTAAAACCACTAAAGTACATGTATAATATATTTTTATAATCAAAATCTAAAATAAAATTGTCTTTATTAATTACTTTTTACTTACATTAAGATAAATCTAGATTATTTTAATGCGAATGTTAACCTAACAAAAACACTGTGTTCAGTGATGCGTATAACAATAAACTATTTTTATATATCTGATTGTGTAATCTTGCTTTGTAAAACAGCCCTACTTTTATTTTTATTATTATTTTATTATTTAATATAATGTGTTATAAAATTAATAAAATTGTCAATATAGTACATAAATTAAATTTTATTATGGGACACTGGCTGCGATTCCAACTGAGCATTTTGCATGATGGCCCAGAATTCCTTTACATGCCACATTAAGCATTCACTGTGCCACCTGGTGGTTTTACAAAGTAGTAGAGTCCTGCATCAGATGAAAAACTAACAAGGTGGTGTAATGAAGTATTCTATTTGTAGTATTGTGCATTATGCGTCAAGCTTTCTGATGGCTAGATCTGTATTCCATATTTATATAATGATTTTATATAATTATTTTAATTATGGAATACAATCATATTTGAAACAATATATTTTGGAACTAAAATAATCTTTTGAATATACAGTATATATTAGTATACATTGCAGATTGGATAAAAACATTCATTGCATCTGACAACATTATATTATTCACTAAAAATACAGGTAAGTTTTAGTATACATTTTTAATCAGTCATCTAGCTCTACAGTACAATCTTTTTGTTTGTCTTATTAGTCCATGTTGAATGTTCTATTTATGTTTGTAAAATAAGTCAATTTTATTGGATTACAGGCAGGACTAACTACAACTGTTTTTTTTTAGTGCTGTGCCTATGAAATTATTCTAATTTCAAATTGTCAATGCATGATATTAACCCTTATCTTTTATGCTCTTTTGATTTTCCCCTGGTCAACATTAAATTTATACAGCAGTAATGAGTAAAGATAATTAAATAAAGAGCAAAGAAATCCTCACACATATTCACACTTCTGCCACCAACACCTACAAAGGTTATATTAGATTGATAATTTGTGACATGAAAAATGGACAAAATATTTACATACTTTCAAATAACTGTAATGCCCTCTTCGGGTGATGAGGAGGAGGCGCACCCGGGAAATGCAACAAGGCAGGCTGGGAGTTATAGCCAGGGGATGGGGTGTGAGAGCACCGAGTGACCACTAGGTCATTCTGCTAACGTAAATAACCCCCATTTACATTTGTGTAGACATCTGTTTAGTGTTTATCTGTGTATTTGTCTGTTATTATCCCTTAATGTGTAACCACCCTGAATCTGCGTATGTGTCCCGTTTACCTCCCTAGTGTACGTGTCAACACTGAATTTCAAGTTTGTCTCTGTTACCCATTGCTGGCTGATCAAGGATTAATAAAAGGTGCTTGTGTGCCAAACAAGAGCATTTTCTTGTGCAAACCTGAATTTGCTACTTAATTATTACAGTTAAGATTAATATTGTACATTACTTTGTTTAATTTATTTTATTGTTCAATCAATATTTATTATTATTTTTTATATTAAATGACAATTACTTATTATGTTTCTGAAGCATTTTTAAATTGGATTATTTTGATATTGTTATCTTCATTAAAGGCAGTATAACACTGTTTAGGGGATAATTCAAGTTCCATGTTCAATTTATAAGTATTTTTTGTGTAAGAAAAGGTCTTTGTGGGTCTGTGGCACAGATGTGAAGGCAGACAACACTTTGATTAAAGACAGTAGCTATGTGGCTTTAAAAATGTTTAAAACATTTTCTTTTGTGCTGAGCTGTTAGTTGGAGTTTAGCGAGACAAATAATCCTTCTTAGGCTATTAGGAATTTGGTTTTCATACTTAAAATTGGCAGTTTGTGATTAACTCACTTGAATGTTCTGTTCTGTAGTCAAGAGATGTTTCCTGTGATTGGTTCTCTGGACTTGAGCCATTGGTCACAAATAGAAATGTGATGGCATGACTGTATTCCTCATGTGTGGGTTCTGTAGATTTGCCATGAAACCGGAAACAGAAGACAAGCTGTTGCATTGCAGACAAACAGTTATAGCGCTGTAGAGCACTGCTGCAGTAACACAAAGCAGATCTACATAATATTCAAAATTATCAGGCAGGTCTGGTAGGAGCAGGGCTCCATTTTAATGACTGTCATTATTTTCTTTTAGAAAAAAGGCTACATATGACTTCAAGAAAGTGAATTCAGATTATTTGTCATGGAACAATGATCAAAGAACATACAGTATTTTTGTCTGTTCTCGATACAGTATCACTTATATTTTCATGTTAAGTAGTTTATTTAATTTGAGTAACTGTAACTGTGCAATGTAGTAAAACATTCCAGGTAAATGTTTTTTAATCAGAAAATGAATGTAATATTTACGTTTATGACAGCTAACAGAATATAGCACAGAGCTTTCTTCATAAATACCAAAGTAAGCTTTATTTTACTAAAACACACCAAGTTAACAGTTATCTAACCCATTACATTAGAATGCATTTATCATGGATACAGAAAATAGCTCTAGAAACTACAGAAAGTGATAATGATTTGAAGAAAACTATAAGCATATTGACAGAGTATTTGGTGTTTGGTCTTTATCATTTTAGCTTAACATATTTAAAAATTTTGCACAAACATACACTGACTGCAACATTATTTCAGATATTACCAAAAACAAATGCCCTTAATATTAAGTATTAGAGAGTATTAGTATTCAAAGGGAATTAGCATTCCCTTGAATGTCTGATGCAATACTGTTTTCCATTGCAATGACAGAATGCCAGTGGCACCTATTTAATAGAGATTATGTATAATCTTTAACCATTCCAAAGTTGTTCTTTGATTGTTTTGATGCACAGTGATAGTATTTTCATGTCTCATTTGCAGAGAAAGCAGAAACCAAGCCAGTGACCTTTTAGATCCAGGATATCTTCATGGAAGTATTTTGAATAGCCTCTTATGATTTGCATATCATTCTAGCTGAATTATCTTGTAAATTATTAAATGGACTGTGTCCTTTGTGAATATTCTTATATAAGCACATTTACGTGTGTTTTTAGATTTTCAGACATGTATACATTGTAAATAGAAAATATTGAAACTTGAGAGTTTCTTATCTGAATTTAAAGATTTGAATTATCTGAATCAGATTTTAATTCTCTACTGCTCTCTCTTTCAAATGAGCAAAGATGAAAGCAATAGTTTGTGAGTGTTTTTTAAAAAGTGAAAAAGTGCAAATTATTACAGTAGATTATACGTATTCATAACATTAAATTATACTAAACCTCCATGTATCATTGATATCTAGTCATATACTGTACACTTCCAAGGTCATTAATTTAAAGCCTTTACATTATTAATTAATAATGCCTATGTCTATAAAACATTTTACCAAAGAACCTTTCCTGCACAACACAATCCTTGGTGAATGTGTAAATTCTACTACATTTGTCTAGTGTTTGATTATGAAAATATAAAGTGTTTGGATTTTGTCATGCCTCCTTTTTATAATGTAAGAATGCTCTCTCTCGTTCATGCCCCAGCATGTTGAGTACATGAATATAAAGCTATTCTACCATTTCAATAGCTTGCAAGGCTCTGGTGAGTTGAACACAAGAGAGTCTGGTGCATAAAGTGTTATGCATTTTCTTGCTTACATTGCTCAGGTGCTTTTGGCAATATATCTTTACCAGATGGCAACAATGGCCCCCTAACCTATTTGACCTTAGGGGTGAGAACCAGGTTCATCACCACCCACTAGCTTCAACTGGTCCCTGCAGGTTGTAGGGTGCAGTTAGGTGGCCTACCTCCCCCTTTTTTGACTGATGTCAGACATCCTCTAACGAATGATGGTGAGCTCTGTTGGATAATACCCAAGAGGACTGTTCCAATGGGTACTGTATTTGCTATAGCAAGGGAGAAAGTGATTCTCTCCTAGGGGGCAACATTCAATACCACCATCTGTGGATTAAAGAGAGAGATGATGGCAATGGTTTCACGAAGATTCATCTGAGTTGTTCCATCACAGATGGAGCCAAGGTGGTTGTTAACACTGTCACTTGTTTAGAGCATTACACAAGGGACTATTTAGTGAAATACACTAAAGTAATATCCAGAAAGTCTGTCTGATAGAGATGGTAAGAGGCTAAGAAAAAAGGAAAAAGAACCTTGAGGGGTTAACAATTTAATAAATCAAGTAATTTAATAAATCACAAACCAGAGGCTGAAGAATCTGATTCTCACACAAGGAACAATAAATCAAATACAATAAGTAATCTGAAGGCAAAATGACCAAGTTTGCAGATATCAGTGACAAAACACTTTGGTGATGACTATATTCCATCCTTGAAAGGGAACCACATAAATTCCTCACACCTTTAAAATAGTTTTAAGTAATTTATTGAAATTAATACTTTGAGTCAGGTACTACAGGTTATTAAACAGCACAACCTAATGCACAGATACCATATGTTGATGATCTGTAATATAAAATAAAATAAATCAAAATGAAATGAATAAAATATTCATTCTAGATCTCCTCAGACTGATATTGTTATAAATAAGATTTCTAACAAATATATTTCCTATTACAATGCTATATTTTGACCCTTACTATCATATAGTGATGTTTGTCAGTAATTTTGACAAACCATTATATTTTAGTTCCAAATTTATTCCAAAAGTAAGACAACAATATTACAATAGGACTATAATAATCACATACATGGGGCTCAGTTTCCTATGTTTTTTAGCTCTCAGGAAATTTCTATTTCAGGAAAGTTCTGTACACTTGGAAGTGGTTTACTCCACATATGGTAAAAAATGGAATATTATTTGTAAAATAAAGAATTTAAAAATGGTTTATTATAGAGTATATTATACTGTAGTCGTGGGTGCAGTAATCATTCCAAGAAACAGTCATATTTTCTGACAACCAGGGTCAAAAGATGTATTGATACCTTCTGATCGCACAACCCAAATTCCTGGTCTCATGTCAGTTTGACTTCCTTGTAGATATTGCTTGGATATATCAGGCAAACTGCCTAAGCAACTGGCCACCACAGTTGACATTTAGACAGGAAATCCTTTTCTGTTATACCGAATGTGCACAATCTACATTACAAAAAGAAAACAGCTGAGACATCAGTTATTGAAGTATATGAGAAATGAATAAAAAACAAATATATAAAAGTACCAAAATTAGTAAGAAAATATTTTTTAACTGCTTTACCATAACATGGGGATTTCTTTAGACAGACTTTCCTTTGCCACATGATTACCCTGTAGTAATATAATGATTGGCTTTATGTTTCCAAGTTGGTCTCTTGGAAAGCAATGTACTGCATGAATTCCCAGTCTCCAAGATTCTTCCGTTATTAGTCTCAGATGCACTGTTGAAATTTTGAATTGCTGTTCCTTGTTAACTAGTTTCTATTTCTAACCTGTTAAAAGTTCCAGTGCTAGCACAACAGCAGAGTTATTTTGTTGGGCAAGTTTTATTTTGCTGTAATAAGGACCAATGTTGTCAGCAATTTATAAATTACATTTAAAAATAATTAAATCCAGGAAAATACATGTTTAAGTCTGCTAAATATAAATGTCAAAATAACTATATATAAACAAAATCATGTCATATACAATGCTTTGATTTTCTTTTCAGTACTTTTACATGTAACAATTACATATATATTTTTACTAGATTTTTTTGTACTGTGACTGTAACACACTCCTATGCATTTTGTTTACTGAAATATACAGATGCAGCCATTCAAAATACACAGTACAACCCCGTACTGCGCAAAATTACCCACAGTTCGCCGCATTGTACCGCATTACGTGATTGGCTGGCCAAAATGACTGACAAGGGCACTCGTGGTTGTTAGTGAAGCGATTTAATCATTTAATCTCTTTACTGTGCATGTTTTATTCCGCTTAATACTGAATATTTATATGGAATTTTACAACTAAAGGGAAATTTTAGTAGCTGAGCAGAAAAAGAAGAGGAGCATAATGCGGCTGAAGGCCATAAACTATATTAATTTAGGAACATAAACATATTATGTAAAGTGGATATGGCTGGTATTACTAGTTTACAGAAAAAATACACACCAGTATTCCATTTCTCCATAAACATTTTAAGCATCAAAGTCTTTCATTCGGTTACATACTGTGGTTATTTTGGAAAAGTTTTTACAAGTTCCTTCTGACTATATTAAGTTTATATACTTCGTAAAAAGTTATAATGTTTTAACCTTTTCTGTGAATATTTATGCTCGTTATGCAGTAAAAAAACACATACTTTTTAGAATTTGATTAATAGGGAATATAATATGGGATTGACTAGCTAAAGAAATTAATAATAATATAATTATATTCATATAGCTCAAATTATCACAGTAGTACACTTTCTTTGTAAATGTCTGCATCCATTTAACTCATTCCCCTGTGATTACGTGTGTGGTGTAATGCCTTAGGCATGTGCCTTGCATGCTGGAGGACTGGGGTTCGAACCCAGGTGCCACCATGAAATTTCTTTTAACAAATAAACATTTCTTTGAAAAACTAAAATGGCAAATATTATGGACACTATATTGACATTTTTGATATTTCTAAATATCACAACATGTTCGAAGCTAAGTGATTTATTAATAACAACAAATAATTTCAAACTGTTACTGTACTGCCACTACAGTATAGCTTGTGGGAAATACATTTATTTGTCCTGCATCAAAGTTTAACTCGTTCAGAGCGCCCTACATTACAAACTCCAAGTGTTTCATTTTATCTATTGCTACAATTTCGACAGCAATGTAGTTAAAAGGAACATGTCAAAATTTTTCAAAAATAACCACAAGCGAATGAGTTGATGGATTTGATAATAACAGAGAAATCATAACAATGACCCTGTGTTGCTAATCATGCATACCCAACAGTACTGTAATCCACTTTCTTTGTAAACACGTTTCATTTTTAATTTGACTCATTCACACGTGATGAATTGCGAGAGAGTGATAGAGACAAGATGGAGGTTCTTGCCATACAGTAACTACATTCCCCATAATACAGTGGGAAACAATGTCAGTCACCTTCAGTCACCTGACCAGCTGATGCACTGCACCAGAGAGAATGACTGAAGGATTAGCCCATTAAGAGTGAGTAAACCTGCGGGGAAGGAAAAGTGCCCGTGGTCATTATTTTTCACTGACAAAGTTAACTCATGGTGCATTGGTTATTAGTGAAACGATTTGATCATTTAATCTCTTTACTGTGCATGTTAATCCACTTAATATTGAATATTTATATGGAATTTTACAACTAAAGGGAAATTTTATTAGCTGAGCATAAAAGCGCATCTGCAACGGAAGGCAACTGTTTTACATGTATGGTAAATGTGACACATGTGACACATGTGGCGTGCATATCCTACAGTGTGAGCGCATTTGCAAGGCTATTAAAAAAGGTTGATCTGGGTGTGGGGAGTTTCGACTGTTTCCCGCCAGTCTTGGGCGAAAGGAACCTGTCTTTCATTGGAAGGTTCGCCTATTCTACTTGTACATGAGAATATAGGGGGGAAGGAAAAGTATTAACTAAAAATAGGATGGCACAGTTGTTAGCATGATTTTTGTATGTTTTTTTTTATAAATACAACAATAGTACCAGATGTCTCAGTGGCTTTCAAAATTAAATTATGCATGCAAACCTGTGAAGTAGAAAGATAACTAAGCTATCCATCCATTTCTAATGGTGGTGAAGTGGTTAGCATTGCTATCTTGCAGCACTGGGGCCCTAGGTTCAATTCTTGCTGCCCTGTGTGTGTGGAGTTTGCATGTTCTCTCTGAGTTCCGTGGGTTTTCTACGTATGTATGATATTATTTCCTCTCACAGTTCAAAACATACTGGTAGGTTAATTGGCTTATGGAAAACTGGCCCTGGTGTGTGTGTTTGTGTCTGTTTGTCTGTCCTGTGATAGACTGGTGCTATATCCAGGGTGTATTCTGCCTTGCGTCTGTTGCTTGCTGGGATAGGCTCCAAATCCTCTGTACTGGATAAAGAGATTAGAAAATGGATGGAAGTAAAGGCACTGTGTGGATGGAACTATACACAGTGTTAGAAACCCACTATGACTTCTCACTTCTCACTGAGGATAAATTACTTTATAGTGCTGGCTTAAGGAAACAGCCTTTCCACCTCTCTTGCACATCAGTATTCATACCTAGTTAGTTATTTAAACAAATTGCCTCTAAATAGGAACATCGTAAGATGCTGGCTCTGAGGATCAGCATCAGCTATGTTTGCCCATTCCTTCATTTCATGTGCATCCAACACACAGTTCAATGCTAGAAACTACACAAAATCTCAAATACAATCCTCATTTCAGTATCTATGTAAACATACAATCTGTTATCTTCATCATCTTCCACCGCAGTCTATAACAACTACTGTCATTTTGTAAAAAGTATGCCTAACCCTATTAGTAAGTGATGTTGTTATCAGTGTATTCCACAGCTTTCCCCAAATTATCTTACTCCTTCCTACATCTCTAGTCTTACATCCTGCAATAACTCAGCCAACACTTAAATCCTCAAAAACTGCGTGTGTTAATTTGTTTAAATCACAAAATATCATATGTAAATACCGGCCATGTGGTACTCTGCATTGTGGAATAATAGTTTCTTTTAAAGGGAACTAGAGAAATCAACAAAAAACTTTTGTTCTAGAATTAATACATGCACATCCTGTTCACTGAGGTAATTAAATCCACACTGAGCAATTTCCAATATGTTCAGAATTTGACATCCAGAATCCTGATCGGGTTACATTACACCTGTCTTCAAGTCCTTGCAATGGCTTCCTATCAGGTTTCCAGTCAACTTCAAAATCCTCATCCTCATTCAGTACCTATCTGGCTTATTATCTGTCTACTCCCCAGCTTGCAAACTTTGTCCGTCTGACTCTGGTCTTCTAGCTGTCCTCAAGAACATTTACATTCTGTGGGTGACAGGACCTTCTCTAGCTGCACCCCAGAGTGCATTTGTATCCCCAGTGATATCAGAGTCACCTACCCTGAGTGCATTTAAATCTAACCTCAAAACCTTTCTTTTCAGACGACTTATTTAGTGTCTGTATCTGCTTCATTTTCTAATTTCGGTACCACTTCTAACTGCTTGTCTTTCTTAGAAGTATATTTTTTTGTAATCTGTGGTCCTTATAACTGTTATTACACCTACTGTATTGCTTTGAGATGTTACTTTTAAAGGTGCTATATAAAATAAAGTGTTTTTATTATTGTTATAGAGAAACATGATCAGATTCTCCCTGGTTAAGAAAAAAGATCTTATGTTTACTAGTTTGTCACTCTTCTCACACCCTCTTAGCTAAATGGCTTTGCATACTAATCTGATCAATCTACCTATTTTCTGTACTTTCTCTATCCTGCTAGATTAAAAATTATTCTGAAAATCTTCTTGAAATGAGTTATTTCTAAATACCTGTCTCAACTGTTAACATCTTGCAGCAACTCTGCGATAAAATATACACTTAGCTCAACCTAAAAAAAAATCTTTAGATTTCTATATTTATCTTTATTTAGTGGTTTTATTACTGACAAAGGCTAATCTTTCTTGGAAAACTGTATTTTATGTGTTGCAAAAAACTGACCTGCTTTAACAAAATATATTTACAAATCCTTTTGCCTGGTAATCTTCCTGAATGCCCAACTATCGGAGAAGCCCTCCATGAAACCATGTTTGCTATTAATTCATATAAGGCTCTTTGACAGAATTGTTGTTTTTTATGTGTGCTAATTTTCCGACTCTGTCCCATCAAACCTTCATACCCCCCCTGCCAGAAATGCACCTGATTATTCAAGCCCCTCACTCTCTGCCAAATCTGTTTCATGTTTGCATGTTCTTATGTAACACACACCTTTCTGTGATTTTTTTGTACATCTAAGCTTTTGCAAGTGTTCCTGCATCCCTCTTCTGCACTATGTCTAGTCATGGCTTTTTTTCTGTTTGGTTATTTCAAAGTAACACCTGCTCCATTTCTAAAACTTTTTGCTCATGTGTATTTTTGTATTTTTACATTTATTTACACCTCTAGCACTTTAACGTCCTATATTTTCATTTGCCTTAATTTGTAGACTGAATTTTAGTTTTAGCCTCAAAAAGCTTGTTTTCTCTTTCTTTTGTTTCTTGTCCTACAACTGTTATTGTTCAACACCAAAAAACTGCACAAGACATGACTTCTCTCATTCACCCTTTGCTGAACGTCTATGAAAAACAGAGATAGTGCTGTCTCTGGTGCGATGTCACCGTTTAAACGAATAAGAAATTAGATTGCTCATAAATCTAATCACTTACTATACATAAACACAATGTTAATTGCTCTCTGAATATGCTCTTTTTCCTGTTCGTTTTGGAGACCTTGATCGAAACTGATTTGAAATGTCAGAAAGGATTTATTTTCTATGTGTATTTCTGTTGCAGAAAAAGTGTGCATTTCCTACATCGCTCTGTTTGTCGAGATTTTAACTTTATATTTATTCTCAGATTTCAACTATAAATCTTACACTGATTACTAGCAGTAAATACTGATATTTTGCTCCCCCTTACCACAAAAATATATTTGTATTGTAGCTGGGATTAACGTTTTTTCGTAAGGGTCTCTACTTTGCGATTCAAACGGCTAAAGATGGTGACAAGTCAGGCACCCAGAGGGAAGGGGAGGGAGGGCGTCTTCCCACCTCCATAACTAAAAAGCCAAATAGGCTTAAGCAACATACACAGTTTTGCAACTGAAAGTTTGAGGTAGCATACCGTGTAAATTTTGCTTTGTTGCTGATAGGTAAAGCTTTTGAAACTCAGCCCCAAAGTCATGTAACTGATTTTCTCCCTGTTTCGTTGGTTAATCGCAAGGATCACAAGCACTGCCATGTTAACTGTGATGTGTAGTTTTTAATTCAGTTTGAATTATAACTGTACGTACTGTCTTCGTATTTGGCCAGGGCTTTAAAATGAGGGCGCGCCAAAAAATTTCGGTGCCGTCATCTCCGCTTTAAAGGTACCCCCCTTGTGGAAGAATTTGACTTTGAACGTTTGCCCAGCATACCTCGGAGTCCCCCTTTCCCCCCTTCCCCCCATTGACAGACTTAAAAAAGCATTTGGGAAGTGTTAACTATCCAGCCATTGCAAGCCACTGCAGCAGCCACAAATAAATACAAAAATTAACTTTTTTTTTCTCCTGATGGTAACTGTAACAAATTGTCACGTTTCACATCCTTGCAAACCAATCATGACGTCCTCATCCAATCAATGGTTTGATGTTTTTTTTTTTATTTTGAAACTATGATCTTGACATGCAGGTGTGAAGTACAGTTAACAGATTCAGATTTAAAAGGTTATTAATAATATCTTCCGGGTCTCATTAACATTGGAATTTTCTTACAAGTGTAAAAAGAAGTGATACACAACGTGTCTCCTCTACAACTCTTCAGTTTACAGAGAAATTCCACCAGAGCCTCACAACATTGTCCAATAATCCTCTTCTTGTGTCTTATTTTTAGTTTAGCAGGATTTGCACAATAAGCACATTGTATAACGGGGATGACATTACCCACGTCTATATCACTGTACAACACTTGTTTGAGTCGGACTGTCTTTTAATAAACACAGCGCCTTCCAATACATATACTGTAACTTCTTCAGGTGGGTAGCTGCATCAGCATGCGTAGTCTGCAAAGGAACAAGTTATAGGTTTATTCCATGCTGAAAACAGAAGAGAGAAAACACAATGTTTCAGCTGTGAAGCCTTCTTCAGGTGTGAGGGCTTCAGCTCACAACCTATTACTTGTTCTTTTACTGTAACTACTGCATGATTTCTGTATCCGTTTTAGCTAAATGAGGGGAATTGAATCAGTCAGAATCTCGGCGTGCCAATTGTAAAAATAACCCTTCTTCCCTCCTTTGTTTAACTTAAAGAATTTCGCGAAGAAATCCTTAATCACAATATCATCACTTAATTTATCAAGATACACAAATTCACGCCAGAGCCAACAACAAGCTATAATCGTGGACTATTTTATGTATTCATTTTATAAGAAACAAACGGAAAGTAATACTCTGATAGCGTTTTGAACCATTGGGTGCTGTGCTTTGTCCATTACCACTACAAGGACAATAAAAGTTTTTATAAAACTTTTTATAAAAGAAACGGATGTAAGAATGTTTCCAAAACATCCACTTGTGATACTTTAGCTGCTTGGTTACACGATTCCATATTAATATAGCTATCAAGTGATGTTAAATCACTACAACATTTATCTTTTTACAATTACAGCAAGTAGTGTTCTTACTACATATTCTTGGAAAAGGATAAAACATTATAACTTTTTATAAAGTACAAAATATAAGCTTAATAATGTTAGAACAAGCACGTTAAAGCCAGAACCCATGTAAATTACCAAGTTAAAGACTTTGATACATAAAATATTTATGCATAATTAAAATATTTATGATGAAGGTGGAAGGTTGTGTACTTCTGTCCAACTGAGCAATCTTGCTTTTATAAAATATACCGACATTTTAATGTTTAATGATTAACATGCTGTAATACACCGTTTCAAATTATTAAAAGTCTAAAAAGTATACAACTTAAATTCTTAATTGGAAAAAGATTGTCCCTCTGCAGTGACCGGGATTCGAAACCAGGCATTTTCTGGCGACAGCTCAAATGCTGTACAGGAGACGTCAAGCTGGCGGTTTTACAAGGTTTTACAAGGTGCTTCCGGATACTATTATTATAATTCAATTAAAATGTGGTATAATATGGCATACTCCGTGCAATTTGAATGGCTAGATCTGTATGTCTGTCACATAATCTAGAGGAATTTAACACTGACAGGTGGCTCACCTCATAGCCTGTTGGGCTATGCACCATTACAAAGAAAAATGCTACTTAAATGCTGATAGTTCTTTCCTGTACTTCAAATGAGACTTTAAACCATTCTGTTGTTCTGATCCTTAAAGATCCCATATTACCATAAGAGTAATGTTAACACAGTGTTCTTGATGAAAGTCCACTTTTGGCTTATTTGGCTTATAGTAATTTCTCACTTCTCCACCTAATTTGCTGCTAGTGTGTAATGGCTGCTCATTTTCAAGTTAAATGAATGTTGTGTGTAAGTTTCACATGTTTTTTAAAAGTAAATCTATTTAAGAACACAGTACACTATCATTCACTTTTAATGTTGTCCACAATAAAATAAACCAGAATATTCCACCTAATAAAACTGAGTTTACAGCGAAGGTTCAGAAGGGATGACAATAGTCAGATTCAATCAACCTTAGCTGTCAGTAATTTGTAATCAATCCTGATGTAATTTCTTCACATAAATAATTCTAAATACTCCCGGACATATGTCTTTTGCCCTCCAACCCATTTCTATCTTCTGCCCCTCATCCATGCAGGTTAAGACAGATTTGCTGTGACTAAAACACCTTTCAGTAAATTTAATTCTAGGTTTTGTTAGTGAATTTCTGTTTAGAACTAAATTTGATTTAAATGTTTGTCATACTGTAGTTTCATTAAATCCAGAGCATTACTCACAGGATGAACTGCATAAATTAAATCCAATTAAATGTCACAAGCATATGTGCATATGTACTTTGCAAACCAGGACCTGAAAAGATTCAATTTGATTCATTTGCAATACTTGTTTAAAGACCATTTCTTCTTTGTAATTTCAGGCCCTAGGGGAAGAACTGACTTTATGATTCTTTCAGCTTGCCTTGGCATATGTCTGTCTGTTTTGACCATGCACCTGGTGAAACATAAAATAGCACTCAGCCTCCAGTAAGAGCACTTTATGCTTTAACAGAAGCTATGTACAAACTGTGACTATTGCTTTTCAAAAGGCTTTCAAAGAAATCATGTTGAAAGGAAGATGAAAGGCCACTATTTAAAAGAAAAAGAAGTTCTATGTTTTTAATACGAAATTGTGAAGCATGCTTTAAGAAACTCTGCTGCATAAAAATACTGGTGTAACAGTAGGTTGCCATAAAAAGGAAACAAACTATATGGATTCTAAATGAACAGCCAACAATCACAAACTGACATATGAACTGAAACTACGACAGCTTTGTTCTCAGATTTCAAGAAATGTTTGCCATCAAAGTGTGCCAGCAGACTGAATTCAGTATACAGATAAACACAAAATCTTTACAAAACACTCCACCTTAAGGATAACAAATCCAGCACAAATTTCAAGTCCAAGTTAAGTTTACAGGAACAGAAAACTCAAAAGGGCTTGGAATAGAAGGTATTAAAAATTAGAAAAAACTTTATAAAAACACAATAGTTTTCAGACAAATGTATTAATACATAAGATAAAGGACTCATATTTTATATGTATCTTGATAAATTGCACACATTATGACAGATTTCAGGGCACATCAAGTACAATCTATTCAATTAATCTTTATTTTGCTTAGATAAAGTAAATGAGAGCACACTAGAAACTACAGCACATGCACTCACATTGTTGCTTTGGTTGAAATTTAATTTATTTTACCCATACAACTGTTCCTTCTGAGCACTCAAGTTTTGATTATTATGATATTGATTTAAAAATATTATACAGCCCATTTGTAATTAAATAAAATGAGACATTATTGGAAGGGAGTGAACAATTTTGCAAGACCCTATTGCTGTATGTGGTTTATAATGATCTACTTTGGACTGATATGTATTTAGTTTCAGGCATCAAGAAAAAGAAATTATTTGGAACATTTTTTTTATCCTTTTAAATTTTGAATTATTTAAGCCCAATTTCTGTACTTGCTGTTCACACAATGTGAGTTAGTCTCTAATTAAAAAAAGTCCTCCAATAGAAATTAACAGGTTTTTCAGTAACTTTCTCAACTATATATGTCAAAACAGCACCTGCAGCATTTTGTTCATATTCATATCTATATTTGTGGTTTTAATTGTGAAAATCAGAAATGGTTTTGACAGAATTAATCCATTTATTTTTAGAAAGTCATCTTTAAAAATATAAAGCAAGTTTAGCATGTAATTGTGTAACTTGCTGTCATGCAGCATTGTTTAAAATAGATTGCAAGATGTTTCTTAACTGACATGCTGTTAGTACACTGAAGTTAAAATAGCCCTGAGTTGTTTTGCTCAAATTAATTTGATGATTCTAGCTAATACCTCAAACAAACCAGATTTTAAAAATGCTGATTCTTATGCTTACAAACCTCCATTGAAGAATTTAACTGAAAGAATATACTTTAAATGCAATATTATAACTGTGTGGTCCCATGCTGTTCAGATACACACATACATGTAGCTAGAGCAATCTTTTAAAAAAAGAAATTTAATATAAAAAATGTAATGTTTTGTAGCTGGTGCACTGACATTTTAAGGAACAGAGATGAAATAATTTAATTCTTAATTTGGATTAAGAGTTACCATTCATATGGTTGATCAGCAGAAGATCTATTAAGGTGGAAGGCTCATACCACAGTAGGCTCATATACTGTAGTCACACAGTCTCGTACAGACTACACATCAGTGACACATGCTTTGCACCAGTTTGTGGCTGCCATTTTTGTGGGATTCTGTCTCATTCCTCTTGCAAAACCCTGCTCATCCCAAAAGCATTCAAGGAGCTCAAACAAGGTGAGTAAAGCACCAATAGTATAACTTAATTCATCTTGCATTCATATGATAAACAGAGCATATTGATTCCTTCCTGTCAGTCCTTGACAGGTTACTTCACCTCATTATCAGTCCAAACTAACAGTGAATTATTAGTATGTCATGGTCAGTCATGAATGAACAATCAATTAATGTAATGCTATAAATATTTAATCAGTTTTCAAAATCCATACACTATATTATTCTAAACATTCATATGCATAGAGTGATATTTTTTTCTTTTTAGCCTAGTATAATAATTATATTTGGTTAAAGTATTAGAATAAGGGGGTTAGCTTACATTTTAGTCTACTGAATTGTGGTTTAGCCTTTTCCCATTACACTGCACAAGCTCTTTCACGAGCAGAAGCTGATTTAGATGATTAAATAAATAAAAGATGACACAGTATTTGCAAAACAGCAATTCCTCAACTTTTTCACAGAGGTTAGTATTCTATCCAAAGGACCCTGAACTATGGCATGTCTTGTTAAGCCATATGAGGTTCTAGCACACCAAATGTCACATTTTACCTCAATGCAATGCCAAACAAATACATCGGAACATCTTTAAACATCTTTAATATATCATAGCTATATAGGAACAGTGGAGAAGAAAGCAGGCACTGAGGTGCCAAATTAATGATTAGGCAATAGGTATCACAATAAAGGAGGGAAAACTTGGTACAGTATTGTTGGAGAAAAGTATGCAAGTGCATTCTGTTTCTAAGAATGTGATACTTTCAAAAATCCCACAAAATCAAAAAGATAAGTTTAATATTTAGAACACCATTCCCAATATGACACCAGTACATAAAATGTAGTTTTACAATTCTATCACAAACAGTACAGTATCCCTACCTCACCTGCAACACAAATTTTACATTCATTTGTTCACTGAATTTAGCTCAAATTATAGTATGTCTAGCTTAATGAAAAACACAGACTTCTGTACACTGTTTAAGCAGTCACACATTTTGTTCTTCTTTCCATTATGTTTTCAATACTTTTACATCTGCTATAATTTAACTTTCAACATCATTATTTCAATTACGGAAGGAAGTCAAATATAATCTGGCTTGCTTTTCTTTCCTCAAATGCCTTATGGTGCAAACCGATGGATTGCACAATATTTCCATTATTACACAGAATACATTGTTACATTGTTGTTAATAATTGTTATATTGTTATTGTTGCAGTTCACATATTATTGTACTACTCAAGACCTAAACAGAGAGTCTGGGAGCAATGGGTAGAATTAGAGGTGTACTGTATGTCTAGCTGTAGACGAGCTGAGACAGAGGTAAATACTGATGATCAAAAAAGATGTTCTGGTGATTATTTCAGTAAATTAACTTCAAAGTAAATCAATAGAACCTTCAGGACCAAAGAAATGAACAGAAGGAACAGAGGAAGGAAGCAAAAAAGAGAGACAAAGATAGGATACAGAGAGATGGAGCAAGACCATCACCTTCCTCTTCCTCTTAGCTGTTCCATTCAAGAGGTCAGATTCTGGCATCTTAACCTTACTGTATTTAAGAGATTTAAGATGTTTTCATTTATCATGGAATCCTCAGACTTGAAATGTTCTCTCCTTGTTTAGAGAGCACATTCACTTTTTCTCCATTCACTTTTGAGCATGGAGGCTGTAGGAAATGAGATTTATTGTTAAGTCATATTCCTTTATTTAGGATGCAAGATTTTCTTCTGTTTGTGCCCTGTTTAGGTACTGTATAGGATTTCAGGTTATAGGGCCTGCATTTTTTGTTTCTGGACCTGTAGAATGTAGGCCTCTGAAACAAAGAGACTTGCATGTCTATATGTTAATAATAATAAATAATAATAATTGCTTACACTTATATAGCACTTTTCTGGACACTCCACTCAAAGAGCCTTACAGGTGGATATGGCTGCTGGCCATAAAAAACATGTTTTTTTTATTACACATAGATACTTTATTGATCCCATGTGCAACAGAAGCTTAACACAGACAGCACAGCAACAGTGTAACAAATGATACAATAATAATAATACAATACATATAATACAATCAGTACAGTGAGAAGTGCACTAAGAAGAGTTACTCACAGTCCAGAACACACACAGAACAAACTAGAACAGAACAGTACACAAAAAAGTTGTATTGCACAATGAAATAGTTAAATAGTCCATGATTAGACAGGCAGAAAAAATATATTAGATCCCTTTCATATTATTAATTCTGAATATCAATTTCTAATCTCTGGAAGACATTTTAGGGTTCCAAAATGTAGATTAGATCAATACTAATATTCATTTGTTACCTTATCTATTAAAGTAGTTAATGCAAACACATTGCAAGGGTAAATCCAATGCAAGTCAGCATAAACCATTTACAGTATGCTGTAACAAACTATGTACTGTATGTGTAATATGTAATGAGTTATGCACGTGCAATAGATGTGATGGGTTAGTGTTCTTATCTTAACCTTACATCTGAACACGATTTCTTTAGGTTTTTTCACATTCAAAGTCAGGTTATGTTTCTCACATCATTGAACAAACCAATGGATTTCTGACATACAGTGGTGTGAAAAAATGTTTGCCCCCTTCCTGATTTCTTATTTTTTTGCATGTTTGTCACACTGAAATGTTTCAGATCATCAAACAAATTGAAATATTAGACAAAGATAACACAAGTAAACACAAAATGCAGTGTTTAAATGAAGGTTTTTATTATTAAGGGAAAAAAAATCCAAACCTACATGGCCCTGTGTGAAAAAGTGATTGCCCCCTAAACCTAATAACTGGTTGGGCCACCCTTAGCAGCAACAACTGCAATCAAGCGTTTGCGATAACTGGCAATGAGTCTTTTACAGCGCTGTGGAGGAATTCTGGCCCACTCATCTTTGCAGAATTGTTGTAATTCAGCCACATTGGAGGGTTTTCGAGCCTTAACTGCTTTTTTAAGGTCATGCCACAACATCTCAATCGGATTCAGGTCAGGACTTTGACTAGGCCACTCCAAAGTCTTCATTTTGTTTTTCTTAAGCCATTCAGAGGGACTTGCTGGTGTGTTTTGGATCATTGTCCTGCTGCAGAACCCAAGTGTGCTTCAGCTTGAGGTCACGAACAGATGGCCAGACATTCTCCTTCAGGATTTTTTGGCAGACAGCAGAATTCATGGTTCCATTTACCACAGCAAGTCTTCCAGGTCCTGAAGCAGCAAAACAGCCCCAGACCATCACACTACCACCACCATATTTTACTGTTGGTATGATGTTCCTTTTCTGAAATGCTGTGTTACTTTTACACCAGATGTAATGGGACACACACCTTCCAAAAAGTTCAACTTTTGTCTCGTCAGTCCACAGAGTATTTTCCCAAAAGTCTTGGGGATCATCAAGATGTTTTCTGGCAAAACTGAGACGAGCCTTTATGTTCTTTTTGCTCAGCAGTGGTTTTCGTCTTGGAACTCTGCCATGCAGGCCATTTTTGCCCAGTCTCTTTCTTATGGTCATGAACACTGACCTTAACTGAGGCAAGTGAAGCCTGCAGTTCTTTGGATGTTGTTGTGGGGTTTTTTCTGACCTCTTGGATGAGTCGTCGCTGCGCTCTTGGGGTAATTTTGGTCGGCCGGCCACTCCTGGGAAGGTTCACCACTGTTCCATGTTTTCGCCATTTGTGGATAATGGCTCTCACTGTGGTTCGCTGGAGTCCCAAAGCTTTAGAAATGGCTTTATAACCTTTTCCAGACTGATAAATCTCAATTACTCTGTTTCTCATTTGTTCCTGAATCTCTTTGGATCGCAGCATGATGTCTAGCTTTTGAGGATCTTTTGGTCTACTTCACTTTGTCAGGCAGGTCCTATTTAAGTGATTTCTTGATTGAGAACAGGTGTGGCAGTAATCAGGCCTGGGTGTGGCTAGAGAAATTGAACTCAGCTTTCCAAAGATGTGATAAACCACAGTTGATTTATGTTTTAACAGGGGGGGCAATCACTTTTTCACACAGGGCCATGTAGGTTTGGATTTTTTTTTCCCCTTAATAATAAAAACCTTCATTTAAAAACTGCATTTTGTGTTTACTTGTGTTATCTTTGTCTAATATTTCAATTTGTTTGATGATCTGAAACATTTCAGTGTGACAAACATGCAAAAAAATAAGAAATCAGGAAGGGGGCAAACACTTTTTCACACCACTGTATACATAGACAAACACTTCCTATTTTTAATACCGCATTGTTATTCTCGATTCTAATAACAATATATACAATTTTGTTTGAAGGCTTGAGGCGTCTATAAAATCGCCCCACCGAATAGTGTTTTGAATTAAACCGGTTGATCAGTATTCATGTTTGCTAATTCACATTTTTATTTCATTATTAATATAAGTTAACATTGAATATGTTATAATATATATACAAAAAACTTTAATATAGTGTACATATTACTTCATCATGTGTGAATGAGTCAAATAAAAAATAAAATGTGCTTACAAAGAAAGTGGATTACAGTAATACTACCAGCTATATAAATACATATATTTAGATCCTTAAATTAATATCGTTATTAATTTTTTTAGATACGCGATTCCATATTATATGCCCTATTAATCAAATTCTAAAACGTAAGCATTTTCTTACTGCGATAACGAGCGCAAGTATTCATAGAAAATGTTAAAACATTATAACTTTTTATAAAGTATATCAACTTAATGTAGTCAGAAGGAGCATGTAAAAACTTTTCCAATATAACCCACAGTAAGTAACCAAATGAAAGACTGATGCTTAAAATCTTTATGAAGAAAGTACTGGTGTGTACCAATACCAGCCATATACTGCTTACATAATATGCTTATATTCCTAAATTAATATAATTTATGACGTTCAGAGACGTTATGCTCCTGTTATTTTTGTGATCAGCTACCAAAATTTCCCTTTAGTTGTACATTTACATATTATTATTCAATATTAAGCAAATTTAAACATGCACAGTAAAGAGATTAAACTAAGCAACCGTTTCACTAACAACCAATCCACCACGAGTGCCGCCTGTTGGCCATTTTAGCCAGACAATCACGTACTGCGGTATAACGTGCTAGACTGCGGATAATTTCGCGCAGTACGGAGATTTACCATGCATTTTGAATGGCTGCATCTGTATGTAATTCATCTTGGGGTATAATGACTTGATCCCGTTTAAAACAGGTTAAATTTTGTCAACTTTCTCATGGGTAGGCAGGTGTTACAATATCAACTCAACAATTTTTCAGTCAATGGATATTCAGTAACTTAGGGTGTCACCAAAGGAGGCTCCACAGCTGAAATATTGTGTTTCTTTTCTTCTCTTTTCAGCATGGAACCAACATAAACCTTTACTTGTTCCTAGCTACCTACTTTAACTACTAAAGTAACTGTTTTATTCTTATCATATTTAACTAATGCAGAAAACACTGTTGTATATTGGTCTATAACACCTAATAGGAGCAATGCACGTTTCACAAACTATAGCTAGAAAATTTTCTCCCATACATGTTTTGAATTAATTCTTTTACGGAGATTAAGAAAAAGATTTTTAAAAAATTCCCACAGAATGCTAGTGGCATGCAATGCTTAGCTTACAGCAATAATAGGTTTTTAAAATAACACATTTATAAAACATATGCTGAGATGTTACATTTGTTGATTTAAATACTGAGACTTTCTACATTCAACAAAACTGTAACTGCAATGTTATGACACGGCAGGAGACTGCCACGTGGGTGTGACGCATAAGAGCCCATGCACAAAGGACCTGAGAGAAGTAGAACTAATTGAGGGTTAGGATGCTCTGGCAGAAAGGGAAAGTGAGAACAGAAGGACAGAAAGAAAACCAGGTGCAGAGCAGCGTCCAGGGAATGCTAGGTGTCTGCATCCTGGCGTCCAGAGAGAGAGAGAGACTGACACAGAAATGCCAGCCCCTACTTAGACCGCTCAACCCAGCCCGTCAACCGGAATCTGGTATCCTCAGCTCCAAGACAGGACCAGCAACCGAGCCCCCACCAGGAAATGGACCTGCATGGGTCTCGGAGGCAGTCCTCCAGGTAGGCAGCAGAGCAGGCCAGCACACTCCCTGGCCGATGCACAGGACAGAAAAGAAGTCTCCTCGGAGTGCAGCTGAGATGCTCCCTGGGACTCCACTGAGAGGAGGGGTCTCACTGAGCAGGCGAGGCAGGTAACCCCCTCACAGTGATCTAGTCAGAGGGCCCAGGAGCTGGTGATTCAAGGCGCAGCCAGACCATGTCAATACGGTCTCCCAGGTGCTCTCTCTGACAGAGATGCATGGATGTGATCGGAATTGTCCTCTAGACTCACTGGGGAAGATATCTTCAAGGACGGGCGGCAAGGACTCGTCCCAACAACCCTCTCAACTCTCAGAGCCCTGAGTCAGTACAGCGGCCAGGAGCAGTCCCAGTCAGAGCCTGGAAACAAGAATCCTCAGGGAGGCCTGGCTAACAGAAATGCTCTCCAGACAGATCGGATACAGGATGCCTGGCTCCCCAGGACAGAACAGAGTGCTCTGCTGGGACACTGAGAGGAGACTGGAAAAACAGGGAGAACAGGACAGAGCAGAACCCAGACAGCCCGAGAACAAAGAATGTGAGCAAAGGGACAGAGCCCTGAACCAAGGAAGGAAGCTGCCCCGAAGAAGAGCCAGAAGAGTAGCCAGAAAAAGACAGGGAACAGAAAAAGCGAAAAGGGACAGGGCAAAAACGGGGAACAGAACTGGGCTGTGGGCAAAGAGGTGAGGCAACTGCACAGACAAAGCCTCTGTACAGACCAGTCCTCAAGGTTGCGGTGATCAGGGACAGGGTCCAAAAAGGCTGTTGGATCTGGAGACAGGGTCCGAGCAGGTTGCAGAGGTCTGGAGCGGAGTACGAGTAGGCTGCCATGATCCGGGACAGGATGTGAGCAGGTCCATGTATACTGGAGCCAGGTGTGAGCAGGCTGCCTAGATCCAGGGCAAAGTGCGAGCAGGACAGAGTGTATCTGGGTCAAGATCTAAATAAGTTGCAGATGTCTGGAGTAGATTACGAGAAGGCTGCCATGATCCGGGGCAGGGTACAAGCAGACCGGAGAATATCGGGTCCGAGTAGGTTGCAGACATCTGGAGCAGGGGGAAAGTAGACAGCAGTAATCTGAGCAGACTGTGATCAGACTGCCTCAACAACAAGAAGCAGGTGGTCAGCGTTTAGCCCGGGCAAGACAGCCTACCCTGGCAAGACAGCCCATCACAGATTTGAGCAGCCTCGGCTACAGAGCGAAATCCCAAACTGGGCTTCCAGGGCAGAATAGGACATTCGACTTCAGAGCGGTATCTTGGCATCAAGAACCACAGGCAGAAATGCAGACAGGCTTCAGGATCCAGGGTGAGATGACCACCCAGCGAGACTGCTGCGATCACTACAGGGGAATCAGAGTGCAGACCAGAACAGACAGGACTGGCAAAAAATAAAACCAGGAAAAGAGAAAAATAAGTGCAGACAGGGAAACAGGATGGGGGCGAAAAGACAAAGATGGAGCCCCATTGAAGCGGGGCTCTGGCTTTAAATAGAGAGTTGTTAATTACAGGAAAAAAATGTAGGTCCCCTGAAGTAAATCTGAATTACTCAGTGAGCCTTCGTAAAAATTAGATGGTTTCCCAGGACAACCACTAGGCGCAGGACACTGTGCAGGACATGATCGCAACATGCAATCATTGTATTTTTTTCTTTAAAACAATTTAAAAATAATTTATTAGGAAGAGTAAAGAAGTTCTAAATGTAGCAATAAACCTACTTTAATGCCATTTACAAGGATAGTGTACTTAAATTGCACTTAACTATACTGTGCACTATATATATATAGTGGACTCTGGAATTCTTGGCACCCCTTGATAAATATGAAGTAAAAAGTCCAAAATAAACCACAAAGATAATGAGATAATTAATATTCATATGTTAGGGAAATACTTCTTTTTTTTCTAAAACATGTTTTCATTTCAGGATTCAATTGTAAACAAGTAATGCTGTTTTACCTGAAAAACATAGGTGCCAAAATTATTGGCTCCCTTCAAGATCCCTTCAAAAACAATAAAACATATGTGAAAAAATAATATTTATACTTGTGATGAAACTTCTTGTTAATCCTATGGAATTTTGCTTATCTTTGAAACTTTAGCTGATCTCAAGGCAATAAGGGAGAGAAGGCACCTTGACCTCTGGAATTCTAGGCAGATAGATAACCACAACTTTGCTTAATACAGTAGCTAATTGTATACTTCTCAACCTTTTAGGTCAGACACACATGAGTACTGGTTCATTTAAATTCTCTCACTGGTACTGATGCCTTATTATTCTTTTCAATGACAACACACAATATAATTATTTCTTTAAATTTTGTCGTCAGGTTTGGAATATACTTTTCTAAACCACAGGTTAAATTAATTTAATAGTAGACGGAGCTATCCACATTGTACTTGTTTACAATCTCTCATCTTTAAACATAATAGTCGAGAGACAAATTATACACTGGCGAAGTAATGAGGATGGGAACAATGTCATCAAAAAGGTTTACAAGGAGGAAACTCACCCATTATGTTTAGGTGTTCTAAAGCATGTTTTCAAGTATACTGTAAGGTGTCAATACCAAACCAGAACCAATGTCAGGAAGATATGCCAGGAGAAGCACAAAAATCACAAACCATAGCCAACAATGCTGTATTTAATTGTGTCACATTGGTAGCCTTTTTTGAATGCAGTTCGACTGAGAAATGACCTTCAAAGTGTAACCCTGAATAATATGTACAGAGGGTTTACAGATGGTATAAGGTCCAGAAGGCCCTTAGTCTCTTAAACATAGAAACACCCAGGAACATGTGAGATGGGCTATATGTCACAAAGCTGGAACATTAATAGCTGGTCTTTTCCACTTAAGTCCAAATTCTATCTTGGTTTCATAAAAATATAAGTCTGCAGGCAATGTAAAAACAGTTGTGTTACAGAATAAGGTACAGCAGATATCAAGGAGATTGTTAGGGTGTACCCTGGTCTCAGTATACACTGAAGGAATCACGTCCTATACAGATTTTGGTGATCTTAGGCCCTAGGCACTTTCACTCAGAAACGTGCAAAAAGAGGGGTAAACGCCAATTGAATTACATCAATTGACATGATGCATTTTAAACTATTGTAATGACCGAGGGATTTGCACAGAATGAAGCTCGTACACCCCTGATGTGCCGGCAGCAACAGACGGTTATACTGTAGGTACATACTGTAAGTAAAGTTTATCTTGGTCACTGAAACCCCTGCCCAACACACCCCAAAAATTACCCCTATTCAGAGTCACTGAAAGGAAACCAGGCATTTCTATACATAACACTAAGCATGCTGGGACATTACTTGCTTAACCATCACATGAATTACACCTGTATGGAATCTCTTGCTTTCAATATACAGTACTTGGTGTCAATCATCTACACAGGTGTTTCCATTTTGTCCACTACCTATAAAGTACTTAATAATGAATTATGTCTTTCACTAATTTATTAGACCTCATTAAAACCGAATTTAATTTTTTTTGTCCTTGTCAAAGAAGTAATTTATTCTCGGATATCTTAAGAATGATAGGATACGTATGACCTGGCACTAATAGATCCCTCTTAAAAGTTCTAATTTATCATGGAATCAATGCAATATTTATGTTTTTCAATATGTTAAGATATTATAGCAGACCTTTAATTCCAATGTCTGCAATATTTTAACTAGATAGCAACGAACTACATAAAGAATATATGCAATATTTATAACCCTTTTAACATATAAAAATTTGATAAATCAGCCTTATTGGTCATAGAATCATATCTTATTGCTATTTTTCTACTATGTACTATATACTATTAACATTAATGTTTATAATAATATAAAACATTAATCCATAATCAAAACTGTTTTTTTAAAGTTTAAGTTATTTTTCAATAACGAACTCATTAACGTACAGTACATAATGCAACTTCCATGTAGCCTAAGTTGTTAACTAGATATGATGCTAAACTGACCTCTTAAAACACAAAAGCTTAAATTAGTGCGGCTCCCCATCTCGAACATGTAAGACTTCAAATATCTTCAAAGTATTTGGTGGCCACAAAAACGTCAAAACAGATACAACAGTCTTCAACGCGTGGTTATGCGAGGCTATGTGGCTAACAACCTGCAGCACATATACGACAACATTAAGTACATGACATTTTACAAGTAACATACCTGTAATGGCAGAGTAGATATTACAACCATCTGTGCTCTTTGTTTTCATGTTAATTATTCTGTTATAAACCTTTTTGGACAAATCGTCGACAAAGAAAATGTTCTCCAGGCAGAGCATATTTTATCTACTGCTTCTTTGGTTTTTATCTAACAGCTTCGTATATTATTGCGGTTTGTTGGGGGGATATAACGATTAAAACGGTCCAGGAAGCCTTTAATGAAAAGGCTTTTTGAAAATGAAAATACTTTTACAGAGAACTGCACAGGGTTGTATAATGTTTATTATCTTTTGATCACACTATCTTGTAGCTGCAATTGTGTTACTTATCTATTGAAGACAGATGCCCTAGACGTTTAAACAGACAAGCCTGTTTATCAATCCCTCCTTAATGTTTAATTGGTACTAAAAAACACAGCTCACTTCGTCATGATTCGCATGTAGTGTATAACTGAACAGAACGCGCAGTAATCCTTTCAGAGAAAAGGTTCCAAGCAACCCGGTGTTGAATTCTGAACCGCCCCAAAAACACAGAAACACAAAACGGATTGTGTGGTGATCCTACCGGTCTGATGGATTTAATTTGGGAAACACACCCCTGGAGTCATGTTCATTACAAAATTATTCAGCTTAATAACCACCCACTGCACCAGCTAGGCGTTAAGGATGCAGTATAGAACTTTATAAAATCATGCTACCGCTTATCATTTTAGAAAATATTTTAAAATTTATAACACGCAAGGCACTCAATCAATTATTCAATAAACGGCATTCGAAATATTACGTAAACCTGTATTTCCCACTATCTTCTGGTATGATTCAGATTCAAGTTTTTTTGGTTCACGATAAGGTGGGATCATAAGTATTATCACTTTCATACTATTACATATTTTCTGATAATTTCATTAAAGTGTTAAACTTCTCAAAATACAAAATGGTTTGTTCTGAAGAGGCTACTCACCAGAGGACATAGAAGAACCAGACAAACTGGAGTTACTTGATGCTGCCATCGTTAGTTCCGTTATATAAATTAAATGCAGACGATCCAGATGCGGCTGATAATGGATTTATATTCGCAGTCCATTTCACTTCCCTCTGTTGTACCCAATTCAGTCACCCGTTTGGAACACCGCTTGTTTTTAAATGTGTGTAGATTTAATTCTCGTTTATTTTTTCTTGTTCTTTTTGATCATATTACTCGGCTAAGCACTCGCATGCTTGAGCTAGCCTACTAATATCCAAGTCACCCTGCTTTCGTTATTAAACTGACGATTGCAGCCTACATGCGCTTGTGGCATTATTAGGCTTGCGTTCTTCTCAGTTACGTTACTGTACGTACAGTATCTTAGCTTTTAGTCTGAGTATCTGAAAGACTTTTAAGTTATTTCCAGGAAATGAATGTGGACGATTTTCAGCCATCTAAACAACATGTGAAAGACAGACAAGGAACATTAGATTTCGCCATGTTGAATAAGAGTTACTGTAATGTTTCCATGTACCACTTCTAAAATCCTGATAAACACACTGTATCACACGGTAAACGCCTTCTTAAAGTGAAAGAAAATACTTGGTACACACGAAGTGCGTGCAGCGACTTCCGTAGTAGTTCTGTTTAGTGATAATATTCAGTTGGTCCATTACAATTAGGAACTCTCTTTTTCGACTTATTTCCCTCGATTTTCCGCCTCCCGTTAACAATAATATTTAATAAACAATTATTATTAGAAATGTATTAGGTAGTTTTTTTCAAAAAGTTTTTAAATCTATTAATATTATACACAAAGGGAAAAATGCATATTCTGTTTGTTTAGAATACTTTCTACTTCTATTTGCTTATACCACGCTTTACCCAAAAGACTCTATGCTTCGTAATACACTTCACAACTGAGCTTTAAGGGGATTCAGATAAATTTAGATAAAAGCCCTAAAGAGCTTTATAGTCCACTTTTCCTAGTTATGAGAAGCAGACCATGGTAATAGGATTATATCCTAGTAAAATGTGTGTATTTTCCATCGATTATCAATTAATAGGAAGCTTCTTATTCCTGGTAAGGGTTGTGGTAACACAGAGTCTATCTTGGAAGCATAGGGTAGAATTAAGGGTGGATTGCATCCTGTACTGGACACCCATCAGTGTGTTGGTCCTCTTACACATTTATTCTGTTTAGCAGGCCTCAGAAATAATTTTGTGGGAGCATCTCTACAATACAGTTTTTTTTCCCATCCATAAGGAGTCATAGCTCTGTTAGCAAAAATTCCATTCATTTTTTGAAACTGTGTTGCTGTTCTTCAGTTGTTGGTTTAATTCCAAGTATGGGCCTGTCTATGTGGAATGTGCATGTTCTTTCAATGTTTTTTGCACAGTGCTCTGATTGAAACAACCTCCCAAAGACACAAAGATTGTTAATTAGCTACTCTATAGTACCAGTTTCTGGAGAATGTCATATTTTGTTAACTATAAAGGCTATATGAGAGTATAAAGAAATGGAACCAGGTGAGCGTGATGGAGTGAATGGTCTCTTCTTGTCTGATTTCTTATTGTCTGATTTATGACAACATTTCAAATCATATTTGTCTTGAGATTCGGTTTCCTTTCTGTCCCCAGTTCTATTCAGTATGTGGTTGCTCAGCTTTCTTTATGAATACCTGTCTATTGTTTTAGTGTTTCTTCTTATGTGATAGTTCTATTCACACTAAATACCTTATGATGGTATTTAATATACTGTATAGTAATTATTAATGTGTTTTAAAAAACTGCTACAAAACTTCAAGCTGTTACTTTCCTGCAAATTTTAGTTATTTTAAAACTTCTGAAATATTCTATTTATGTATAAATTGTTAGTTGTGTTACATTACCAAAGATAACTTGCAAAAAGTCTCAAGAAACTCTGTAACACATTTTAAATTGCAGCTTTTACATTCATTCAAATCACTCTCAATTGTGTAACATCCATCCAAAATTAAAAGCTGTTTAGTCCCGGTGAGTGGCACAGATACCCAGATCCTATCCAGGAAGCATAGGTTGCAGATTAGGACTACACTCTGTACAGAAAACAAGTCTATTATAGTGGAAATATACACAAGGAAGATATAGATATATCAATTAATCTAATATTTGTGACTTTGGAAGGTGAAAGGAAACAGAAGCACCCAGAAAAGGTCCACACGAACACAAGGAGAACATGCCATTTCCACATAAAAGATGTTTTATTCTGAAATTGAACCACAGATTTAATAAGTACTACCCGCACTATTTAATAGCATTAGCTTTAATCATGAGTCATGAATCAAAGATTTGTCCACTGATCTAAATGACTATACAGATCTGGTCAAATCCTATGTCAACTACTGTGTGGATAGACAGATATTTCCCCAATCAGAAGCCCTGAATGAACACAGACATTTGCTCCAAACTTAAAGCGTGGTCTGCTGCGTTCCAATCAGGTGACAGAGAACTGTGTAAAAAAATTAAGGTACGACCTGGAGAAAGCTATTAAACTGGCAAAGCAGGAATACAAGGACAAATTAGAAAAACAGCCTGGGGGTGATTCAAGGCACCTGTGGCAAGGCTTGCAGAATATCACGAACTACAAAGGCAATACCAGCAGTATTTTCTCCACTGAAGCATCTCTAACAGGTGAGCTGAATACCTTTTACTCCAGTTTCGAGGCTCAGAACACCAAGCCTGCTATCAAGGCTCCCTGTGAACCAGGGAACTTTGTGTTACAGCTCTCTAAACATGAGGTGCGTAGAGCTTTTAAGAGAGTGAAAACCCGCAAAGCAGCCAAGATGGTGTCACATGTGTCACAATGTCATGTAAACTGTTAGCAATTTACAGGCGTTACAATATAAATAATTGTGATAAACACACTGCTGAACTATCACAAAAACAAGCACTGTGCGGACCTAAAAGTACACCCAAGATAACATTTAACATCAACAACAGGCTTATCCAAATAATGCCAAAATCATGCTCCTGGATTCCTGTGCTACTCAGCTGAATTGCAGTAAGCAAAAGTAGCTTGTCCTAGGGAAAGAAATCCAAAAAAAGAAAATGTGCCTGCTTCCAGGTCTGCAGAGGCTCTACTGTGTGTCTGCGGCAGCTCCTTTTAATCAGCTGTTCTAGTCCTCTTAATTTAATGAGCACAATGGTAGCACTATCACAGAATTACATACTACATCACTTTCCACAAAGTCAAGGCAGATGTGTAGGGTGTGGTTCAAACCTGGAAATGAGGAACACAACAAAAGAGAGAGGAATGAGACAGTAGTGGCCTGAATAGTAAAATAAATACAAAATTAAATTAGAGATAAAAGCACCTTTTTGAAAAAAAAAGAACAGGATCCAGATAAAGATAAGGAATATAATGAATTGGAAGCACACGTAAACAACATCTTTCTAGAAGTGGATAGTAGACTGAGAATGTGTTTTCTTCAGTATTTCAACAGCAACAAAATGTAAAGGATGAAGTATCTCAAAGAATATACTGAAAAACCTTGATAATAAAAGGGAGATAATAGTTATATTGAAATAGTATTTTCTGTAAGTTGTTAACCAAAGAAGTAATTGCCAATTTGCCTAAGACTGAGTAAAAAACTCTCGAATAAGATTCGCATAGAAGAAGCAGAAGAGGTAGACGTATTAGAAGAACATAAGTCAAAAAAGTCTTCTGAGCCTAAATGTAAATGCTGAAATTTGGGTGATATTACCACCACAGAGATCTACATTAAGATTGATGTGTATAGACTGTGTGCGCAAAATATTAGGGACACCTTTCTAATATTGTGTTGCACCCCCTTTTGCCCTCAGGGCAGCCAAAGTGCATCAGTGCATGAAGTCAACATGGTGTCAAAAGCATTCCACAGGGATGCTGGCTCCTTTTGATTCCAGTGCTTCCCATAGCTGTGTCGAGTTGGCTGACAGTGGATCTCTACTCCAAATAGCTTGTTCCATCTTATCCCACACAAGTTAAATTAGTTTGAGATCTGGTGTCTAGACAGACCACTGCATTAAGCTACCTTCATTGTCATGTTCGTGGAACCATTGCTCAACAATCTTAGCCTTGAGGCACCAGGCATTACTCTGGTGAAAAAATCCATTCGCAGATGGATACACTGCATCCATGAAGGGATGCACCTGATTGGCAATGATGTTCAGATATCCTGTGGCATTTAAACTTTACTCCACTTTTATCAAGGGCCCCAATGTGTGCCCTTGAAAACACACCCCACACCATCACACCACCATTAGCCTGCAGTATTGACTCACGGTATGATGGATGCATGGATACAGGTGGTTTTCTCCTAATCCTAGTCCTCCCATCAACTCGAAACAACAGGAACCAGGATTCATCAGACCAGGCAATGTTTTTCCAGTCCTCCTCTGTCCAATGTTTCCATTCCTTAGCCCACTGCAACTGCAGTTTCTTGTTTTTTGCTGAAAGAAGTGCAACTCTTTAAGGTTGTCGACTGCCATACCCCATTCGTGTCATGGTGCAACAAGTTCCATTTTCTTTTATGGGTCTTTCTGCACAAACGTTGTACTGGACTGTCAGTTGACTAACTGTAGACCATCTGTTGATCTGCACAATTCATGTCTCTCTCCTTTCACTTCTTTCATCAATGAGCCATTTTGACCACTGGCCTGTTGTTGGCTGGATGTCTTTTGGTTGGTGAACCTTTACAGATATACATGGGACATGCTTGAAAAATCACACTCAAACTATTGCACTTGGCACTTACCATCATACCCCTTTGAAAGGCACTTAATTGTTCTTGCCCATTCTCCCTCACATACACAGTCCATGTTTCAGTCGTCTCAAACCTTTAAAATCTTTCTTTAACCTGTCACCTCCCCTTCATCTACAGTAATTGAAGTGGATTTAACAGTTAAAATCAATTAGGGATCATAGCTTTCACTTGGATTCACTTGATCAATCTATTTCAAGGAAAGAGCAAGCATCCCTAATGTTATGTACACTCAGTGTATAGAAATCAATTATTTGGAATTCACTCTTTTATTCCTCATACTTACAAAATGTTGTAATTGAATATTTTGTTACTTGCAACCTCCATAGGTCTTCATGTACGGTATGTAAAGTATGAGTATTTGGATTAGCCAAATTTGGTATTAATGCCTTATGACATTTATTGAGAAATTCATAAGAATTTTTAAATTATGTTAAAGTACTAAACAACTAATCTTTACAAACAAAAATAACAGGGAAATATGCCTTTCACACCTCAGACAAAGTTTTGCAGGACTTAATATTTGACTTTGATATTAAACCACTGAGTTGTTTGTTAAATTATGATTGTTGATGTGGTATTGTTATTAATTGTATAACCGTACAAATAACAGGGTATTACAAATTGGTAATAATAACATTTATAGTAATTAATATTTGCTGTGGTAAATCATTAAATGTAAATTAGATATTTATTAAACATTTCAGTGATTTCCAAGGAAAAGGCCCTTGAGGAACATTGGCATTAGTGTCAGGATTTAGCAGGGGGATGACATGTGGCAATACACCATGTGGATCTGAAAGGTAAGAGGGTTGCTTGAACCTTCAGTCAATCAGGCACATATTCTAGGAGAGCAACACATGTGACTAAAGCTTAGATCCTGTTGTAAGTACTTTCGAATGCAAGACTCATACCACTTTGTGCTTAACATTATTGAAACACCAAGGGAAGGCATGAAACAGGTCTTATGGTCTAGTGACATTCCCCGCAACAACCCCTATGACAATGACTGTCTGAAAACACAGTTTAATGTGACAATTAACAATGCTTAGCAACCTGAATTCAAGGTTGATCTGTGTGAATTCAGTTCAGGACTGAATCATTTTATTAATATAGATGTTTATTAGGAACAAAAATAATAAAAATAAAAGGCTTATAGCAAGAGTTGAAGGAATGGCTAGAAAGTGGAAAATTAGAAAAGTGAAAGTTGATCAGGATTAGAACAACTAAGTGTAAGTTTTACTACATTTGAGGCAAAGGCCTGGAGTTACAGACATTACTTATCAAGGCTAAGATTTTATGCTATTCATATCAAGCATTGAACCCAAGGACATGGTAAATGCAAATTATTCCCTTAGGAGATGTCCAAATTAGACACGTTCAGCGTACCAAATGGTGGGAAACTAGACATCACCTGATCCTTTAGAATTCATCAATGCAAGGAGCAGTGTGAACTGGCCTAGGAGCTGATCCAACATTCCTATGGAGTGCATGTAGATTGATTGCTGGTTGGAGACCCTGGAGCTGCATATAAGACTTTGTTTCCATGGTCCATTTGAGCTCTCAAGGAGTATTTCTACTCCTTGGCATACTGTCTTCCTTGGGTCTTGACATCCTGGGCCCTGAATTTTGAATCTTCCTAACTTCCTCTTCTTTCTAACTTACAAATTCTGTTTCTAAGCTTACCCTATATTGGCCACAGACAAACACATTCTAAAGTATTGTGTGACAGTTTTGGGGTGGCCAGTTCAAATCTGAGATATTTGCATATCTCACTTTTAGGAATTTTATTGCTTCTATCAGGAGAAACAGATGGAAACAAAATGTGAAAACTCATAACTTTTTCTGTTCTTCCTTCCAACAACAATGGTGTATAATATTCCATTTTAATTGAATATTTTGAATTTGCCCTTTTGTAAGAGAATGGCATACATAATGTGGCAAAACATCCAGTAATTTGTGCAGTCTTTTACCAATAAAGAATCAAAGGTGCTATTTGTTCGAAATTCTGATATCCTTACAAGCAATAGGAGGTGTCACTCTTCATTTTGCCACTAGATGGCATCACTAAGTACCCTAATCCTAACCTCTAAATTTGACATTCTTCAGTAATGTTTGTGGCAATCAGAACTGCATCTGTTTCATCTATCATGACTAGCTCTTTAATGTAAGACCAAACAAGTGATATCTCAGAGCTTTTGCTCAGATATCCCTTGTTTCTTGAGTTTTAATGCAGTTTGCTATATTTATTATATGTATACAGTAACTGGTGTAACTGTGCAATTATTTCATTTAATATCAACAGAAAGGTAAAACAGTGTTGGTATCTATATTGATGATATTGATGATATTAAGGTATATTTGTGTAACTAATATGTGATGAGGTTTTGGCTCAGGAGTCAGGGGTTGCATCTTTTGAGGCCTCAACTGCAACTGTACTTTGATCCCTGCTGCCAGTTGTAGAACTCCTGTCCTGTGAATGCCTATGAAACCCTCCCATGTTTATTTTCACTGTTTAGGTAAGACCAATAAACCTGAGAAAATAGGGGTTTAAAATATACTTGTATGTTTAGTAATGTTACTGGTTCATTGTTTAAGGATTAAGTGTTTTAAAGGTATACAAAAGTGTACATGGGAGGCTGTGGCGGTCAGAGAGAAATACTGAACTATATTAGTTAAGTGTATTGAGCCCTTAAGTTAAAAGTGTCTGTTTGGTGTGAATGAAGTGTATAGTAATTGTAATGCTAGAAATGTTACATTGTATTGACCAACAAAACAAAAGCCTAAGCTCTTCCTTGAGTTCCTACCTACAGTACACATCTTGCAGATCCTTACTATCATCTATCAACTATCTACTATCATACTATCAAAATCTTTCCTAAAACAGTCTCTCAGACTCTTCTTTAATTTCCAAATTAGAATGTTTCGCTCCAAGACTCTTCACAAAAACTTCAAAACTCACAGGTTCCTTGGTCCTTGTTCAGTCCTTCTCCCGTGGTGAGTGGGGGTTCTGTCTTCTGTAAGCCTGCAACAGAAAGAATGTACACCCCCAGACTGACTCCTAGAAGCTTCCACTTCCTTTTTTTAAAGAATCACCTGACCAATTGGATTCCTGTAACTGGACAGGTGATAGAGCAGCAGATCATTCCCCAGAGGAATCTGTGCAATGTGATACAATTATTTTTTTTTATTTTAAACTTGAATGTTACTGTCTTGAGCCCCACCTATTCATGGCCAACATGTGTTCCAACCCCCCAGGACATCAGTGTAGGAAGATGAATGTAGAGGTGTGCACAAGACAGCACCCTTATAAGAAGTCCAGAATTTTTCCTTGCCCCAAAAGGAAATTTATTATTTTTTCTTTTTCTCTCTTCTTGATTTTTTTCCCTCTTGATAGAGCAATGTGATTCCTGATAGTGAAACTATAGTGGAACTTCGAACAAGGGTCCCCGAGGCTCCTTTCCTTACAGAAATACGGAACCCAGGACTGCAAAAAATGACACCTTCTGATTATGTTGATAAAGTGTTCCTTATTAGTTTTGAGAGAAAAGCAGAATGAAACGGATGGCCAGCATCACAGTGGGCTTGCCTCCTTATTCCCCTTTTAATTGTAAAAGTGCAAAAAGGAAATGATGACCTGGAACAACAAAAGGCTGAAAGCTACACCATCTTGAAAAGGAAAATATTAGCCATGTTTGGGGTCATCACTGCAATGCACGTTCAGTGGTTTCACTGTTGTGTACCGGTCTACCGGTCAGGGCAGCCTCCTCGCTCCCAAATGTTTGACCTGACCCTTGTTTACATTCAAACTGTTTACTTGTTTACTTTGTATATTGTCTTAATGCACTGTCTGCACTTTGTGTTTTTACACTTTTTTAACAATCGAGAGACTTTCTGTAAGTAAGAATTCCATTGTACCAGTTACATATGGCAATAAAGTTCAAGTTCAAGTTCAAGTACCTAGTGAGGAAAAGGCTACAGCCAGAGGAGCACACCCCAAGTGGTTGAAAGAATAGTTACCCATTTTGTGGAGTCTACCATTGGAGTCTACCAGTCGATCAGAAAATGTATGTGAGCGAAGAACAGCCCAAGACGGTTGACCAAATGGTGTCACTGGTGGAGGGACGTCAAATCTGTCGTACATTATTGGAGGGGACCAAACCATTGTGAGTCAATGCAAAATGCACTTTCACTGAGAGAGAGTCAGCCTCCAAGACACTAGCTCTACCATCAGGCCAGAAGAAAAACTTGAAGATCCAAGATCCGTGAGACCCCGGAACATGACCCCAAAGACCAGTGTACTGCCCTCCAAGGCTGATCTGGTGTTATAATTATCAGAATGAGGGACACTTTGCCTGTGATTGCCCCCAGGGATTAGAAACCATGCAAATAAAGGGTACTGCAACTTTGTCTCACCTTGGAAAAGTTTCATGCTCCTCATGCCAGATCTCTAGCAATTACAACAGAAGAATGTGCAGTTGAGGCCCCTGGACTTGGGTAGCAGCATAACGCTGATCGCTCCATGGGTCTTATTAGACCAAATCCACATCATCTCCCTATTAAAAATGCTTGTGACTTGTTTCCATGGGTCTAAAACTCCCAAGTTTAAAACTCCCAAGGAGATCATATGGCCACGGTAGGTGTCAAGCCAAACTTACTTACAGTTTGCTGCCATATTAAGACACAACTGCCCATACTTTCAGGTCCTATGGGAGAGTACAGATGGCAATCCAGAAGAACTCCTTGCTTGTGTGGGAGAAGAGGAATCTGGGGAAGACAAGGAAACCAAAGAGGCTCCCACAGTGGAGATTACACCAACAGCTGAGCCAGGTGAGGATAGGAATGAAGACTATCCTCAAGAAGATCTACACTCTAAAGAAGAACTCAGAAAAGCAACCAGAGGAACCCATGGTGAGTCAAGATTCCTTCCACTCTGACAGCCTGCTCTACAGAAATCCCAGGGAAAGAGATTGAACCCTGCTGTGGTTAGTTTGGCATTGCACAAATTGAGAATACCAATTTGAAAAGTGCATGGAAACGAGTCCGAATCCCAGTAAGAAATCAATTTGACTCCATACTGTTCCTATAGGTTCCCTTAGGTTGCCATGAAGAATGGTCTGCTGCACTGGGTTTGCTGAGAAAAGGAACAAGAACTTGAACAACTATTAGTTCCAAAGGCTTACAAGGCCATAGTACTCAACCCCCAGCCACCTGCTGGGAGGTCACCTTGGAGTCAAGAAGATGAAAGAAAGGGTATTACCAAGGTTCTATTGGTCATGGAACAAATAGGATTATTGCCAGAGATGTTCAGAATTTCAGGCGATGTCGTCACAGTCTTACTTTAGAAGCCCCTTAGTATCTTTACCCATAATCAAAACTACCTTCAAGAAGATTAGGATAGACCTAGTCAGTCCCCTAGTAAAGACTGCCAGTGTACACCAATATATTTTGGGGAATTATCAGTTATGCTACTTGATATACAGAGGCTATACCATGAAGAACTGTGACCTCCAAAGCCAACACCAACACTTTCTGCTGTTTGCTATCAGGAAGTCCCTCAGGCCTCTATGGGTATCTCACCATTTGAGATTCTCTACACCAGAAGACCTTGATTGCGTAAAATTACTAAGGAGACATGGGAGCAACAACACTGCCCGCATCATTCAATAAATTAGGATGTAGAACAGATGTGAGAGAGAATGAAAACCATCTAGCCTATTGTTAAGGAACACCTTGAGAAAGCCCAAAAACAGCAGAGGAGAAGCTACATTAAGAGAATTCCTGCCCAGTGACTGGTTCACACAACCGAGTGCAAATTTTTAGCCACTTGGAAAGATCCTTAAGAAATAATAGACAAAGTGAATCTAGTGAATTATAAGGTCCATCAGCCTGGCTGAAGACTCCCAGAGTGTGTGAACTTACTTTTGAAAGAGAATTGCTTATGGTTCAGCTACCACCCGACCCCAACCCTCTGGAGGAGATTGTTGACATGGAAGTTCACCTTGGAGACCTAAGCCCCTCATAGAAACAGAAGATTAGGGAATTTCTGGAGCAAAATAGGGATGTCTTCTCAAATTGACCAGTTAGGACCAATGTCATACTACATCACATCATCACAAAAAGTGGTAAGAAAATATGACTGCCACCTTACTTTGTACCAGAAGCTCTCTTGGAAGCTATCTATGAGGACGTCCAAGCAATGGTTAAGACAGGAATCATTGAGGAATCCAGTAGTGACTGGTTGAGCTCTATTGCCCTAGTTATGAAACTACATGCTAAGATAAGGTTCTACAATGACTTCAGAAAACTCAACTAAATTTCCAACTTTGATGCCTACCTAATGCCATGTGTGGAGGCATCACCAGGTACATCAGTACATTAGACATAACCAAGAGCTGCTGGCAGGTTTCTTTGACCTCGGACTCAAAAGGAAAAAAACAGGCTTATTACTTGTTACTGGGTTGTCTAAGGTCTTACTATTTGGTCTTCATGGAATACCAGATACTTTCCAGTGTTAAATGGACAGAATCCTAAAACCTTACAGGAAATTTGTTGCGGCCTACCTAGATGACGTGGTCTTCCACAGCAGTTCTTGGCAAGACCATCTTATACATCTGAAGGAAATAACTAAGAGCTTGAAGGAAGCAGGATTTACGGCCAACCCTAAGAAAATTCACCTAGGAGTCAGTGAGACCAATTATATTGGCTATACAATCAGAAGGGGACTCAGGAAAACAAAATTCAAACCATCAAGGACTGGACCAGACCAATAAGAAAACAAGAAGTGAGAGCCTTCTTGGGTCTAGCAGAATACTCAATTCAATTCAATTCAATTTATTTTTATATAGCACCTTTCACAACAAGGTTGCCCCAAGGCGCTTAACAATGCAAGTGACCATACATGTTGTCAATACAGAATAGAATACCAGAAGACAATGGAGGAGAGGAACCAAAAACTCCTTCGTAAGGAGAAAAAAAACCTCCAGGGGTCCAAGGTCAACTGGTTGCCCAACCCCTTTGGGCATGCTAACATTATATAATTAAAAAAAGGAAAGATTTGAGTGTGATCAGCATATGAATGAAAGTTAATATTATGTTTTTGTATTATCTTCCTAGCAGCAGCATGAAGAGAGAGAACAATATTGGTACCAGCACTGATCCCTGTGGTAACCCAAATTGAACTGGTGAGATTGACGAAGCAGTACCATTATTAGATATATGAACATAATACAAATGATTAGTTAAATATGAAGTATTCAAGTATGAAGTTCCAGATAATTCAACGTCAAACTCAAGCCTGTGTAACAAAACAGAGTGGTCAACCGTGTCAAAGGCAGCACTAAGATCTAGAAGCACAAGCACTGTTGTATTCCCTGCGTCAGTAGCTAACAGAATATAATTTACTACTCTTGTTAATGCAGTTTCAGTGCTGTGGCCTGGGCAGAAACCAGACTGAAATTTCTCAAGTATATTATTTGAATCCAGATACAATTGAAGTTGGGCCACAACTATCCTCTCAAGAATTTTAGATAGAAATGGGACGTTTGACAGGCCTGTAGTTGTTAAGAACTTGTGGATCCAAATTTGTGTTCTTAAGGAGGGGTCTAACAACTGCTACCTTAAATTGATCAGGTACAATGCCTGATGCAAGTGACGTGTTCATCATACTAATTACTAATTATAGGTCCTGCCAGTACTTCAAGGGAATCTTTCACTAGCTGAGTGGGGAAGGGATCTAGCAGACAGGTGGTTGACGTTGTCTTAATAATTAATTTCTTGAGTTCTTGTTCATTAACTAATTGAAAAACACTAAAGAAGTGCTCATATTGTTTCTGTACCAGACTTCTTTGTGGCTTATTTGATTGTGTTTGAAGTCTGATGGTGTTAATTTTATCGTTAATCATAAGAAGTTCATGAAATCGTCACTACTAAAGTTAGATGGTACTATGGAATTGGTCTAATTTGTTAGATAAGCTATTTCTTAAATAGGTAGCGAGGGTTATTTTTATTGCTTTCTATACATTCAGGGTAGTAAGCTGAACGAGCTCTATAAAGGGCTTTCTTATATTGTTGCAGGCTATCAGTCCATGCTGACTTGAATACTTGAAAACCAGTAGACCTCCATTTGTGCTCTAGTTTGCGACACTCCTGTTTAAAGGATTGTTTGTGATCATTATACCATGGCGAGTGGTAGTGATTTTGACCAGATAGTGAAATCTAGTGATTTTGACTACCTTAATCTTTAACAGGGCAATTTCATCAAGGGCCTGTCTGACCACTGTATTATAGTTATATGTGATTTCATGAACATTATTACTGGAAATGAAGCCAGCATTGTTCATCGTGTTCATAACATTTAATAAAGTACCCCCATTGATGTGTCAAGTTGAAATAGTCTTCTCCTTGGCAGCTATCAAGGGCAGTCGAATTTCAAAAGTAATTAAAGAGTGGTCAGAAAAAGAGTTGATGGGATGGACTAGTACATGATGAATATCAGCTCTATGAGTGATAATTAAGTCTAGTGTACAGTATGATTGTATGTGTGTGTTGGTCCTGTTAAATGCTGACTACAACTACAGAGTCAAGGAGAGACAAGCAATTTTGACTGAAGGTGTCTGTCTGTATGTCCATATGTATATTAAAGTTACCTAATATTACAACTTTGTCTAAATTAATAATTAGATCAGAGAGCAGTTCACCAAAGAAATAATGCATATGGTCCTGGGGGTCTGTATACTAAAAGAATGTACAGTATATAGATGATTTGGGTGTTATTTTAAGGAGCATTGCTTCAAATGTGTGAAAGTCATTAATAGTTTTTAATTCAATTCTCAGAGACTCACTGAAGATGGCTGCTAGGCCACCTCCACGCCGTGAGCAACGAGCTTTCTGTAAAAAAGTATGGCCATTAGGTGAGGCTTCAACTAAAGGAATAGTGTCAGTGGGCCTAAGCCAGATTTCTGTTAGTAGTTACAAGTCAGAGTTGGTGTCGAGCACCATATCATTAACTAGAACTGATCTGCTGCCTAGTGAGCAAACATTTAATAGTGAGCATTTTATGGTTGTTTCATGTTTTAACTGATTTAGGTTTACCAGTGGAATGGAGATTAAATTGTCAACACAGGATCCCCTAAAGGAACGTCTGAATTCTAATCTAGGTCTAGTGATAGTTGCAATACTCTCTCTATTCACACTCATACTGTATCTGTTCTAAATAGTAATGTGATTGATGGGATGCCGTGTGGTAGAGAACCTGGGTCGGTACAGGAGGTGAACTAGAGGTGGGAGTACAGACAGCACACGATTTAAGATCACATGGGTGAGGCCTGGGTGGTCCTCTTAGTAGTCAAGCAATCAACTTATCTGCTATATTTTGGGATAGAATTAATGATCCCCTCTGGTTAAGGTGGAGACCATCCTGTTTATAAAAGCCAGGCCGTTCCCAAAAAATGTCCCAATTATTATTAAAGGTTATTCTATTGGATGCACACCAAGTCTCTAACCAGCGATTTAGGGAGTATAGCCTACTATAGGGTACATCCCCTCTGTATAGGATTGGTAAGGGACCACACACAATTAAATTCCGACATTTTCTTTGTGCTCTTTTGCACATAGAAATGAAGTTGCTCTTTAACACCTCGGATTGTTGGTACTTTATATTAGTTCCAGCGTGAACAAACAAGGTGGAGACTTCATTGCTGGAAAATTTGTCTAGTTTTGCCTCAATGTCAGAAACTCTGGCACCAGGAAGGCATTTTACAGAGACTGCTACTTTTTGATGGTTAGGAATTTTAACATTCCTGATTATTGAGTCGCCAATTATGAGCACCTTATCTGCATCGACAGATGCGCTGCCTAAAGCAGAGAACCTGTTGCTGAGTCAGATTGGTGACTGGTGTACAGGAGGTCTAGTCTTTGAGCTCTTAGACCCCCGTCTGACTGTGACCCAGGGCTCGCGTGTGGTTGCTGCTTGTGCTGGCGCCGAGCTGGAGACAGCTGTGCCGGGATGGACTGCAGACAATTCTGAATTGACTGAGTGCTCTGACTGAGCTGAATCTATCCATCCCTCAATCTGTTTAATCTCTAATAGTGTGCTAATGCGCCCCTCCAAAATGTGAATTCTGTCCTCCAACTCTACTATAACTATACATTTCTGGCATTTAAAATTATCTATATTGTTGGTGAAACACTCTACGCTGTACATGCCGAATACTGTAGGAGATTCATCACCAACTTTGCAAGAATAGCCTTTCCCTTAGCAAAAGGCTCCCTGCCAGACCAGGTCAGGTGGTCCCCTGAGCCAGAAGAAGCCTTCACAACTTAAAAAAAATGCTTTATCCTTAGTTTTATTATTATGCATCATTCTGGAAAGATGCAGGCTAATGTGGATGCATTGTCAGATGATCAGCCTTAATGCGTAGGGTGCACAGGAAAATGATGTCCGAATTAGGGGTGATGTAATGCCCCTAGAGGTAGTATACCAAAGAAATGCTATTTTTATTTTTGTATCAGTGAATAAGCTCTATATTGTTACAAATTAAAACAACTTTTATGTGTGAGGTAGAAGAGAGAGAGAGAGAGAGAAGAGGGACTTCTCTCTGTCTTTCTCGCTTGTAAGTCCGGTGGGAGCCTGCAGGGAGGCAGGCTGCCTAATAAGTGTGAGATAAAGAGCGAAAGAAGACAGAAACACTGAAAGGAAAAGAAAGAAGAGTAAATTTTGGCAATTTTTTTATACAGAGATGTTTTTAGTGAAGTTAGTTGCTCCACCCAAGAGCTTGGGATTTATTTTCCTGCTGTTTTGTGTTTTTTTAACTTTATTTTTCAATAAACTATTTTCCTTGTGGACTTAAATGTGGATGTGTCTATCTTGAACCCCATTTATTCACCACCCAAAAGGTGTTCCAACCCCCAGCATATAGTATATCTGAAACCATTTTCTCTAACAAGTGATGTTTCTGGTGGAATTTTAAAGAAAACACCATGATTTTATCAGTGATTATATATATATATCTCACAAAGATAAAAATTACCTTAATGGTAAGTAACAAATTCTATAACAGGTAGATTTACCTTTTTGGTTTTTCATTAGAATATTCAAATATTTATATTCCATAGTTCCCTATTAGCCTGTACTATTAGGACAGGGAGACTTAACCTTAGACAATGATCAGCATATGGGTAGTGCCAACATTTATAGCTCTCAGGAGCTTCAAAACAAGGAGCTGTTTGCTGAGATGTAGGGGTCTGAGATTCACTGATCAAAGCAATCATAAGGTTTAACTTAGTTAAATAAGTTAATGGTAAATCATTAAGAATGTCATCAGTAGTATAGGAACACAGTATGAATACTGGCAGGTACAGAGAGAAAAGAAGGACATGAGAAGAGACAGAAATACAGTTTGGAGTTAAGTATTCAAGCAAATTGAACCTTGTTAAGAGAGGTTGTCATTCTGTGTTTTTTAAGACACTCTGATTTCCTGTATGAAGAAGTCCTCTTAAACAAGTACTCAGTTAAAAACTGATTCTCCTGGTTAGTGGATGAATTTTTAAAATAGGGAGATTCCTATTCATTTCATAGCATCCAGGTTTACAGAGAGATTTAACTGTAGGTCTTATTCTATTTAGTTTAGAAGGCAGATATATCACTCTTGTCGGCCTGTGTAGGTGTTATAGAGGATTTAAATACTTGGTAGGAGTTGTTTTTTTGGGGGGTTTCTAGGGATTCGGGCCTATAGATCGCCCTATTTCTACATAGTGTGACTGGTATGTTAATGTTGCATGTTGTTTAGTGTGTGTATTGTCAAATAGACTCGTCCTATTTTTGATATTCACCATTTTTGTATCCCCCTATTTGTAACTATAATTTATCTTTTGTGTGTTTGGTGGTCAAAGTGAAGATGCATTAAGGCAAAGTACAAAAAGATAAAGACAAAAAGTAGCTGAATGGAAAAAGTTAAAAGACAAAAAAAAATTTATTGAACACTAGATGGCACTGTTTTATAACACTATGTGGCACACTGCTCCCGTTCTTTCACCTCATATCAGCAACGGCAAGTCATGAGGATAGCACGGTACCATCGTTCTTACGTGTTGATTTTTACATGAGAAAGTGCAGAGTGAGTGCATGATTGTTTACACAATAGTGTCCGTACATTCATTATGTGTTTTCATATTGTTTTTTTGCACATGAATAAAGTATGAAACATATCCAGTGTCAGTCTTAAATGGCATCATATCAGAATTCAATAACCAGCAACTAAATAGCACAGAAGTCACATTCTGAAATTTCAAACTTCATTATATATGTCTGTATACGGTAGTAAATTTATAGGTTTATTGGACTTCAGATGTAACGGGCAAAATATGCTAAAGGGGAATTTTGTCTGTAAAATCAGAAATAACTGACTTTCTCCACAATAATGGACTCAGTAACATGAAAAAATAATGAAACAATAAATAACATAATTTGTACAACATACTAAGGTTAGCAATACACAGTCGTTAGCATTGCTGGGGACATGCACGCACTCATCCCTGGATCAATTCACTCAGAAGCCCATTAACCTAACTGTTTTTGGACTCTGTCAGGAACCTGAATGTGGGGAGAACATGTGAACCCAGGGCCCTAGCAGTGTAAGGCAGTAATACTAACAACTGTGCAATTGTGTTGCCCAGAGCTTGTATATTAATGATAATAAAGGCACAGAAATAATTGTCAATGACGATTAATGCAATTCTTAAGACAATAAGTCAAAAGATCCAGAAAGTTTATATATAGTGTATATACAGTATACTGAAGGATAAAAGAAACACAACATATTCTGGTATGAGAATACTATAGTAATAGCTTATGTACTTTCACAAAAAGTTGTCAATTTGAGTCCTCTGACCAGCAATACAGCTTGTGCAGTGAGGCATTGCAACTTGCCAATCACATAAAAGCTCATTAGGTGCTCTTTTACCCAAGGAGGTCCAGGTGAAACAATGCCTGATCAGGTCACCTTTAAAAAGGCGTAAATTCAAACCTTACTGTAGGTCACTGCAAGAAAAAGGCCACACTTAGTCAGTTTTCTGAGCATTCAATTATGCCTCCAATGTCACCAGAAGCAAGGGCCATTGGCATACTGCAGGCAGGCATGTCATATGCCAGCGTTGCCAGACACTATGGAGTAAGCCGCTCCACTGTGTCCCGACTGCAGAGAAGGTTTCAGCAGACCGTCAGGACAGATGACCGTCCAAGATCCAGTCGCCCTCGAGTGACCACAACAGAGCAGGACCGACACATCAGACTGGTCCATCAGAGAGATCTGTCACCCGTACTGCTGCTGAAATTGCCGGCAGACACAATGCCCGCATCAATGACAGGACAGTGAGGCTCCATGCTGCTGGCCTTAGAGGAAGGCGACCTGTCAGAGGCCCTTTGCTCATACCTCCTAGACATCACACCCAACTGGCTTGGGCCAGACAGAGGCTGCAATGGACTCGTCAGCAGTAGCATCAGGTCCTCTTCACAAATGAGTCACTCTTCAGCCTGTTCCATGCAGACGGGAGGGCCAGAGTGTGGAGGAGGTGTTGGTTTTTGTTTGTTTTTTTTGTTGAAAATACAGCATTGTTATTTAACCTATATTGAGCAATAATGGATACCCCTTCCGCTCATTATTCTGTTAAGATGAGGGTGTACTATACTCTCTCTTTCCTAGCGTTAATCCCACATCAGCAGGGTCCGCTTGTTGGCACACCAGTCTCCATTTGGTGGTTTGAACCAAATCTTTGATCTGACATTGCCATTAACTGCGACCGAGAAATACTCCAACCAGCGAGTCACTCCGCCTGCCGTCAGAGTTGGGGGGGGGAGGAGAACAAAGTAATGTAGCCAATTCATAGAGGGGGATTATTAGGAAGCATGGGAAATTTGGCCAGGACGCCAGGGTTACATCCCTCCTCTTTTCGAGAAACGCCCTGGGATTTTTAATGACCACAGAGAGTCAGGACCTCGGTTTTACATCTCATCCGAAGGACGGCACTTATTTACAGTATAGTGTCCCCGTCACTATACTGGGGCATTAGGACCCACCTGGACCGCAGGGTGAGCACCCCCTGCTGGCCTCAATAACACCTCTTCCAGCAACAACCTTAGTTTTTCCCAGGAGGTCTCCCATCCAGGTAATGACCAGGCTCACACCTGCTTAGCTTCAGTGGGTTGCCAGTTGTGAGTTGCAGGGTAATATGGCTGCTTGCTGAGGGTGTACTGTATTGAGTAATATAATTTCACAAACAACTATTTTCTTAAATAAAAAACTCTCTGCATTGATCAGTGCTCAGACAGTTCATGCCGTTAACTTCATGCAAGTTTAGCTTGAACATTTTTCATAAGTTAAACACAGGACGTCAACAGATTTCAACAGGTGTGCCTGTAGAAATTCTAGAGTATCAGACATTCTGATTAAACGTCAAACAAGCTACAGTACAGAGGTCTCCTATTTCTGTACAAAATAATTTCACATTTCTAGAGAAATTTATCTTTTTTTTTTGCAATCACTGAGAGGCACAAGGCTGCACTAATGAGTACATACAGAAAGTGATGAGACAATCACCCCTGAATACCTCCTGTTATGGAAAATACACCAGAACTCTCCAAAGACACTAACACACTCTCCAAACTTGTACGGTTTCGATGTTAATCAAATATCTCACAGACATAAAAACTTATAAGAAGGAAACAAATCTTATGTTCAAAATGTGATTTCGAATTACCTATTCGTTTTAGGTTGTACCAAACAAATATGTTTCATTTTGAGAATTTTAAAGGCAAGCAGTCAACTATACCGTATTCATTTAGTTAAATAAATAGTGATGACGTTTGTCAAGTGTGTTATTTGCAGCATTATAACTGACCCCAATCACAGGGCAATACAACCAGGGGTTTCATGGAGGGCAAATGTCAGTTTGTATCAGAGTGTACAGTGAGTGACTGAGGTCAATACCATTATGTACTGTACAAAGAAAGATCTTTTAATGCCCTTTTAATGTACAGAAAGGGCTATTCCCAAACTGAACTGGTAACTCAAAAATTAAAAAAAGGAATGCAGGACAGTCTTCATAGATGTACTGTAGTTAAGTTCTGGCACAAACACACAGCTCACTGCATTTCCAGTGTCCCTTCATTTCCTAGGCAACCTCACAGTTCCCTCCCTACCCCCATGGTGTCTCTATGCCCAGTGTTGGGAAAGGAAATGGTGACAGCTACAAGAGTTTGATGGATGTTGCACCTAACACCCAAAGTAATGCAGGAGGGGAAGATTCCCACACAGAAACTTTAATTGCAGGGGGATCAGACCCTTCCATCTCCTATCATAGGTCTTAACATCATAGCTGTAGCAACTGTTAGAGGACAGAAGTAAGGTACTATTAAGAAAAAAACAATCCAACTGATCATTCAACTGAACTGAAAAAATGATATGTGAATAATGAGAAAAAAAAAATAAAGTGCCCATTACATTTTGCTAAGATTTTTTAAGGAAAAGGAAGGATAAATTAAATGAACGGCTTTTGTGGTATCACATTAATACAGTGTGTGTTATAAGAATATTTCACTCAGGTGTTCACCAAAGAAGAAATGAAAATGTGTCTTGGACTGAATGAAGGCAAAGTTATACATTATGTTAAATAATAATATCATAGAAGAAGCAGACGTTTTACTGGTACTAGACAGATCTTCTGGGACTGATGGTATTTTAACAGATATACTGTACTTTGGGCAGCAGGAAATGTTAACCAGAAATCAGTGAATTACAGTAGATGATCATCTACAGTACAGTATTTCAAAATAAGCTCCTATGGGATATATATTATATTATACTGACTTCCTATGAAGATAGAATGATAGAATGAGTACCCTTTCCACTGCATATAAGAATTAACTCTGTGATAGAGATCTTAGCCAGAACCCTTTGATATTTTGCATCAACATTGAGGAAAGATGTATAGTTTTTGTGGGTTTAACAAGAGAATACTGAATATCTTTTAAAGATTTATAGCTGGTATTGTCATCAGTAATGAATGTAATGCGATAGTGTTGTTATTTTTTCAAAGTCATTGTTCTCCACACATTATAAATTAATTTAAAGAGTTGACAAAAGATTGTTTAAGCTGCTATCTTTACGTTTAGCATGATCTTCTTTTAAGGTGACACAATGGTAACCATTGCTGTCTTGCAGAGTTTGGATCCAATTTCAATTTTGGACCTTGAGTGCTATCTACATGGAACCTGTATGTTCTCCCCATGTTCCTGTTTCATGTTGTACACTTTATTCAGGGTACGTATTTGATTATTTAAGGTCATTTGACTCACAAGGAAATAATAATAAACGTTATTTATATAGGGCCTTTAAAGGTGGCTTCTCAAAGCGCTTTACAGGATGACAACAGCAATAAATAAGAACAATACACAAGATAAAACACAATTACAATATATAGAGGAGACCATGGATGGTGGTACTAAGAAAAGCAGAGGGGTGAAGAATGGAACCAGTTTTCCTAAGTAAAGGAAAGCAAAACAATACAGGTACATAGTATTTCCATCCATGAGAGCCATACCAAATGTGCTGGAAATCTTAATCCTTGAGGATCTGCATTTATTGGGTGCTTTCTGACTGTAAATTTGTGATTTCTCTGGGTCCTGTTTGTGTTTCAGAGTTTGGTTTAGTCATGGTGAGGGCAGTTTTTTTATTCATCATCCCATCTGCTTTTTATTTGATTCTGGTCATGAGTTTAAATGCGGACAGTGATTGATCTCCTATAAAACTGATCACATTTTTCCTTTACTGTGTCATTTCATTTATTAATGCCAAGGCATTTCATGTTTTATATTGTTTCGTCTATGTGAAATTTTACATTACATATACATGTATTGTATTTTATATTTTTCGTGTCTGTTCAAACCATGGTTTGCTTAGTGTTATTTCTTGATGTTACAATTCTGTATCTTTGTATCTGAAAAGTTTGCTGTCTTACAATTACTACCATGATAACACAGTTGCATATAGAGTATCTGGAACAGCCAGTCCCAACAGTTCCGTCTTCTGAAGCTCCACTTGTTTTGTCAAAAAGATATTCCATTTATGATATTGTGATATTCTATTTCTTTTCTTGCTTTATTAAAGGGGTAATCCCTCTTGAGGTACCTTAACCTGAAAACGCTGTTGTAACAAGTGAGAGCTGTTATGTTGACATTGCTCACAAAGAGCTCTGAAGGTCATTCAGGTTTCCTGTCCTTATGCATTACAGTATGTACTGTATTTCACACCCAGAGTCTAGAAAATTCTGAAAATCTTCTTTAAAATAAATGCCATCCACACTCATGAACAGCTACTGCTCCACATTCACTAACAATACACTCAAAAACCTATGTACAGTATTAGTTTTCTTTGGTTTCCACCATGTTCAGAGTTCACAGACTCCAACTCTTGCTTCAGCTGTTCTATCCTTACATATCAGACATCTCAAGCCACCAAAAATCACAATTATGTCTTAAAAGAATTGGACCAATCAGTCAACCTCCCAGGGTTCACAGATTTATTTCTTTAATCTTAAGGACATAAGAAAGTTGCAAACACAAGGAGGCCTCGTAGAGGTATTGATTTAAGGACAGCATAGCTTTAATTTGTTTGGTTGTCCAAATTTAAGTTGTTCCATGTTTTTAAAAAATTACAATTTATTTGGCAATTTAAACTGTATGTTGGACAGGGGTTCAACAGGAGCAGGATCAGAGACCACTGTTCTGGTGTCTTTACAACAATTTCAAAACCACTATGATGATGTTTTTGTAGTCGTCTCAGGGCACCCTCTAGGCTCAGATCTCCACCGTCCACGAGTCAGCTTCTGCTCAGGCCAGATATTTACAGGACCAAGTAACTGCTTTACAGGATCTGTGCCAACAGTTGGGGGAGTGAATTCAGATTTCACCCACCTCACCCACGCCCGCATCACGGGCACTGGCTCAGGTCCAGCCCAGCCATCTCCTGCGGAAGATGACACCTGAAGACAATGTGGAGGCTTACTTGAGAGCCTTTGAGCGGACGGCGGAGCACCTGCAATGGGACTGCAACCTATGGGCCAGCATCGTGGCTCCCTTTCTTTGTGGCGAGGCCCAGAAGGCATATTACAATTTGGACAGCGTGTCTGCCTCGGACTATACCTGCCTGAAGGCCGAAATCCTCACCAGGGAAGGGGTCACGACTCACGTTAGAGCCTAGCAGCTCCATCAGTGGAGCTATGACCCCCGGGTCTCCGCTCGCTCTCAAATGTATGACTTGATATATCTGGCCAAAAATGGCTCAAGCCAGACACCCTGTCTCCGGGTCAAATAGTCGAGCTGGTCGTCCTAGATGTGTACCTGCAGCAATTGCCCCCAGAAATGCGACGTTCAGTGGCCCAGCATGACCCACAGACAGTGGACGATTTCATGGCCACCCTAGAGAAACACCTGGCCGCAGCCAACCTTGCAGGGCGGGACGAGGACACATCAAGCGCAGGTACACAGCAGGAGTGGATGACATCAGAAACCTACCGTGGGTCCACCCCAAATTGGTGCACTCAACCCCCGCAGACCGGGCCACCAGGAGTATTCAGGGGTCATCTTGCTGTACACGAGTAGAGGGACACGAGTCTGATCAGTGTCTTGCTGAAGATTCAAAAATGGACTGCAACATCGTCCACTCCTCCCTTATTGGCATAAGGGGACGGCGCAAACAAGTCCACCAGTAGAACCCATCCTATTAAATGGACAGCCCCTTCTAGCCCTCCTCGATTTCGGTAGTGCTCTCTGTTTGGTCACCACTGATGTAGTCCGACCACATCAGGTCGAAAAACATCATGAGATCTCTATTGGCTGCATTCATGGGGAACAACAAGAACACCCGGTAGCCCGCCTACGGCTTCATTTTAGAGGGCGGACGGTAGTGATCACAGCTGCCATAGTACAGGGGCTGCCACACCCCCTGATTCTCGGAAGGAATTTCCCCCTGTTCAGTGAGCTGTACTCTGGAAACAGCTCTAAATTGAACTGCGACTTGGCAAAGAAACCAAAACGCCAAAAAAACTCCAAGCCAGAGGTAGGCATTTGCGCCCTGGGGAAGTGCAAAAGGAAAGGGGGTGTTACCCAAATTAATACTAATGCATCTGCCTCGCCGTCTTCGCCCCCCTAGATCTAAGCAAGCCGGGCCATCTACGGACCCCCTTGACAACTGGGAAATGGGCATCCTAACTACAGACTTCCCTCAAGACCAAGCAGAGGACCCTACCCTGGCCCATGCCCGATCCCAGGCAATTGAATGGAAAGGATTCTTTTATTGTAAAGAATGACCTGGTATACCAATGTAACGGTCCCAATCAGGAGCATCTTCTGGTTCCCTCGAAACACTGCCGGTTTGTCCTCCACGTGGCGCACACAGATCTGTTGGGAGCACACCTGGGTGTAGACAAAACCCGGGAGCGAGTCCTGAAAAGGTTCTTCTGGCCAGGAGTATACGCTGAAGTCAGGCGCTTTTGTACATCTTGCCCTGACTGTCAGCTAACCGCCCCGAAACCATAGTTCCGAGCACCATTACAGCCCCTGCCGGTCAGTGACGAGCCCTTCGTTTGCATCGCCATGGATATAGTAGGTCCCTTCCTAAATCCGCCTGGGGACATGAATATATCCTCGTGATAGTGGATTACGCTTCCAGGTATCCGGAGGCGATACCACTACGTAGGGCCATCACCACCAGCATCGCTAAAGAGATGGTAAATCTCTTCACCTGTTTCGGCTTGCCAAAAGAAATATTAACTGACCAAGGGACTCCATTCACTTCACGCCTGATGCAGGAGATAGCTAACATAAATCTTTGTTATATCCTGAACATAAAATTTCTGAGAACTTCAGTACAGCATTCACTAACAGACAGGCTGGTGGAAAGATTTAATAAAACCCTGAAGCAGATGCTAAAAAAGGTCTTGCAAGCCAACAGGAAAGATTGGGACTTAATCCTCCCTCTCCTGATGTTTGCCATCCGAGAGGTACCCCAGGCCTCCACAGGGTTCTCCCCCTTCGACTTATTATATGGGAGACAACCTTGAGGAATCTTAGATGTCGCCCGGGAGGTTTGGGAGTCGCAGCGCTTGTCCTCCCACAGTGTGCTCGACTATGTCCATTCCCTTCAGGACAGGCTTGCACAGCTGAAGCCACTAGTGGCAGAACACCTACAGCGAGCGCAAGGCAAACAAAAGGAGTACTATGATCGTTCAGCGCGGCAAAGGATCTTTCACAAAGTTCTTTTCAGATCTGCTGGGGTGGACACAGTTGGTACAGCATCACGTCAAGACACCCCCTGGAGATGTTGTACTGGTGCCCCCTTACCGGGTACCCGAAGTGAAGCATGAGGAGATCATGAGGAGGAAGTCCAGAGGATGTTGGAGCTGGAAATCATCGAGGAAAGCCACAGCCCCTGGTCCAGCCCCATTGTGCTCATCCCGAAGCCTGATGGCTCCTGGCGCTTCTGCAATGACTTCAGGAAACTCAATGACGTCTCCCATTTTGATGCTTACCTGATGCCCCGGATAGATGAGCTCCTGGAGAAGCTGGGCAAGGCCAAATTCATTACCACCTTAGACCTTACAAAAGGTTATTGCCAAATCCCCCTGTCAAGCCCAACAAAGCCGAAGACCGCTTTTTCGACTCCTCTGGGGCTTTACCAGTACAAAGTGCGGACTCCATGGAGCCCCCGCCACCTTTCAACGCCTGATGGACCGCCTTCTGAGACCCCATCTCCACTATGCGGCCGCCTACCTGGATGACCTGGTTATTTTCAGTGAATCTTGGCCAGCATATTTGGAACATTGCCAGGTCCTCCTCTCTTCACTGGAGGAGGCTGGGCCGGAATATTAACCCCAAGAAAAGCCGGTTTGGGTTCACATCCACCAAATACCTCGGGTACATTGTGGGAGAGGGAAAAATCCGGCTTCAGTTGGACAAGATAGAGGCCATCTGGGACTGGCCGATACCAAAATCGAAGACCCAAATCAAGGCTTTCCTGGGGCTTTTAAATTATTACGGATGGTTTATTCCCAACCTTGCCAAGAGAGCTGCATCCCTAAACCGATTTCACACGCGCGGTAGCTCTCCAGACCGTGCGCTGGACACAGGAAGCGGCTAAAGCCTTTAGTAAACTCAAGGTCGCTTTATGCCAGGATCCAGTCTTAAGGATCCCGAACTTTCAACAGAGGTTCATCCTTCAAATGGATGCCTCCGAAAAGGGCATAGGGGTAGTCCTATCTCAGGAATTTAATGGCGAAGAACATCCTGTCCTATACCTGAGCAGAAAGCTACTGCCCTGGGAGCAAAAATATGCTGTGGTGGAGAAAGAGTGTCTGACGGTCAAGTGGGCAATTGAAACGCTGAGGTATTACCTGTTGGGCAGGGAATTCACCCTCGTTACAGATCATGCACCGCTCACCTGGATGAAGTCTAATAAAGAGAAAAATGCCCGGGTGACCAGGTGGTTCCTTGCACTACAACCTTATCGTTTCATGGTACAAAACCGGGCGGGGTTTGCTCACCGAAACGCGGATGCTCTCTCCCAACAACATCAAGTGGACATTTAGGGGATCACCTCCAAGCTGAGGGGGAGGGTATGTGACAGTGGAACACACCTCCCACTGCACTTCCTATTCAGCGGCGAGTGGAAATGTGCAGCTTCCACACCTGACGCCAATCAGCGTGGCGATTTAAGATCCCCACACTCCCGCAGATGGCGTTCACGATAGAACCAAATGTGTTCCCCTCACAGGCGACACAAACTAATTCCTCCACTTAGAGAAAGATTTCTCTCCTGTACCAGAGAGCCAAAATCTCTGCAGATGACAACACACCGGCACACCGCAGGGAAGACATCACACGCTCTGCCGGTGCTCAGGCCGCCTCATAACTCTACCGACACAATCACACCACATTTTCCAATTAATTGAGTTGGAGAAGTAAGATTTCACTTTTCCACTCACATTACTGTAGTGGGGTTACTGCTGCATATTGGCTGACACCCAGAGCCCAGGTAAATGATGCACTTCAGCGGTTTATGATGTGTGTCTTTTCCTATACTGAACATGGTTTGGGATGAAGTACCACATAGTAAATTATGAAAATACTTAAAAAATGAAAAAGTTACAATAACACTTTTACTTTAAAATGTTATAATGAATTTAAACTAGATACAACAAAATACAACAAAACACATAAATACACTCCATTACTTGAGGAGACTGTGTTCTGGTCCTTCATCCTTGAGCTATGTAGGCCTCCCAATGTTATATAAATGGAGCAATGTTACCTCTAGAACCAGACATCTAACTTATGGCAGCAGTCTGAGATTCTTTGATGTATGTGTGGTTGACGTACTTCTTTAAACCTATTCAGGGTTATGGATCTAAGGTCTATAGGATCTCCATCATCACAACACCATAAACCCCATTTCTATCTTTTAATAGATTTATTTGTGGGCAGCAAGAATAATTTCCACTTTTATAGTGCTTGCCTCCAACCTAGTAGGTCTTACCCTGCCTGTTTCAATACATCCCAGTCTATAAGTAAACTTCAGTGTGATCATTCAACATCTCTCTCTACCCAAAATAGACCAATTCAACATTCTTTAGCTAAGCAATGCTCAGCTAATCACTGACTTAATAAATTAATGAGGAATGAAAGCAGCCGTAAACTGTGGAGTTACAGATTAATTTATTGAATTTTGTGAAAACTTTGGCTTCACCCTCTTGGCCGAGGGCTCACCTCCTGGCCGTAGGACGGGGAGACTAGGACCCCCAAAAGAATCAAGCAGGACCCCAACCACCAGTGGAGAAGACAAGGTGTGATCATTGTCCTAAACTCATTCCAGGAGGAAGAATGCTCGTTTGAGGATGTTGGAGTAGGTTTTAATGTATCCATGATAGGCCTCTGAGGACCTGCACCCAAGTTGTTTAATAACATAAGCTTTGGCAAGTGGTGGAGGAAGTAGACCCCATCCTGAAGGAACGACCAGAGAATTGTTAAGGAGGAAATCCAGCATTTAATAGTACTTTATGGAGGTGAAAGAGAAACCAGGCGTGGGTCAAGATAAGGTTTTTCTCATGAACAAACAGGGAGTTGATAGGAGATGCTCCAGATAAGGCGTGAAACTGCATGGAGTTGGATAAATCAATAAATCGTTGTAAAGGTGGGAGATTATTTTCCAGTTGGCAAAGAACAATTTCCATAACTGGAGTTCAGTTTTGCAGGTCGCATAAATGTCTACATAATGATAAAGGAAGGACAGTGAAAAAGTGAAATCGAGATGGGAGGAAATAAATGATGGGGCTTGAGGAATGATTTGCATAGCATAATTAAGGTGGCCCAGCAGGGATAGGAGTTCCATTTTAATGCAAAACTTAGTAGAAGAGTGTGTAGAAATGTGCACACAAGCTTGTTGCAAGGCAGGGAAGCAGAAAAATAGAATTGTGAATGATCCTGAGGAATTCAGTAATTTGGGAGAGACCAGATATTTTGTCCAGAGCAGGACACACCCCCAGTTTTTCTAAAACAGAAATAAAGGTGGATGAGGTTCTTGTTGAGGATGTGTGAGGAAAATTGATGATAAGGCAAATCATTGAGAAGAAGGATAAGAAAGAGGAGGTTGTAGTTATTCAAAATAGAAAGGTTCAGCTAAGGTGTCAAAGATTTGTTGCAACCAAAGGTTAGACAAATTGCAAAGTAGAATTTAGAATACATGCCACCAACAAACTCCAAAGAGGTGCTAGAAGTCAGGTTTGAGAGGCATCGAGAGATGTCTTGAGAGATAAAAGAGTAGTCAACTTTAGCATGCCAAGCTCCTGGGCCCATCATCTTGATAAGAGAAAGAGTGTGGTTGATCATGACATAATGCAGGGAAAGTCGGAGCTGAGAATGGGATTATTAGCACGGGTGACATCATTAGAGGGTGCAGAGGAATGCTGAACATCTGAAGCTTGCTTGCTGTAGATATTAGCTAGTTATAGAGAAAAAAAGATCATTTGGAGGTACAGTATTTCTTTTGAAAGGGATTTCATGCAATTGAAGCATTCTTTAAAGCTTTGTTATGGTTCAGTTGGCGATGACAGGAGAGGAGCTGGATGAACAAGGTGCGAATACACGGATACTGCGCTGCAAATGTTTATGTCTGAGACTGAGGATTCCTGGAGAGTTTGCCAGTAATGAATAATCATCATAACCATAATCTTTAACGATATGTAGAAGCCTGCAAGGTCTGACCGGGAAATGAGCTGTGCTGAGATGAAAAGGCAGGTGATTGAGGTGGCTGTACAGCAGAAAGAGAAGTAGAAGGTTATTGTGGTGAGTAGGTAATTCCTGGATACTACCTAGGAGTTTGTTGTCCATGAAGATCCATGGGGAAGTGAGATGTGATAAGGTTATGGTAAATTGGGGTAGAGCCCGGACTGTGTGATGCAAAAAGCAAGGAGTAGAGGGTGAAGTATGGTTTATATGTGAAACTGAGGCAATTCTGTCAGGATGAGTTGTGAGTTGTTTAATTAGCTTGGCTGTCAACATCCCTCATGACCTTTCATTAGAACTCAATCTAATAATAACCCTTTGTAAAATTAAGAAAATGGCACATTTCAAAATTTGAACTTGTTATTTTTTCTTTAAGATTGTCAGGAAATCAAGGGCTCCAGTCCACAGTGCAGAATTAAATTCTGAATTCTTGCTTATTTTTCTGGACAGCAAGTTTCAAATGGAAGCTAAAGCAGTTCTGCTCCCTGTGCACTGTTCCTCAGGTGCTGCTTCAATATGGAATGAAACTAAGGTAGCAGCCAGCAACATAATCTGGCCTTCTTTGTTATGTTCTGTAACATGATGACTCACTTTAATGCACCTACTTTTATTTGGCATGATAGGCATATGGCACCTAATGAATAATTTACAAAGCCACAAGATACATTCCTTGATCAAGTTGCTGGATTAAGGTGCTAGTAACATTTGGTAGATTGTCAGACTGTCTGCTACTGGTTTATTTATCCAAATAATAGCTGACCACATTCAAAAGCAGATACCTGCAGGTGACAGACCCCTCAGGCTAGCTGCTTTAAAAGAGTTGTTGTCAAATATTAACTACATATGAAAACTGTATAGTATTGCTGTTCACTCTAAAAATGTAAAGATTTAATATTTAATGTATTCCATACCAGGTTGGCTAACAGTTTTCTTAAATAATTTTATCTTTTTGAAATACTAAGGATATAAGTGATGTAATGGAGAGAAGTATTAACACAATAGTGGTACAGTGTTTAGAATGATAAACACTTATCTAAAATTGGTAGGTAATCATTGGTAAGTCATTAGCTATCTATTTGCTATATAAATAGTGGCTACTGTCACAGAGTTAATTTCTAAGCTAAGAATTTTCTGTAAACAATATGCTACTCCATCAGTAGAGGTGTTACTCCTAATTAAATTCTACTTATTTAATTGTTCTATTAAGCACAATGTGCTCTCCCTTATTGCAATTTCTCACTTCTTTACCTAATCTATTCTGCAGTGGAACAGCTTCACTCAGATGGGTGCTTCATTTAAATAATGATGAAGTGGGTCCCATCATATATTGTATGGAAAGTTCTTTGGGATCTTTTGCAATGAAAAGCCATATAAACACTATATAGTAAATGCAAGAAATTCTTTAGCAGCATTATAGCAGAAGTAGTAATACTTAATATTAAGTAATTTAGCAATATTATTATTAATAAAAATGGTATTACTTTCACAGTTGGCATTCTAAAAATTACAAAATCAAATTTACAGACACATTTAATACATGAGTCTAAGTTGAGTATAAGAAAGACTGAAAATAACAGGACACCATTGAGTTTAAATTACTAGTTTAGTACTTTAAGTAGATAAGTGCATTTAAAATTTCATCCAGCCTTTTGTATAACGAGCCCAGTCTGGGCTTCAACCACATGGCTGGGAAGCCTGTCCCACAAATTTAATCTACCGATTTAACTGGTTTGCCCATGAAGTTAAACTCTGTCTGATTATGTTATATTTTGCTTGGTTAAAATGATAAAAAACAATTTTAGACTTAAGATTTCTAGACATATACCAACAATTACCATATTCAGTAGTTCTGTGAGATCTCAATAAAGATGATGATGATGACGATGATGATAATTATTATTATTATTTAAATCATTTCCTCACTGCTTCAGCCAACTCAGGGTCATGGAGAATCTGGAGCATGCATTGGGCGGAATGTAGAATACACACAGAACAGGACACCAGTCCATCTCCGGGCACACACAGAAACAGACATGTACACACTCACCCAAGGTCCAATTATCCCAGGAGCCAATTAACTTATAGTACCAGCATGTTGTTCGAACATCAAACATACAGAAAACATACAAACTTCACATGTATATCACCCCAGGAATTTAACTCAGGGCCCCAACACTGTTACACACTGTGTCACTGTGCCACCTGTGTTGAAATATCCCAGAGCCTATCCTTTTAGGGTTTAGGGAGAAAGTACACCCTGGTGCCAGTCCATTGCAAGTAAAAACTAAATTCTGAAAATTAAAATTAAACAAGTTAAAAGTTAATTATTTACACATCATGAAGTTTTAATGTTGTTTGTCAGATAACATCTACTGGGTGTTGATTTACATTTTAACAATTAACTGTGCACAGCAATGGGTGACATTAAAATGCGTCCAAACTACATTTCAACATAACACAACCTGAAAACTGTACCTGAAGGAGGGTACTATTATATTCTGTCTAAATACCTGTAATTATGTTTAATAAGATGAAGTTCACATTTGGATTTGGACAAACAGTTGTTAACTTTATTTGGATTGAGTTAAGGTATATGATATATAATATTCAAGCTCTTATATCAGTGACCATTGTAAGGAGCACTAGTATTGACAATAGCCTCACCATCAAAGTGGTTACCCAGCGAACAAACCAGCCGTTCAGCGGTTTAACAGCTGGCTGCCGAAGTGTGCTGTGGGTGGGGAGGAATTTGTGTCCGATTCCTCCCTCTGCTTTCAAACAGGGTGGAGTTTCCATGAGTTCATTAGAGGAATGGGTCAGGGGGAAACCAGATACAACAGAATCAAGGAGAAGCAAAGTTGCTCGCAGTTGTTCTGGACAATCTATTCTTTTTCCAGTGTTAAAAATTCATCTACCTCGATTTTGTTCTCGAAGTTCTGTCTCCAGTTCTATTTACTTACTAGTTGTTTTTAATAGGAATATTAATACCTGATATAAACAAGTGGCACTGTTTTTCTTCCTTTGACTTGTTTTGCACTACTGCTTTCTGAAGATGCACACCACTCAGAAGGACACTACTTACACCAAGATTTTTGTTGGAGGTTTACCTTATCATACAACGGACTCGAGTCTCAGGAAATATTTCGAAGTGTTTGGTGAAATAGAGGAAGCCGTAGTCATTACTGACCGGCAAACAGGCAAATCCAGGGGATATGGATTCGTAAGTATTTAATATGCTCATCTGCAACTTTAATTGCCGTTGCAAGTGCTAAGTCGAGACAGATTGATTAGTTTAATCAGACCTTCAAAATCGCACTCGGAGATGTTTCTTTTTCGTTCACACTTTTGGGGTTTTAGTGGAAAGCTGAGGGTCTCGTTACCGAGTACCTGAAAAAGGTGATGTAGGAAAAAAAACTCCGTCAAGTTGCGTTAAGATGGCCAATGTTAAGAGTAGCTCTAGTAAACCATATCAGCCAAAGAAGGCTCCACAGCCGAAACGTTGTTTTTCTTCTCTTTTCAGAAGGGAATAAACATTTACTTGTTCCTCTGGTAAACAATGATGGTTAATTGTGCTTACGAATAATTAAAAAAACGCAGATATAAATACCTTTCGGGATAATTTGCCGTGGTGGAAAACATGGGAAAACTGCTGTTGTTCGTTCTCTGTTTGCTCCTTCTGTTTGTTTATGAAGTGCAGATGCTTACTAATCTGAACGAGAATTATTAAATAATGACGTCATAACTGTCATTGCTTTTGATTTTGAGTCATTTCGTTTAAGTGTTATTGAGCTTGCGTGTAAACCTTAAATGATAATACATGATGAGAAATGCTATACAAGCCTTTAGATCATGTTCCGGTATTCTGCTGATAATTTGTCATCCAAAATTATCTAAATGTGTGTTAACAAGGATGTAAATATTTCAGTCATTTAACAAGAAGGACTTATGTGTAGGGATATGATTTTTCCCCTAGTTTTTTGGTTATAAAAGAATGAACACAATTTTCATGTAAGATTAGTTTACAAAATCATACTAAATTACAAATGCACTATTTGCAGATTGACTGCAAAATGTATAATAGCTATACTCCTAAAATAAATAGCACTGAATAGTGTATACACTTGCATATCCAAACACCAATATTATTTTGGTTATTAGCAAAAAATAAGGGATTCTCGGTTTTCAGCATGCGTAGTGGTATATACTCTTTCTCTGTAGTGTTCTCTGAGTTCACAATTCTAAAGAAGAGTGTTTTTCCCCTGTATTTCTTAATAAATACTGTATCGCCATTGTAGGAATGGGTTCCCATGATATTGTTTGTGTCTTTGAGGTCACCATGGCTGACAGAGCTGCTGCTGAAAGGGCCTGTAAAGATCCCAATCCTATCATAGATGGCAGGAAAGCAAATGTCAACTTGGCGTATCTAGGAGCTAAACCAAGGGTAATGCAACCAGGTGAGAAGACCACTTCCTTTTAAGATGGCTGAGGATCTAATCTGTGTCAAAAGAATTTTAAATCCCTCAGATCCTTCAAATCTGTGAGATGCAGTAGTGTAACTGTATAATTAATACATCAAAATAAAACTGCATACGTCAAGAAAATATGAACTTTTTAAACACTGTTAGTAAATTCACTTCACCCTGTTTCAAAATGCAGATGAAACATTTGATGTGACCTGACGTTTCAAATACTTTGTTGCTTTAGGATTGTAGATTGTGCAGAAAAGATTTTACATAAAATTAGCTTTTTGTTGGCAAAAAAGCAAATGGCTAATCTTAAACCACTTTGGTAAACAGTATATATACAGGTTCTGTAATTTGCTAAATAGTAAGTGTTTTTTTATTACATTTAAAATATCATAATAATTGGGTGTATTGGTTTCTTTTAAAACATGTCTTATGTTTTAGGTTTTACCTTTGGTGTTCAGCAATTCCCACCTGCATTCATCCAGCGGCCTTATGGGTATGTTGTTGTCCTTGAACATAAATACTGTATTTTATAAATAGCACTCTAAATGTTCTATATTCTGTACATGAACTTTTTCTGTGGAAACTCAGAACTGTATGTGGAAATATTAATTTTAAATTATTTTTTTTCTGTTTCCTTTTCAAAATGTTAAATTTTCTTGTACAGTAGTATGTTTTGGTTAACAAGAATAAGTTATTATAATCATGTGCCTGAGTCAAGTACTGTTGTCAACCTTAATTTGAGCCTAGTGAAAATGACCACCAAATCATTAATATGTGTTGTGCAAAGAGGTGTGTTTTTATGGAAGTCCACATGTTCTCATTCAAGCTTGACTCAATGTTATCTATTTCTTTCTGATCTGACAGGATCGTTTACAGTTAAGATAACTGATGTCATGAGAAGGATATGATGATATGAGGTGGAATAGCTCTGATCCGCATTGAGCAGATCTAAAACTGTTACCAGTAGACTCAAACACACACAAACAAGCTAAAATGGTGATTAACGATGCATGTATGTTTTTTCTTTTAATAGTCAATAGACCTGTGTGTGCTTTCTTACTGTAATGAAGTGGTGTTGATAGCTAAACTGTGTGCTTTTATTTAATGGAAAAAAGCTGAATTAAGGATTTGGGTTTTTTTTTTCATTTTTGTTGAGGAGTGTTGACTTTGCCCATGGGGAGAAAATGGTCTTTTTTGTTTTTATGCTTTTTATGCTGCAGCCTGCAATTTCTTTTTTGTTGTTTAACAAGTATTTTTTGTTGGAGTGAGTGCAAACTTTCTGTGTGAAGTTGATGACGAATATTTCACGTGTTGCTTGCATGTTGCGGGAATTTTCTTTCCATTTCTTTTGGTTTTGATGTTGGTTTGTTCCCTTCTATTAACTACATGCTTACACTGTCACCTCCTTAGAAGGGGATGCCTTGCTTCCCTGGTCTCCCTTTAGTTTCTCTTTGTAAATACTTCAGGTTCAGTGTGTGTCTTTATTCCCTGTATGTCTGACATTGTAGAGATAGCCCACTACCAAAGAGCTCCTGTAGCTCTGCTGTTTGTCAGGCATTGGTTAGGAGGTGTAAAAACACAGATTCTAAATCCACTGTAGAGTTTAATCTTTATTGTATACATGGAACTGTTGTGTGTTTGGTGAAAGAGAGGCTTTTGTTATAAATCATTGAAATACCATAATACAGAATAGCTGGGGGGCATCTGGTAGTGGTATTTATTAAGCATTGTCCTCCTTAGACTAACAGCATACTAACAGGGTAAAAGTTTTTTAAATCATGGACAGATATTCTGCGTATATATTGGTGTGTTGTTTTTATTGTAGAACATATCACACTTTTGAAATATTGCAAAAAATACATGTATTTAATACTATTACATCCCTGGCCTTTATAATGCAAGGGAGATTTATATTATTAGCATGTAGAAAGAAAAGCAATAGAGATGTTTTTTGTCTCAAATGTTTCCTCTGTTCTAAACCACATATTTCTGTACATAGAAAATATTGAGTGCACAAAGTGAATCAGTAGTTTTGAAACATTGTGGCTGTCATTGAGGTGAAACATTAACAATACAGTAGCTGAACACCAGGGCTATACACATAAACAATTCAACATCAAAAAAACAATTTAAATGTTGTATCAAATGTATTAATAACTCATTGTTGATGTTAAATTACTCCCTTTCTCAAATTAATTTGGAAAATTAGATCTGTTTCACTGTGATAAATAATGGATGACTTAAACCCAGAAAAAAACAACAGGTGGTCAGTGGAATAGCAGAATTAATATTTCCTTAATGGTTACCCATGTGATTGACAAAGAGTCTTTATATAGCACTGAACTTTCAAAGACCACTGAGGTCAGCCTTAAAAATAAATTTATATTGAGGAGCATGCAGTATTACACAAATGCTGGGTCAATCTGCAAGTTTGGATTGTTTTGTGTTCTTTTTCTAATTAAGAAAAAAACTTCTTCCAGTTTGAAAACTGCAAATTTTCTAAGAATGTGTTTACATAAAAGTTTTATCTGTAGCACACAAAAGACAGTTCCTGACATTGAATGACAGGCGTTTAATTTAATAAAGAATAACTATCCACACTCTGTGGTAAGAAAAGCAGGGTTATTATGTTGAGAAGTGATATATAATTTAACATGTCTTTTTTTAATTTTCATACTTGGCAGCCTTTTCTTTGAGAACAACCAACCTAAAGTATATGTCGGAGCATTTTTTCATTTAGCAAGATGAGGTCTTCATCTGTATGAGAGTACAAGAAAGAGGGAGATTAAGAAATGGCACAGGGTGGGTTAAGAGTGGAAAAGGAATTCCAGAACATACAAGGAATATCTCTTGTATGGAAACATATTCCCTTTGACCTTATACAGCCTTTTGGATGATACCAGAATAAAAATAGCTCTGCTTCAGCCCTCCCTGTCAGTCAGTGGGGTGCTAAAGAGCACACTGCCAGACTCTGTGCTTCTGATTCCCATATGACTTAGCTTGACAGATAAGATTTCTTGCCCCACCACCTGTTCCCTGTGCTCCAGAGTTTAATTTAAAAAAAACACTTTAAGGGGGTTGTGTGCTAACTGTACACAAGCACCTGTAGCCATTTATCTTGCTGTCGCTTTTTCTTTTACTGTAAATAGTAGAGGGCCATGTTGTGAAATTTACCAGAAGTTTTGGAAACATAAAAAATCTGAAAAAACAACTTTCATTTATGAACTAATTTTCTCAGTGTAATACAGAAAGACAAATCAAGTCAGTTTAAAATAATAACATTTAGCTACAAATAAAATTTAAAACCAATCGGCAAGGCAATCCATTTTCATTGCATTGGTTTATTGCTTAGTAATGGCGACTGTTTGCAACCCATTATTTAAGAAACCTTTGCATATTTTATGTTAAAAGACAGGGGGGCTTTCAGTAAATATTTTAATAAGGACTGTTCCTTTAAACACTATACCCATTAATTGTGCTTTACATGTTGTAACTTTCCAATGTCTTCAGTCTTAACTGTAAATAAACTTTCAGATACACAGGTAAGGGAAATGTAAATTCCTTTACTTTGGAAGTTGATAAACCTAAAATTTTACATTTTAAAAGTGTTTTTTATTAAGTTAAGCTGTTCACACAGATATTTCACTTCTTTGCTTTACAAAGAAGTATCATGGCCTTTTGTAGCTGAGCAATCTGTTAACTCTTTAACTCGTGTCTTTTGGCTTTATGTAAGTGGGCAGATATTGAGGGCCTGCAGTGTAAGTGTAAGTGTTTGACTATAACATTGCTTTTGACATTTCAGTGTACTGAGATGCACAAGTGCTGAGTTTTTCTGCTTTGTTGTCAAAGGATGACAATTTAAACAGAGTGAGAGCTGCACTGGAGTTTTAGATGTATTCTTTTTTGTCTTTAATGAGTGATTCTGCTGTGTATATGACACTTGTGGATTTTGTGTTGACATTTTTGTGACGCCTGCATTCTTTGTTTTTTTTTTTTAATAAGGGTGATCGGGGTTGTGCAGCTGTGAACTACATAATGGATTGCTGAGTATGCAAATTATATAGGGTTGCCATAATAGACTATTCTTTTTTTACAGGTTTGAAATTTGTGGAATTAATTACGTTTCCTTTTTGAAGTTGTTGCTGTAAGAAATTGGAGCATTTTCCCATATTATAGAAAAAAGTGATTCAAGTAAATAAAATTGATAAACAACATGTCTTTCAACAGTTTGTTGTGGGATTATTGAGGCACTTTTGAGTTCAAATCATTAAACTGATTCTGGTGTATTGTCTCATAACCCTGCACTTTTGCTTTGCTATGTTTGAGATATTCACACAGTGAAAACAAGCATTCATAACAACTGCTCTAATAATGAAAGTAGTACTTATAAAATCTGTCTACACCCAGACCATTTCTGACAAATTATTTTCTACAGCTATACAGTATATTTACAATTCTTCAGTATTAGTGATATACTATAATACCTGCTGTCCTAGAACTCATTTGAGATTACCATAAGTGTCTCAGTGGCTAACCCATTGTATTTATTCGTAGAACGAACACTTCTGGAGAAGGCATAGAGCTTCTACCCTTTGTTAGTTGGTGCACTATTGTATTGTATGGTTTTGAAAGTAGCCCTTTATGTAAAAACGTGAAAATCAGAAGTGAAAAGTACGCTGCTGTGAATATTAATAGGTTGAGAGTCATATTGATTAGGGTGAAGTACGAAGGGATTATAAATGTGAAATAAACTGATGGCATGCAACAGGAGGTCCTCCCTCATTGTGATGGGTGCTTGTTAAATCAAATACTGTTCATAACATCCTAAGGGATTTGTTTAATGAGACCCAGGGAATGGTAGGCGAGAAAAACTATCCAGCTGTCAAAATGGCAATGACATTACCACAATGCCCATTCATTCCCCTCTAAGCATGGCTTACACAGCAAGGCAAACAAAAGCAACACAAAGTGCACATGACACACAGTGCAAACTGAGTCAAAAGTTTATCTGCAGCATTATTTCCAAAAACTATAATCAATACAATAGCAGCTGTGTACAGAAGTCATTTTAACGTTTATAAATTTCTATTTTGGCAACCCTATGTATCTAATAACAACTACATGGAGTTTTCTGAAATGTAATGGTTTATTTGAAGTTTTTGTTGTGTATTGTATCTTAAAAATGCTGATGGCTACTTTTTCTGCCCTGCAGGATCCCTGCCCATTATGTCTATCCTCAGGCCTTTGTACAGCCCAGCGTTGTTATTCCACACGTACAGCCAGCTGCAGCTACAGCAGCTGCCACCTCTCCATACATCGACTACACTGGTGCTGCCTATGCACAGTATTCAGCCGCTGCCACTGCTGCTGCCGCCGCCGCCTATGAGCAGTACCCCTATGCAGCTTCCCCTGCAGCAGCCGGCTACGTGACCACTGCTGGCTATGGCTACGCAGTCCAGCAGCCCCTTGCAGCTGCAGCTCCTGGATCAGCGGCTGCCGCAGCCGCGGCCTTTGGGCAGTACCAACCACAGCAACTGCAGACTGACCGTATGCAATAGCACCTGGACATCTGCAGTAACAACCGCAATGGCCTTGAGAGCTGGGTGGGGGGTATTTCTTGGCTTTCCAACTTGCAGTGATTCTGAAAACAAAACTTTATAAAAAACCTGAATATTATCTTTTTTGTTTTATCATACTTGATATTTATTAAAAGACAAAAACAGCAAAAAACCATAGTGTTAAAGTTGATCTTAAATCCTGCTGTCTGTAAAAAGAACACATGGATGTTTTCTTTCTGCAAAAAATTGGGTCATTTTTAGAGATGTCCCTAATTGATATAATAGATAAGTTATTTATTATTGGTAAAGTGTTTGAAGGCTCGGTTGTATGTTCTTCACAAGTGCATTAATTTTTCTGGTTATCAGGGAAATGCAGTATTTTTCAGCTAATTTAACAAATTTGCAGATCAGGGAATAATAGAAATAAGCCTGTAAAATAATAATAAGATGTATCTAATTCTATGCGAGTTATTTTTGCTCTTCCAAATGCTGAATGTCCTTTCTGACTTTCATTTTGACCTATGCAATTTTTTTTTGTTTCAGGAAACTAAAAGTTTGATATCTCTTTTTAAAGGGCACCGAACAATTAAAGGCAATCTGTCAGTTTCCAAAATAATAACGACGATGAAAAAACAGATAAAAATTATTGACGGACAGGCACCAAAGTTCCTTTCTCTTTTGTGTTCTGCCTGAGTGGAACTCTGGAGTGAGCAGTGCGGAATAAAAGGGTGCAGCAGCTGTCTGGACAATCAATAACACAGACAGCTCTGGAAAGAACACATCACTTGTGTATGTTTGATGAGCTGTCACATTTTAATCCCTCTCCCCGTCCGTTTGGGAAACTTTAACTACTGGTGTCAGCTATTCCAATTCTGCAACAGGATCAGCCCTTGACGACAACAGACTTCTCTTTTTATGTATTGCACCTGTCCATGCCTTTTTGAATGAAATGCAGGAGAAAAAAATGTGAAACTTAACCCTTTAAAACATGCTATTTCAGCTGACTTGTGTATGTTAACTTACCATACAACTCTTATCCTGATAGGTTAAAATACATTTCTGTTCACTGCAAAAAGATGTATTATGCAAACCTTTATTTTGTTTAAAAGCAGCACTGATGTTTTAAAGGGTTAAATAAATATTAGAATGTGGTTCTTACTGTGCCTTATATTATTTGTAATACTATTTAAAAGAAAATATATTTATTTTGAGCATTTTGACTATGTTGCGCACTAAGGAAGGGAACTTAGTTGCGGTACTGTATAAATTAATCTTATGTTTTCATCTCATGGCTTATAAATTATTTAGTAGGAGTTACCTGTAGCATAATAAGTATTCAATGAGAAAAATGTTGACTAGGTATATACTATTACGTATGCACTGTTTAGTGATATTTTTGCCTTTGAATTTTAGAAATTGACATGAAATATTTGCTAGTTTAGTAGCTTTTCTGTGAAACATTTTAAATGCTGACCTCTTGATGTATCAATGCTCCTTGTATTTAAAAAATGGAAAAAAAACACAAATGCTGCTTTATGTATTAGAAGGTGTTGTCTTCTGAAGTCTAAGTACTTGTGCTTTTATTGTTAATCGTTTTCAAATGGACTGTTTTACACTGTTGGGAATTTTGATACTTGAACAATTTCTTACAAGGGAAAAAATATTTTAAAAGATCCTTTTTACATCATGGATAATAGAAAGCATCTGCATACAGCCAGTGTTATACAATTTAAAAGCAATGGTCCTGTTGGTATTCAGTTTAAAATTTCAGAATTTCAATACTTATTTAACCTGAATTAAAATAAAAATGATATGTAAGTCCTAATTTTGCTGTATTTATTTTTGAGAAATATACAACTTTAATGAAAGGGAGGTTTAATGGCACTTCATTGTACATTTTCTCTTGAATTTTTTTTTTTACATTTACAATTCAGAAAATGAGTGTGATTTTAAATATGGGAAGTCGGCTGTAATTGAGTTCAAGTTACACATCAATTTTCACTGACAGAAGCAGGTTGCTGCAATATCGAATCTTTATTAAAAATTGCTTATATTGCAAGTGACGTCAAAAGGGATCATTAATTTAATTTTCCTCTTTTCTGAAGATTCTTGGTAAGATTCTTCTGGTCTTTTTTCCACAACTAGAATGGAGGGTAAAGGTTTTGCGTAAAGCAGACAGTTTAGAAGCACTGTTCTGGAAGAGGAACTTGCCAGAAAAGAGAATGAACAGCAAAAAAAATGCCAGTCTGGGAGCTTAGTTTCAGTGTTGGATAGAGACTTAAATCACAGAGAACTGCTGGCCTTTGAATAGGTTTCCATAATTGCACTGACTTACCTAATCAAACTCTTTACCAGAATGTCTTAAAAGTAGTTTAACATACAGTAAATTCCTTTTTTTTTTGCTTAGATCTTTTGTCTTTCAGATAATACCGTACAAATTACTAAGGACATTACTGGGAAAATTGACTTAGTTACTTTACACTAAAATTATCCATATGGATAAGTTGCTTAGTATAACAACTTTAGAGTTGCTACAAAATTATGTAATAGAAAGACTGGTGATTTAATTTGATATTGTATTGCACAGGAAGTTTTATGGAGGCCATTTAGACCATATAATGATGGAATCAGAAATAAAATGTTTCATCTAAATCCAAAAATGGCAAACAATGCACATAAGCACAGTTAAGAACAAGACGAGGCAATGGTAGCTAATTTGTCTGCTGAGGAACTCATCCAGAAATTTCTGGGAAGAAACCAGGGTGTCAGCTCGAACAACATGGGTGGGCAGCTAGTTACAGACTTCCACAGCACTTTGTATCAAAAAGTGCCTCCTCGTCTCATTTTTCCCTCCATGTAGTTTCATTTGTGTTCTCTGGTTTGTATTACACTGTTAATTCTGAAGACGTTCACTGGGTTGCTGTCTTCTCTGCTCAACACTTCAATGGTTCAGTTCATTCAGCCTGTCAGTAAAGAACATTCCCTTTAAGAGCTGAAATGTATCTTGTTGCTTATCTCTGGAATGATTCTAGAGCAGTAATATTTTTGTAATGTGATAATTAAAATGTATACAATAGTTTAGATGTCTTACTATTGCAGTGCACAAAATCTATACATTTGGGATTATTCTTCAGAAATGTAAAGTTTACTGCCTGGATCTTTTCTTTAGAAATGTCTGTGTAAATGACACCATACTCACCATGCCATACCATACTTTTGCTGAAGCTACTGCCATAGCAATGGACTACCAGACCTTCCAGTGTCCTAGGACAACCTGCTCCTTAACCATGTGATTATTTGGTAATTCACTAAAATATAGAAATTAAGGGGCTTATGACGACAAAGACCTGCATGTCATTAGATTGGAAGAACCATTGTGTGTACCCTTGTACCCCTAGTTTTAGGAATCTATCATTTCCCCATAGAAAACGTTTACCCTAAAAATAAGACTATGGTAGTAACTGGATTACTTTATGGGAGGAACAATAGACATCACCATACTGATAATAATGCCTTAGCAGGGCAAGAAGAAAACAGAAACCTAGCTAGCAGTAGTGCTTTTGCCAAGGCATTTCCATTTGGCTAATAATAATAACAAAAAGGAACAGCTGCTTATTCTTACAACAGTCCATCTATAGTAATTCGGAAACCTTCATGAAACAGTCACTGTGAAAACAAAACACCAAGTCTTTCCCAGAGTGCTGTGATTATTAGCAAGATCTGGGCAAATCTGGGCAAAATAGATTCTGTTCCTCTGAGTGAGAAACTTAGATTATTTCTTCTATGCTGATTAAAACACTGTTTTTGTCATTTATCTTCTAGTTTTGCTTATTTTGTATTAAATGATCGATTACTTTCTTATGGTCTACTGGTAATGGTCTGAATGATCTGATTTTCACCTGCTTAAAAAACAACAGAGTTAAAATATGGAAGTCCAGTTTCCTGTGTGTGTATGATGAGGCAAAAGAAAAGGTCAACAGAGAGTAAACTGGAGAAATTGTTCCACAAGAAGTAGCAAAAGTGTATGGAATGAGTCTTATTTTTCAACTGTTGATAGAGATCCTCTCCTTTCTCATTGTCTGTATTAAATTGGTTATTTGCTATAAAACTAAACCCTTTAGTACCGTGGTTTTCTATATTTTCAATGTAACTATGAATACCAGGTTTTCTATGTAGTCTGCTATATGATTAAAAGAGCTTCTGTTTAATGCCTAAATATAGAAGTAAAGAGTTTCTGGCTCTCTGAATAAGACTCATTTCCAGAAATAACCATGAATTTCCAGACATTTATATGAACTTCTCCATGCTTTAGAATTTGCTTAGATGTACAAAGATGAACTAGGATAGTTTTGCAACAACATTTTATGGACAGATAAGATTAACATAAACCTTTACCAGTGGAAAGCTTAAAGTGTCAAGAAAGAAACTGCAGATGCTCCAAAGTACACCGCTTCATCTGTGGATTCACATTATTAACATGCTTTTATATGGAAGCATACAGTATGGAGGTATCATTGCATGCATGGCTCACTCTTCTTACTTCATGAATTGGTTTACTCCTCTTATGTAGAAGAAAATGTGTTTGTATTTATTGGGTGGTGCTACAGCATATAGCATGAGAAATTATTGAGTATGGTGAGTACAATGGAATACAGACTTCATGCCGTTACTACCTCAAAGGGATATGGAACCAAATACTGACAATTACATTACAAATAAAATGTATGTTATATTGTACTTATAATTCAAATTTATCTCATAAATGGAGTTTAAAACAAAAGATTGGAAGGAGATCAAAACCCAATCATTCTAACTTCTGCCTACCTACAGTATGTACAGATGCAGCCATTTAAAATGCATGAGGTCTCATGCAGCACACAGCAACAACTGCTAGTATGCGGAAAGGTACTGTATTACCTAACACCTTTTTTAATTTTTCAAATAATCTGACACAGAACAATAGTAATATTGACATTGTCTATGAAATACTGTATGTCATCCACCTAGCTTAGTACAGTGTAACCCATGTGCATGTTAACATTTTAGTTATCTCCAAACAGAAAAAGTAGTGTATCTCTTTTTATGTTCTTATTTTTTTCAGTACAATATGTTTTTAAAGCCACTATATATAATATATTTTTAACAATCTAAATATAAAATAAAATTATCTCTTTTCTAATTATTATTTATACACAATTACAAATAATTCTGTATATTGTAATTAGAAATATGAAAGATATAGTGTTACTGTATGGTATGATTAGTACAGGAAAGCACTAATGGGGTAACGTCTTGCCACAACAACAAAGATTTTTGCTACTTACTGTGCTGGGCAAATATGTGTTTAATGAAACCTGCCGTGTACAAGGCCAGTATCAAAACTCCTAATTGGTAGGAGAAATTCTTACCTAGATGTTTTTTTTGTGGCACCAGGATGCTGTATATACTATACTGTATATAGTCTAGAAATGTAACTTAAAATTATTTAACTATGTAACACAAATTATACCATGAATGAATAAAAATGCATATTGGATTTGTTATAAAACTAAAAAACATAGCTGCATATTTTTTCATTGTGAAAGACCAAACCTGAGTAGTAATATTGTAGACCCAACCACATTACATGTATTACTCATAATATTAGGCGATAAACAGTAAAATCACAAAGGTATTCACCATTGTATTAACAGTTACAACAAATACAAATTCTAAAACTAATTTGAAATCTTTTAAAACAGAAATTATTAACCCTAGTTTGTACCTATATGTTAAATCAGTCAGAGAGTGTACTCAGCAGGTGTTGTTTGTAGATTACTAAGGGTGTGAAGATTCAAGAAGTCTGGATTTTTGGTTTCATGAAGCAAGATCAAATTGTATCCGGTTAAGTAGTTGGAATTCAGCTTGTCATTCCTGCACACCCCACTGCAGTCCATGGTCAGGGGTTAACAATGTACAGGTACATGATGTAAACACGTACTCTAAAAAAAAACAAAAAAATATTTTAAATGAATTTATCACGTACTGTAGCCTTTGTAACAAGGTGATGAGGTGGTGAGTCAGTGATGAGTGTCCTCGTACAGGCTGGTACTGTAGTTACAGTAGATCCCTGCTACCAGCTTGCAGTATTCCTGACCTGTGAGTACCTCTGGAAATTCTCCTATGTTTAATTATAATAATTTAGAAAAGAAACTTTTGATACACACCTTGTGTTTACAATATATATGGCAAACCTGTCTTGTGTTATGTCAGGCATTTACAACTGACCTTTTTTTCATTGCATTAAATGAATGAACAATTTGCTTGGTTGGAACCTTATTTTTTATGGTACTCAAGATTTGAGGATTAAAAATTACTTTGAAATGCAATAGTTTAAAGACAACCTCCTACATGTTTAAGAACTAAAGAGTTCAAACTAAACCCATTATTAAATATATATTAAGGGTTCAAATATTTTTCCTTCTGTGTATGTCAGCGACAACGCTGAAGCCCCAAGAGCTGGACGGGATGTGCAGGACGTCATCACTGTCGTACTTCTATTCATAAATTAATATGATTGATGGCTTTCAGAGACGTTATTATACTTTGGTTATTTTTATTTTCAGTAACCATATAAAGTGGACTTAAAGAAGTAGTAAATCACATAAATGAAGACCATCTATTGATATTCTTTGGATAGTGAAAAGTTCATTTAGGTGCATAGTGCAGTATGCCGCAGACAGTTTGCTGCAGGCAAGATTTTTACACTCTGAGTGGCAGCATCTGTACTCTCACCATAGATTACTGTAGGGGAGACAAGAATTGCACAAGTGGAGCATTTTCCAAGAAAAACAACAGAAGTTCTGTGACAGAGGAGTAAAATGTTACCAAAAAGTTTCCCTTTTATACCTCAAATTTATATTCTTTCCTGTCATGTATTTCGAATGTGTTTTATTCAATTTGTCTGTCTGTTAAGTTTTTTTTCTCCTACTCTTGAATTGAATTTGATCAATCAAAATAAGTTGATATTAGACTTCTTAACTACTTCAGCATTCGATCGATGACTGCTCACAGATGGGATAACAAAGCTATCTTTTTTGAAGCCAAAAGAAATTTTAATGAGGGGTTTGAGTCTGACCTGGGCAGTTTCCCCATGGGAGAATTCTATAAAAAACTAGTTCAGGGGTGAGGACATTGAGGATGGATATGAGGAAGAGAAGAGGACCCTGAATGGAGAAGCAGAGTCTATCTAGGGCATAGACCTATGTGAATTGAAGGGGAGGTCTGATATTAGTGCTGGGCAGGACTTGGAGAACATGGCTGCCCTTCTGTGACTGGCTACAAGAATGAAGAGAGGAAAATGGATGCAGTTATTTCACAGAGTGCTGGAAATGCTCTACTGAATGGCTCTGGGATCCACAGCAATGATGCTCAGAATGGTCCCAAGCGCCGTTTCATTGGGACCAGTAGACAGGAATAGAAACCCCATAGTAGCAGAAGCAAAGCTCCAGCATCCACTTCCTGGTCAACTGTGGCAAGTAGAAACTGATGATTCAGTTGCATGTGAGGAAGGACAGCTCCATCTATCTGCCTCTCCACGTTCACGAACCTCCTGAAGAGTTGTGAGCAAAAAGCTTGGCTGACCACGGTGGCTTCCTACCAGGGCAGCAACATTTATGAAGAACCAGTGGCAGTAATACTCCCTGACCGTGAGGCCCCCCAGAGCCTGTCTATCTCTTGCAGTGATGTATGCATTACTCCGACGCTATCTGCTAGCAGCCTGGATGAGATCAAGTTCAAAGTTCAAAGTTTGGGGTGGAGCAGTGGCACTGTGGCTAAGGCGCCTGTGGCTGGAAGGTTGCCAGTTCAAATCCGGCAGCTGGCAGAGTTATTCTACTGCGTTGGGTCCCTGAGCAAGGCCCTTAACCCCAACTGCTCCAGGGGCGCTGTACAATGGCTGACCATGTGCTCTGACCCTAAGACAAATTCCTAATGCAAGAAATTGTATATGGCCAATAAAGTGATCTTATCTTATCTAAAGGTCCTCTGAAAGTCCAGATTCAGGGGACATTTAAGAAGAGTGTGCAAAAGTGCATTACACACAGAAGAAAAAGAACAACAGGATAAGCATTTGAGGTTTTCCAAGCCTATACAACTCAGGGCACAGATGATGGAATTTACCTGTGACCATGAAACTTGATACAGGGCAGCTGTATCACTGGTGTTGGGGCACAATTATAAAAAAGAGCTTTCAGAGTACCTACTGCAACCAGTACATGTGAAACTCTATGGGGAACACTATTCCATTGATAGGAGAGATTTTGGTGCTAGTACAGTATGAACGGACAGAGAAGACACTGCCTCATTTACGTACAAGAAGAACGACCTGGTTACTAGGGAGGAATAGGTTAGAAAAGATAAAATTAAACTGGAAGGAAATCTTCAGTTTGGGAAGGGATATATGTAGTATCACAAACTGCATGTACAAGAAATGCTAAACAATTACAAAACAATTTTAAAGGAAGGGTATGAGAAGATAAAAGAATTTAAGGCGAAAATTGATATTGAGTCGGGAGCAGCTCCAGTATCCCATAAGCCTTGTTCTGTGCTTTATGCCATGAAGGAAGCTGTGGAAAAGGAATTAGACTGGTGAATCAGAATTCTATAAGACAATAAACACACACAGAGGGTTTTACAGGTACATTACCAGCAATTTTTCAGTGTACAACGGATGAGATTTTGCATGGCCTGGATCATGTAGTATGTTACATGGATGTGTAACAATGTGGATGCTATTGTCAATGCACCAGAACCCAAAAATGTGACAGACCTGCAGTCATTGCTGGAATTGCTAAATTATTATGAATGGTTCTTTGCAAAATTTTTTTACAATTTAACAACCATTGTATGAGTAACTGCAGGCAGGTAAGAAGAGAAACTGGTCTGCACAACGTGAAGAAGCATTTCAACAACTCCTAAATAACAGGAGTATAGGCTCGCACATTATGACCCAGATAAGGTTTTGAGACTTCCATTTGATGCATTGCCCCATGAAAAGGGTTTAGTCATAACACATGTTTTACCTTCAGGTGAGGAGCAACCCAAAGCTTTTGCACCCAGAAGCTTGACATCAAATGGACAAAATTATGCTCAAATTAAGAAGGAATCATTGGGTGTCATTTTTGGAGTTAGGAAATTCCACAAGTACAGTACTTACAGTATATGGACAAAATTCAGTTTGCTGACTGACCTCTTTTTGCAAATTGAGGATCAAAATCTGTAGTACCATCCTTAGATGCACTGAGAATACAATGTTGGAGTGTAAGATTGTTGGCATATAATAAGATTATAAGATTGAGACAGACATTCTATGGCTCATGGAAATGCTGATGTATTATCATGCAAACATAATTTTGAAACAGAGGATGAGGGATCAGTCTTTCACCTTTCACACAAGGATGAACTCCTTGTTTCTTCTAAAAATATTGCTGAAAGAACCAGACACTATCCTGTTCTTTCAAAAGTTTTAACTTTAGGGTTGGCCTACTTGAGAGATGAAAATCTTAACCACTTCATTGACAATAACGATCAGCTGAACAGGGTTGTGTTCTGTGGGGATCTTGCATCATTGTACCACCACATTTCTGGATGTGATTACTTTCTGACCTCCATGAATGCCATCTGGGAATCTCCAGGTGAGGTCATTTGTTCATGGATACCTCTTGACGCCTGGGTTGGATTTTCAAGATCTCATAAAATACTGTGGACCATGTGAAGCTGTTCAAAATTGATTTACTCCAGCACCGTTACGTGCATGGTCTTGGGCAGCAACACCCTGGTAACTATTCATGTGGATTATACGGAAAAGAAACACTAAGGTTAAGGTGGATGTTCACTGACAATGGATTGAAGTAATTTCTACACTGGTGACAACTGCATAATGAATGGCATGTCTTCTCCAGTTTCTCTTTGCTTCTTTTGGATTACCAAAAGAACTGTTGACAGAAAATGGTCCTCAGTTTGTATTCACATAATTCACACAGATCTTGAAATGAAATTGAATTTATCATATCCTTACACTACTATATCAACCAGCCTAAAGGAGCAGCAGAGAATAGTGATCCACAAATTCAAAAAAGCGTGGAACAGATTACAGTTCCAATCCATTCCTATTTCAGAAACAGTAGCATGTTTTTTGTTCGCTCACCAAAAAAACTCCTTTGCTTTTGTGTGTTTTACCAAAACACCTGATTTATCTGACACCCTTGCCACTTGCAATCTATCACAACAGAAGGCTAGGAATAAGGTATCCAGACCCGAATGTTTAATCTTGGCAAGACAGTAGTCCATGATTTTAAACATACTAAATGAATGGTCCTCAAAAACAGATGATTGCTTAAGTACAATGTATCCCTACATCATCACAAAATTCAAGTTCATGTTGACCTTCACAAGGGTATTTTCAGCTGAGATTCAAATGAGGAGGATAGTGCTCTCTATAACTTTGCTCCTACTCCCTCAAACCCACTAGTGGCTAATACCACCAGAACCTTCATGTCTGAGATACCCTGAACAGCAGAGGAAACCTTTCAGGCCTAAGTCTCCGTTATCTCCAGACCGCCTTTCTCTCCTCCAGCTCCTTGAAGATTCTTCATTCATTTTCCTCTGTTTCACTATCTCGACCTTCTAATTTTCAACCTAATCCTCCTCTCCCCTGTTGCTAATGCTTCTGTCTCTCCAATCCAGCCTCCTGCATTACGCCATTCAAAACGCCACCACACCACCTCAGATACACCGACTCATCTCTTTTACAAGGACTGGCCTCTTCCGAAGCTCCTCAAATCACTGGTCAACAGATGTATTCCTATTCCACCTCACTCTGACCATTTAGCCTCTTTTTTTTACTTTTATGTGATACCGTTTCAGCTCAACCAGTCCTCCATCCTTCTCTCTCTAGCACAGTACCTGCAGCTCCGCCTTCTGCAAATCGGACAGCTCCTCCTCCTTCACTCAACTCTCCAGTTCCGCCTTCTCCTCCTCCACAGCTACCAAGCTCTCTAGCAGATTCTTTCTCTATATATTTCCCAGCATCTTTCTTAAACTCTCGAACCACTTTCTCGCTCTGTAACCAATATTAACTCCCATCTGCTCAAGCCTGAAAATTCCCTTCATTCAACTCCGCCTCCTTCAGCCCCGCCCATTTTCTTTTTTATTCTTTTTCTCCACCCTCAGTACAGCTAAAGCCTCACACTCTATGCTGCTCTCAGGCCACCCTCATTTTCGCCACCAGATCCTTGAAGATAAAGATATCAATTCTGTTTCTCTCATACTAGATGGTTCTGATCGCAATTACTGAGTAGTGGAATCTGGAGATATCCAGTTGCTCTAAATCGTAGGATCTACGTCTTCTTTAGTTTCACTCTCGGCGAATTTATTCTAAACAGCTGAGCTCCGAATGGTTTTGTCATTGGCTCCTTCCTAGAGTCTCCTCTTCGTCATTTTGGATCACCCCCTTTCTGGTCTTGCTTTCTGTAAGCTTTCCAGCAGAAAAGCCCTATCACTTTAGATGTGGTAAAATTTGCAGCTCCTCTTCCTCCCGACAGCTGTCTCTATTTAAATTATTAAATTATCGCTAATGTGACTTGCTATCTTAGTCCACAGATTAAAATTATGATATCTGCATTATACCTCAAGCCAAATCTTTTCTCCCATATTCTCTCTTTCTACAACCATCATCTCTCAATGCCCATGTTACTATATCAGCTGATGCCTGGAAGGATATCAGACTGTGGATCTCTACTCCGTCTTAAGAACTGCCTCTCTCTTCTACAAGAATTGGTGTTCTACTCTGCATGACCTCCCCCTTTTTCTCTAATGCTCCTGTCAGTCTCAGTAATACTCAATACTCAGTGGTTTTTTTCTCTCTCTATAATCCTAAACTCTTCCAGAGCCCTACCATATTGTTGCTGCCATCCATGTCTGTGACACCTCAGGACTAGTGATCAATCTTATTTCTGATATCAAATCCACTACTTCCATTACCGATAAAAGAAGATCCTCTTCTCCTAGTTTCAAGTTTCCTTCGCCATCTCACCTGGATTTACTTCAGCCCTTGCGAGGATCACCTCCCTCGCTTTTCCAATGCTCAACCAACGCTTTTTACCGTTCACAGTTACCCAAATCGGGTATCCTCATGCCCATCTCAGCTCTTTTCCCTTTCAAGTTTCGAGTTCCGCATTCTTTGGTCATCTAGAATCAAATCTCCGCCCAGCTTCAATGGACATGTTACTACATGCTTTAGCCTATCTCTCCAAACAGTCTACTCTTCTGCCAGGACTGCATGCTCTCCCTTTCCCCCATGCCACCAGCTGCCTTTATTTCCATTTTAATGCTCTTCTTGCAAGATTCAATCTTCTTGGGATTCAGTTCTGCCTCACGTTTCAGTCCCTTTAATGTCCTCACTGCTTTCTATTCTGGCACTCCATCTTGCACTTCATGCAATCCAGAGACAGCACCTCTAAGGGTTCCTTCCAGGAAGCTTATCTCCTCCAACATCCTCCGCTTTTATCGAGACAAGGCCATTTTACCCCTTCAGGATGCTCTTCTGGATGCAATGTGTTTGACTGCTGCAGATTCTAAGAGCCGCAATTCACCAGTTTTTCTGTATTCTGTTTTCCAGAATTGAGTGACGTGACTTGTATCCCAGCCTCTCATTTTTTTTCTATGCTTTTCTAGCCTGATCCACTTCGTTGTGGATACTTCAGTACCCAGATACATGTTTTCTCCTCAGCTGTGAGTTTCAATCTCAAATGCTAACGCTAGTCTCAACCCTCAGTTTACTTTCCTCGTTCCTTCAGAATCGGAGCTGCCATTTTCACTGCACAAGCTATCCTGAATATTCAATTTATTTAAACAACGGGTCAGTCATCTACCTCTGCACTCCACCTTTACATCAACACCACTCTCTCAAGCATTTCAGCTACTCATTATCTATTGCTAGTATGCCAGGAGTGGAGGCGTCTATTCCGCCGGGGCCCCCAGAGGTTTTCCCCTGAATTGGCATGTAGAGGTATTTTTCTCTCCACTGTGCGTTCAGGCTCACACATAGCCTTGTCACCTTCCTCTCCTGTTGTTTTCTCTTGTTTGTTGTAAATTATGCATTGGCACACACTTCATTTGTCCTCATGGGCTTTGGGAGGGAAAGTGTTGGTCCGCGGTCCATCTTTGGGACTTCCCCGACCTCAGGATGGGAGCGCCACTTTGACTCTTTCTGGGGCGGTTCTCAAGCGCGAGCCAGAGGGGACCCCCGGCCACATTATTCTCTGGAACTCTGACTTACTAATTCTCGTTCCCTCGTTCCCTTGAGGGTTTATCCCAGTTTCAAGGCAGCGACTCTTAGCGAGTCAGGGGACTTCTTTCTCTTCTTTCTCTAACAGATTTCTCTTCATTCTCAACCCCTCGAGCAGCGCCTCTTAAGTGGTTCCTCCAGTCAGGGGTTCTTTCTCTTCCCTCTTGAGGGATTCATTCCCAGTTGTGAGGCAGCGCCTCTCATGCGACTCTCAGTGAGTCAAGGAACTATCTCCTCCTTTCTATCCCCTGAGGGCAGCACCTGGTCATGAGGCAGTGCCGCTCAAAGTGACTCTCAGCAAGTCAGGGGTGTTCATGTTTTCATGCCCTGGAGGCTGCCCAGTCAGCCAACCCAGTCGGGCACCTGAGTTCCCTGGGTCTCTCTACTTTACTAACCCCTGCTTGAATTTCTTGTGTATACGCAATGTAAGAAGGAGAAAAGAAATCTGCAAAATAAGAACAAGAGTTGTGGTTAATCGGACTCCTTGTGTGCTTGATAAAATATACCTCAACTTTAGATTACTACAGGAGAAATTGTAACAGAGCTAGTTTGGGCACGGCGACATCATCATCCTCCCTGCACGTAGCAGGGACCTCAACTGCCTGGGCTGGGGGAGGTCTCCTTTAGCTCATGTGACTGGTTCCCTGTTGCGTTACGCCGGGGACCCAGGTTTGTGCCCCTGGTGTTGCGAGACGAACCTGCGTGGTGGATCTGCAGGGGCACGAGCCCGCACGGAACCGCGATGGTCACAAAATCAGGGAACTTAAAGAGAAGCTCACTGCTTCCACCAAGGCTGAATTTGATACATAACGAGCTTGAAACATTTTTCAGAAAAATGAAAGTCAGGAAAAATCTTAGGAGTGATAACATCACTGGGCAGGTTCTGAGGTCTTATGCTGATATATCTGTACTATATTTCAAGATCTCCGAATCAGCAGAAAGTACCCAAAATTTGGATACAGGCAACAACCATACCATTTGCAAAATAAAAATCCACCATGAAACGATTTCTACCAGTTGCATTTACTTCTTTAGTTATGAAGTCATGTGAGAACATTGTTAAAAGGCACATGCTCCATCAGGTAGAGCACCTACTGTATCCCATGCAATTTGCCTACAGGGCTAAAAGAGGAGTCAAAGACGCTACTCTTACATTGCTGCGTCTCTTACATTCACATCTAGAAGGTCCCAAGACACATGCTAGGCTTTAATTTCTCATCAGTTTTTAACACCACTCAAACACACTTGTTAGTGGAGAGATTACTCTCACATTTTAATCTGGACCTTTATATTGTTGCAAATACTGTAGGGGGTTACAAAAATTGTAATCAGGAAATGACCAAGCAGATAAATTAATATGTAAAATAAATTAATCATAACTCCCTGCTTGTAAAGATTTTACCAATAACACACCAAAGTTGTTAGTATAATTAACGACACATGAGTTCTTTGTTCTCTGGCACAGCTTAAGTGAAAACAATTTTTCAGGCACAGTAGGTTAAACAAATATTTATTGCCCATAACAAAACACACTAAACAACACACAACATAAACATACAACATAAAAGTGACACTATTTGCAATTTTTCCAACAAGGCATTTCAGAGGCCCAATATCCTAAGTACCAAGAAAAAAATCCCCATACTGTTACCAATTATTTGACTTATATATAATGCCTACAAAGGCTAAAAGAAGACAAATCTGCCTTCGAAACGAATCAGAATATGACCTTTTCATTGTCTGCCTTTCTTGATACCTGTCATGATCATAAGCCCCTCCTCTTAAGGGCGCTCCAGCTCTTTCTTGTTCGTCTTGATTTTTTGCACCTGCCTCCTGTTCCAGCCCTTCCCTACAAAAGCCAGATGCTCCCACCCTTCCAGGCTCAGCTTTGGAAGATAGACATCTGGAAGCCTGCCTACGAGTGAGTCCAGGAGTGGCTCAATGGCATTTTATGCAGATGGATTCTATTGTCTGCATAGGGTCCTAAAAAACGCTTTGTGACAATCCCTGTATTATGCTCTGTTACTGGACTGTTGATTGACACTTAATCATTTACCCAGAGCTTAATTAACCAAGGTAAGCCTTATGATTGCTTTTATTACTTGATCTGGGATCCTTACATCTTGGCAATCATTCCCTTGCTTGGAATCTGAAAATGTTGACAAGAGCTAGGTGTAGCCATTGTCAGTGATTCACTTCATAACAATATTGTGGGTTGGGTGTTGGACTTTTAACCAACAGAACACAAATTGTGAGGGTAGCTGTTTTTATTAGAACCACTGGGTCTCCACAGGGCTGTGCGCTATCTACCTTCCTATATGTTCTGTATGTACTCAGCTGTAGAAGCTCTTTTGAGGACAGATGCATCATTAAGTTTTTTTCAGGACATAGACATTGATCATGGGCCTCAAGTGGATTATTTTGTTGAATTCCTCAACTTAATGTGTTAAGACATGATCATTGATTATGGAAAGCATCCACCAAAACCAACATTCATTGAGGAACAAGAAATTGAAATTGTCAAGTTACAAATATCTTGACACTATTGTTGATTACAAACTAACCTTTGAGGAAAATACAAATATCATACTGTATGCAAGAAGAGCCAACAGTGTTCTTTGTTCGTTCTAAGAAAACTTTGCTCTTTTAATGTGTGTACTACACTAATCACTTTGAGCAATGCTGGGCTTGCAATATTGCATCAGACTGTTTGACAGAAGTTTAGCTTCAGCCACGCTGAAGCCCATCATTACACAACTGAAATCTAAGTTGAAATGTGAAATTCCAGAATTAAAAAAAAAAGTTGAATGTTGAAGAGTCTCTGATTGGGAGAATAGGCTCATGTTGCAATGTGCACATTGTAAGATGACCAGAGGAAGGGTCAACCAGGATGGGTATTTCAGGAATGGCCTACTGATTGTTTTTATTTATATACAAAAACAAGTTGCAACAAAATCAATCACATTACAGAACACTGTCCATCCTTATCCTG